>NC_052069.1:86398916-86732666 GCF_015852505.1 Tachyglossus aculeatus
GCTGATGCAGTAGTCCAGACGGGATAGGATGAGAGCTTGAATGAGCACGGTAGCGGTTGGGATGGAGAGGAAAGGGCGGATCTTGGCAATGTTGCGGAGCTGAGACCGGCAGGTTTTGGTCACGGCTTGGATGTGAGGGGTGAACGAGAGAGCGGAGTCGAGGATGACACCAAGGTTGCGGGCCTGTGAGATGGGAAGGATGGTAGTGCCGTCAACAGTGATGGGAAAGTCAGGGAGAGGGCAGGGTTTGGGAGGGAAGACAAGGAGTTCAGTCTTGGACATGTTGAGTTTTAGGTGGCGGGCAGACATCCAGATGGAGATGTCCTGAAGGCAGGAGAAGATGTGAGCCTGGAGGGAGGGGGAGAGAGCAGGGGCAGAGATGTAGATCTGGGTGTCATCAGCGTAGAGGTGATAGTTGAAGCCGTGGGAGCGAATGAGGTCACCAAGGGAGTGAGTGTAGATAGAGAACAGAAGGGGGCCGAGCACTGAACCTTGGGGAACCCCCACAGTAAGGGGATGGGAGGGGGAGGGGGAGCCTGCAAAAGAGACTGAGAATGAACTCATTCATCTGAATGAATTCAGATGAATAGGTAGAGGATCACACATAGGATTGTTAATGCCATGACACCCCGGTGACTCTGTCAAAAGAAAATGATGTTCAGCGAGGGATCTCAAAGTCTGTCCATCCTCACACCCTGTCAGATTAGTACTATTCTATTTATTTTGTTAATGATGTGCATTTAGCTTTAATTCTATTTGGTCTAACCACTTGACACCCATCCACATGTTTTGTTTTGTCATCTGTCTCCCCCTTCTAGACTGTGAGCCCGTTGTTGGGTAGGGACCGTCTCTATATGTTGCCAACTTGGACTTCCCAAGTGCTTAGCACAGTGCTCTGCACATAGTAAGTGCTCAATAAATATGATTGAATGAATGAATGAATGAAAGTATAGACTGAAGCTGGGAGAGACAGGAGGATGGGAGATCAGAAAGGAGGCCAATGCAGCAATCCAGTCGGGATAGGGTGAGGGATTGAACCAACGTAGCGGTTTGGATGGAGAGGAAAGGGCGGATCTTGGCGATGTTGTGGAGGTGAGACCGGAAGCTTTTGGTGACGGATTGGATGTGTGGGGTGAACGAGAGAACGGAGTCAAGGATGACACCAAGGTAGCGGGCTTGTGAAGCGGGAAGGGATGGAAAGTCAGGGAGAGGACAGGGTTTGGGAGGGAAGATAAGGTGCTCTGTCTTGGGCATGCTGAGCTTTAGAGGGAGGGCTGACATCCAGGTGGAGATGTCCAGAGGGCAGGAGGAGATATGATTGAATGAATGAATTATTAAGAGTACAATATAATTAAGGCTGTAGACAGGATTCGTACGTTCAGTTGTATATATTGAACGCTTACTGTGTGCAGAGCACTGTAGCTGTGTAACTTTGGGCAAGTCACTTAACTTCTCTGGGCCTCAGCTACCTCATCTGTAAAATGGGGATTGACTGTGAGCCCCCTGTGGGACAACCTGATCACCTTGTAACCTACCCATTGCTTAGAACAGTGCTTTGCACATAGTAAGAGCTTAATAAATGCCATTATTATTATTATTATTAAGCACTTGGGAAGTACAATTCAGCAACAGACAATCCCTGCCCACAATGGGCTTGCCATCTGCTCACAGTGAGCTTATAGTTTAGAAGAGGAACACGTTCCACAGGCCCCTCTTGCTGGGGTTCCCGGTCCCAGCGTGCCTCAGTAGGCAGAACCCGGTTTCGGTGAGGGCATTGATAATTATAGTCTACAAACCCCACACAGCTGAGCAAGCCCATCCCAACAATTCCCTGAAATGATTAGGATTCCTTCCCTTAAATTCCCCACCCCTCATCTCTCACCACCCGGATTCCAAAACCCATCATCCCCTCCTGTCCCTCCACCCCACTGTCTCCCTGGCCTGGGACTACTCAAGCACTGTAACTCCGGAGGCCAGTGGCATTTCAGTTGCCTGTTAGGGACCCTACGTCACCTCACTAATAATAATGATAATGATGGTATTTGTTAAGAGCTTACTATATGCAAAGCACTGTTCTAAGTGCTGGGGAGGTTACAAGTTGATTAGGCTGTCCCACGGGGGCTCACAGTTTTAATCCCCATTTTACAGATGAGGTAACTGAGGCCCAGAGAAGTGAAGTGACTTGCCCAAAGGCACACAGCTGACAGTTGGCGGAGCCGGGATTTGAATCCATGACCTCTGACTCCAAAGCCCAGGCTCTTTCCACTGAGCCACGCTGCTTCTCCTAATCCTATTAATCCTCCTACAGCCCAGCCCACATACTCTACTCCTCTAGTGTCAGTTTACTCACTGTGCCCCAATCTCATCTATCTCACTGCTGACCCCTTTCATTAATTAATTAATTAATTCATTCATTCATTCATTCATTCATTCATTCATTCAATCGTATTTATTGAATGCTTACTGTGTGCAGAGCACTGTTCTAAGCGATGGGGAGGTTACAATGTGATCAGGTTGTCCCACAGGGGGCTCACAGTCAATCCCCATTTTACAGATGAGGTAACTGAGGCACAGAGAAGTTAAGTGACTTGCCCAAAGTCACACAGCTACAGTGCTCTGCACACAGTAAGCGTTCAATATATACAATTGAATATTGAACGCTTACTGTGTGCAGAGCACTGTACTAAGCGCTTGGGAAGTACAAGTTGGCCTTCCCCCAAGGACGGAACTCCCTCCTCCCTCCCATATGCCAGGCTACCAGTCTCCACCTTCAAAGCGTTACTAAGATCACTTAGTAAGGGCTTAGCACATAGTAAGCGCTTAACAAACGCCATTATTATTATTATTATTACTATCCTTCAAGATGCCTTTCCCGACAAAGCCCTCTTTTCCCTGGCTCACTCTCCTTTCTGTGTCGCCTCTGCACCTCAATCTATGACCTTTGGACTCTTGATAATCTCCCCACCTCCAACCCCTCAGCACTTATGTACATATACTTAAATTATATATTATGAATTATTTATTCATATTAATGTCTGTCTTCCCCTCTAGGCTGCAAGCTCATTATGGTCAGGGAGCATGTCGGCTAATTCAGTTGTATTGTACTCTCCCAAGTGCGTAGTACAGTGCTCTGCACATAGTAAGTATTCAGTAAATGATTGATTGGTTGATTTTTCTCTTCTCCCCAGGTGGCAGGATTACTGTGAAGAAGATTCCCCTCCCTTCCCAATCTCCCACTTCTTTCTTTGTTTGATCAGGGATAATGGGATTGGGTGCTGCTAGGGAGTATTTTATCCTTTCAGGATGGCACCTAGAGAGAGTTTCCAGTACTCTACCAGTCTCGGTTAAGAGAGGGAGAGTCAAGCAGAGGCCCACCCATTCCATTCCTAGCTTGGTCAGTGGCTAGCGAGTGGAAGGCGATCAACTACAAGTCAAAACTCACCTGTGCTGGGCAACAGCGGCACGGAAGAGAGTCAAATGCAGAGACTCAAGTTTACCATACCGAAGGAGGCGGCGGTAAACCGCTTCCGTATTTTTAACAAGAAAACTCTATGGATGCAGTACCAGAATAACTGCAATGGAGGTGGGACGTTTCGAGAGAGATGTGCCCGTGGCGTCGCTCTGGTTGGAAATGACTCGATGGCATAAGGAGGCGAGGGAGTTCCTTACCATCCCGATTGGACTGAACTAAACTAAACCACCTGGTCAACTCACTAACAATAATAGCAATAATAATAATAGAGTTGTTAAGTGCTTACTTGATCACCTTGTAACCTCCCCAGCGCTTAGAACAGTGCTTTGCACATAGTAAGCGCTTAATAAATGCTATCATTATTATTATTATACTATGTGTCAAGCACTGTTCTAGGTGCTGGGGTAAATACAAGTTAATCAGACACAGTCCCTGTCCCACATGGGACTCACAGTCTATTTAATGTGATTGCTTCTGTCTCTCCCCACTCCAGTCCACAATTCACTCTGCTGCCCGCATCGTTTTTGGTCCAGGACGCATCGCGCCACTACTTAAACAACTGTAGTGGTTTGCTATCCACGTCTGCATCGTACAAAGACTCCTTACCACTGGCTTTAAAGCAGTCCATCACCTTGCCCCTTCCAACCTCACCTTGCTACTCTCCTCCTACAACCCAGCCTGCACACTTCGCTCCTCAATACTAACCTTTTCACTGTGCCGCCATCTCACCTATCTCACTGCCGACTCCTCACCCACATCCTGCCTCTGGCCTGGAATGCCCTCTCACCTCAAATCCAATGGACAACGACTCTCCCCGCCTTCAAAAGCTTAATGAAGTCACATCTCCTCCAAGAGGCCTTCCCAGATTAAGCCCCTCTTTCCTCTTCTCCCGCTCCCTTCTGTGTCGCCCTGACTTACTCCCTTTTCTCTTCCCCCCTGCCAGCCCCACAACACTTACATACAGGACTGTCTCTATATGTTGCCAACCTGTACTTCCCAAACGCTTAGTACAGTGCTCTGCACACAGTAAGCGCTCAATAAATACGATTGATGATGATGATGATATCTGTCGATTATTTGTATTTCTGTCTGTCTCCCCACTTCAAGACTGTAAGCTTGTTGTGGGCAGGGAATATGTTTATTTTTGCATTGTACTCTCCCAAGTGCTTAGTACAGTGCTCTGCACACAGTAAGAGGTCAAAAAATACAATTGAATGAATGAATGAATGAATGGTCTGCCTCTGATATTATCAGTTTCACCATCATCATAGTTATTATTATCATATCTGTGCCAAGGACTGTACTAAGCGCTGGGTAGATTTGAGATAATCAGGTCGGACACCATTCCTGTCCCACATGGGGCTCACAGTCTAAGAAGCGTGGCTCAGTGAGAAGCAGCGTGGCTCAGTGGAAAGAGCCCGGGCTTGGGAGTCAGAGGTCATGGGTTCTAATCCCAGCTCTGCCACATATCTGCTGTGTGATCTCAGGCAAGTCACTTAACTTCTCTGAGCCTCAGTTCCCTCATCTGTAAAATGGGGATGATGACTGTGAGCCCCACATGGGACAACCTGATCACCTTGTATCCCCCCCAGTGCTTAGAACATAATTATTATTATCTTATTTGTGCCAAGGACTGTATTAATTACTGTACTGCTGTGTGACCTCGGGCAAGTCACTTAACTTCTCTGAGCCTCAGTTCCCTCATCTGTAAAATCAATCAATCGTATTTATTGAGTGCTTACTGTGTGCAGAGCACTGTACTAAGTGCTTGGGAAGTACAAGTCGGCAACACATAGAGACAGTCCCTACCCAACAGCGGGCTCACAGTCTAGAAGGGGGAGACAGAGAACAAAACCAAACATACTAACAAAATAAAATAAATAGATATGTACAAGTAAGATAAATAGAGTAATAAATATGTACAAACATATGTACATATATTCAGGTGCTGTGGGGAAGGGAAGGAGGTAAGATGGGGGGATGGAGAGGGGGATGAGGGGGAGAGGAAAGAAGGGGCTCAGTCTGGGAAGGCCTCCTGGAGGAGGTGAGCTCTCAGTAAGGCCTTGAAGGGAGATGATAAAATGGGGATGAAGACTGTGATCCCCACGTGGGAGAACCTGATCACCTTGTATCCTCCCCAGCGCTTAGAACAGTGCTTCGCACATAGTACGTGCTTAACAAATGCCATCATTATTATTATTATTAAGTAGGAGGGAGGAAAGTTATTTAATCCCCATTTGAGGAACCTGAGCGGCAGAAAAGCCCAGTGACTTGCCCAAGGTTACACAGCAGGTAAAAAGTGGATCCAAGGCCTAGTACTCAGGTCCACTGACTCCGAGTCATTCCTCTAATCGTATTTATTGAGCGCTTACTGTGTGCAGAGCACTGTACTAAGCGCTTGGAAAGTACAATTCGGCAACTGTGCTCTTTCCACTAGACCACACTGTTTCTCTTCAAACCCAAAGGACATTTTATATCCTGATGGTATGTGTACATACAGACTCTAAGAGTTTACTTTCTCACTGTTGCTTTCATTTCTTCTTTCTAGCTTACTTTAAAATTTAGCGGGAAAGCTAATTACAGTATTACGAAGTTTCTGTGTTAGCACTTCATACAGTATTTGGGAAGAGTTTGACAACCCGTTTCAGGAATTGCTCCTCCTAACTTCTTCAAGGACTGTGTGATTTGCCTTACAAAAATAAATAGAACAGGACATGGATTTAAACTCCTGGAGTGTTTATTGTCTTGTGAAACCACATGTCCAAAGATTAACACAAGCCATGTAAGAAAAAGAGCAAATTAGAAAAAAAAATCACCATCAATTCAAATTCCCTGAACAAATCTATTTATCATCATCACCATCATCATCATCAATCGTATTTATTGAGCACTTACTATGTGCAGAGCACTGTACTAAGCGCTTGGGAAGTACAAATTGGCAACATGTAGAGACAGTCCCTACCCAACAGTGGGCTCACAGTCTAAAAGGGGGAGACAGAGAACAAAACCAAACATACTAACAAAATAAAATAAATAGAATAGATATGTACAAATAAAATAAATAAATAGAGTAATAAATATGTACAAACATATATACATATATACTTATAGCCTGACACTACTGACTCTCCTGTTTTTAAAACTTGAAAATGTATCTATTCAGATTTATTTGTTGATTTACTAATGTATTATGCACTGAACTGTACTTTTACGGTAATAATAATAATAATGGCATTTGTTAAGCACTTACTATGTGCAAAGCACTGTTCTAAGCGCTGGGGTGGATACAAGGTGATGAGGTTGTCCCACGTGGGGCTCACAGTCTTTATCCTCATTTTACAGATGAGGTAACTGAGGCCCAGAGAAGTGACGTCTTGCCCAAAGTCACCCAGTTGACAAACGGCAGAGTCGGGATTAGAACCCATGACCTCTGACTCCCAAACCCGGGCTCTTTCCACTGAGCCACGCTGCTTCTCATAGTAGTTTCCTGGTTCCCTCTTTTACCTTTAATTCTAACCTTATCAGCTGCCACAGGCAGCAGAAAAGCTGCAAGGAACAAGAGGAGGGGGAGGCCTAATTTACCCTCAGGAAACAGCTTCTTCCCTAAGCAAGAGCTGATCCGTTGTGGCTCAATGGGGAGATATTTTAGAGACAGCAAGTGGCTGAAACTGGAGAAAGAACCCAAGAGTTTCTACTAAGAAGCAGCGTGGCTCAGTGGAAAGATCCCGGGCTTGGGAGTCAGAGGTCATGGGTTCTAATCCCAGCTCTGCCACATGTCTGCTGTATGACCTTGGGCAAGTTACTTAACTTCTCTGAGCCTCAGTTACCTCATCTGTAAAATGGGGATTAAGATTGTGAACCCCCCGTGGGACAACCTGATCACCTTGTATCCCCCCAGGGCTTAGAACAGTGCTTTGCACATAGTAAGCGCTTAACAAATGCCATCCTCCAGGAGGCCTTCCCAGACTGAGCCCCCTCCTTCCTCTCTCCCTCCTCCTCCTCTCTCCATCCCCTTACCTCCTTCCCTTCCCCACAGCACCTGTATATATGCATATATGTTTGTACATATTTATTACTCTATTTATTTATTTTACTTGCACATATCTATTCTATTTATTTTATTTTGTTAATATGTTTTGTTTTGTTCTCTGTCTCCCCCTTCTAGACTGTGAGCCCACTGTTGGGTAGGGACCGTCTCTATATGTTGCCAACTTGTCCTTCCCAAGCGCTTAGTACAGTGCTCTGCACACAGTAAGCACTCAATAAATACGATTGATTGATTGATTGATTGATCAGAGAAGCAGCATGGCTCAGTGGAAAGAGCCTAGGCTTTGGAGTCGGAGGTCATGGGTTCAAATACCAGCTCCGCCAATTGTCAGCTGTGTGACTTTGGGCAAGTCACTTCACTCCTCTGGGCCTCAGTTCCCTCATCTGTAAAAGGGGAACGTGAGCCCCTCGTGAGACAATCTGATCACCTTGTAACCTCCCCAGCGCTTAGAACAGTGCTTTGCACATAGTAAGTGCTTAATAAATGCCATTAAAAAAAAGAGTTCTGGCATCCAGATTTACATGCTGTAAACTATGAGACTGAGAAGTATGCTTGTGGGGAGTTCAAAGTTGCTGGTATTCAGGAGTTATTTGTTAGGCGCTTACTGTATGTCAAACACTGTTCTAACCACTGGGATAGATACACATTAATCAGGTTGGACACAGAACTTGACCACATGAGACTCACAGCCTAAGTAGGAGGGAGAACAGCTGTTGAATCCCCATTTTACAGTTGAGGAAACTGAAGCACAGAGAAAGTGAAGTGACTTGCCCACCATCATGCAGCAGGCAAGTGGCAGAGCCGGGATTAGAACCCAGACCCTCTGACACCCAGAACTGTGCTCTTTCCACCGGGCCATGCTTCAAAGGATTTTATGAAGATAAGGTTGCTTCTCAACCAAAGATGGACAAGTTCCTCACTCACGTTGACAAACCATTACCACGTTCAGCAAAATAAACTTTTACTCTGCAGCTTGTGGCCATGACTCATAGTCATCAGCTCCTCACTCTAGAACAGTGCTCAGTGCTTAGAACAGTGCTTTGCACATAGTAAGCGCTTAACAAATGCCATCATTATTTATTTATTATTTATTCATTCATTCAATCGTATTTATTGAGCGCTTACTGTGTGCAGAGCACTGTACTAAGCGCTTGGGAAGGACAAGTCGGCAACATATGGAGACGGTCCCTACCCAACAGCGGGCTCACAGTCTAGAAGGGGGAGACAGAGAACAAAGCAAAACATATTAACCAAATAAAACAAATAGAATAAATATGTACAAATAAAATAGAGTAATAAACACGTACAACCGACTCATTTAGTTGACAGCATGCAGCTAAGCTTTGGGTTATTTTAATAAAAATTGAGCAAGTCTAGTGAGGTTTAATGCCCCAGTATATAGCTCATAAAAGAATTGAATAACTTTGAGAGTGGTGGGAATAGTAGCAGCAGCTGAAGTAATAATAATAATAATAATAATAATGATGGCATTTATTAAGCGCTTACTATGTGAAAAGCACTGTTCTAAGTGCTGGGGAGGTCACAAGGCGATCAGGTTGTCCCACTGGGGGCTCACAGTCTTCATCCCCATTTTCCAGATGAGGGAACTGAGGCCCAGAGAAGTGAAGTGACTTGCCCAGAGTCACACAGCTGACAGTTGGCAGAGCCAGGATTTGAACCCATGACCTCTGACTCCAAAGCCCGGGCTCTTTTCCACTTAGCCACGCTGCTGATCAATAATTCATATTCTGTGTACAGAGCACTGTACTTGGAAGAGTACATTATAACAATATAACAGACATAGTCTCTGCCCACAGTGAGTTTACAGTCTGGAGGGGGAGATGGATATTAATATAATATATTTTGGATATGTAAATAAGTGCTTTAGGGGGTGGAGGTGAGTTAAGGGAGCAAGGCAGGGTGATGTAGAAGGGAGGGGAAGAAAAGGAAATGAGGGCTTAGTTGGGAGGCCTTCCCAGACTGAGCCCCCTCTTTCCTCTCCCTCTCCTTCCCCTCTCCATCCCCCCCGCCTTACCTCCTTCCCCTCCCCACAGCACCTGTATATATGTATATATGTTTGTATGGATTTATTACTCTATTTATTTTACTTGTACATATCTATTCTATTTAGTTTATTTTGTTAATATGTTTGGTTCTATTCTCTGCCTCCCCCTTCTAGACTGTGAGCCCACTGTTGGGTAGGGACCGTCTCTATATGTTGCCAACTTGGACTTCCCAAGCGCTTAGTACAGTGCTCTGCACACAGTAGGCGCTCAGTAAATACGATTGATTGATTGATTGATTGATTGGGAAGGCCACTTGGAGATAATAATAATAACGATGGCATTTATTAAGCGCTTAGTACAGTGCTGTGCACACAGTAGGTGCTGAGTAAATACGGTTGATTGATTGATTGATTGGGAAGGCCACTTGGAGATAATAATAATAATGATGGCATTTATTAAGCGCTTACTATGTGAAAAGCACTGTTCTAAGCGCTGGGGAGGTTACAAGGTGATCAGGTTGTCCCAAGGGCGGATCGCAGGCTTAATCCCCATTTTACAGATGAGGTAACTGAGGCACAGGGAAGTTAAGTGTCTTGGCCGGTCACAGCGCTGACAATGTGCCTTCAATAAGGCTCTGAAGGTGGGGAGAGTCATTGTCAGTCGGCTATGGAGAGAGGACATTCCAGACCAGAAGCAGGGCAGGGACAAGAGGTTGGCAACGAGACAGACGAGATCGAGGGAGAGTGAGTAGGTTGTACAGTGCTCTGCACACAGTAAGCGCTCAATAAATACGATAATGAATGAATGAATGAATTAGAGGAGCAAGGTGTGTGGGCTGGGTTATAGAAGCAGAGAAGCAGCGTGGCTCAATGGAAAGAGCCCGGGCTTTGGAGTCAGAGGTCACGAGTTCAAACCCCAGCTCCGCCAACTGTCAGCTGTGTGACTTTGGCCGAGTCACTTCACTTCTCTGGGCCTCAGTCCCCTCATCTGTAAAATGTTGATTAAGATTGTGAGCCCCCCGCGGTACAACCTGATCACCTTGTAACCTCCCCAGTGCTTAGAAGAGTGCTTTGCACATAGTAAGCGCTTAATAAATGCCATTATTATTATTATTACAAGGAGAGAAGAGAGGTGAGGTAGGAGGGGGCGAGGTGATGGACTGCTTTAAAGCCGGTGGTGAGGAGTTCTTGTTTGATGCAGAGGTGGATGGACAACCACTGGATGTTCTTGAGGACTGGGGAAATATGGGCTGAACTTGTAGTAATAATAATAATGACGGCATTTATTAAGCACTTACTATGTGCCAATCACTGTTCTAAGCACTGGGGAGGTTACAAGGTGATCAGGTTGTCCCATGGGGGGCTCACAGTCTTAATCCCCATTTTATAGATGAGGGAACTGAGGCCCAGAGAATAATAATAATAATAATAATGGCATTTATTAAGCGCTTACTATGTGCCAAGCACTGTTCTAAGGGCTGGGGAGGTTACAAGGTGATCAGGTTGTCCCACGGGGGGCTCACAGTCTTCATCCCCATTTTATAGATGAGGTAACTTAGGCCCAGAGAATAATAATAATAATAATAATAATGGCATTAATTAAGCGCTTACTATGTGCCAAGCACTGTTCTAAGCACTGGGGAGGTTACAAGGTGATCAGGTTGTCCCACGGGGGGCTCACATTCTTACTCTCCCTCTTTTAGACTGTGAGCCCACTGTTGGGTAGGGACTGTCTCTATATGTTGCCAACTTGTACTTCCCAAGCACTTAGTACAGTGCTCTGCACACAGTAAGTGCTCAATAAATACAATTGATTGATTGATTGATTAATCCCCATTTTATAGATGAGTAACTGAGGCCCAGAGAATAATAATAATAATAATAATGACATTTATTAAGCGCTTACTATGTACCAAGCACTGTTCTAAGCACTGGGGAGGTTACAAGGTGATCAGGTTGTCCCACGGGGGGCTCACAGTCTTAATCCCCATTTTATAGATGAGGGAACTGAGGCCCAGAGATTAATAATAATAATAATGGCATTTATTAAGCACTTATTATGTGCCAAGCACTGTTCTAAGCACTGGGGAGGTTACAAGGTGATCAGAGTGTTCCACAGGGGGCTCATAGCCTTAATCCCCATTTTACAGATGAGGGAACTGAGGCACAGAGAAGTGAAGTGACTTACCTCAAGTCACACAGCTGACAGTTGGCGGAGCTGGGATTTGAACCCATGACCTCTGACTCCAAAGCCCGGGCACTTTCCACTGAGCCACGCTGTTTCCCCGACACAGCCAAGGCAGTCGGCAGACTATGCCAGAACCAGGATTCGAATCCAGATCCTTCTGACTCCCAGGCCTGAGATCTTTCCATTTGGCCTTGCTGCTTCATGACTGCTACTCACATCTCCAGTCACAGGGTAGCTCCGCCTCTAGATACCTGTCAATCAGGTAGGAGACCATCCTTGTCCCATATAGAAGCAGCATGGCTCAGTGGAAAGAGCCCGGGCTCTGGAGTCAGAGGTCATAGGTTCAAATCCTGGCGCTGCCAACTGTCAGCTGTGTGACTTTGGGCAAGTCACTTCACTTCTCTGGGCCTCAGTTCCCTCATCTGTAAAATGGGGATGAAGACTGTGAGCCCCCCCATGAGACAACCTGATCACCTTGTAACCTCCCCAGCGCTTAGAACAGTGCTTTGCACATAGTAAGCGCTTAATAAATGCCATCATTATTATTATTTGGGCCTCAGTTCCCTCATCTGTAAAATGGGGATGAAGACTGTGAGCCCCCCGTGGGACAACCTGATCACCTTGTAACCTCCCCAGCGCTTAGAACAGTGCTTTGCACATAGTAAGTGCTTAATAAATTCCATTATTATTATTATCGTTATTATTTGGGCCTCAGTTCCCTCATCTGTAAAATGGGGATTAAGACTGTGAGCCCCCTTTGGGACAACCTGATCACCTTGTAACGTCCCCAGCACTTAGAACGGCGCTTTGCACATAGCAAGCGCTTAATAAATGCCATTATTATTATTATTATTAATAAATGCCCGACTGATTGATTGAAAATCTAAGGTGCCAAGTTTTCTTACAAACTCTATTATCTGATTCCAGATGAGACTCCCCAAACAGCCGAGGTTTCATGCCACTGGAATGAGAAATAAGATGAAAAAGATTTTAGTGGAATAAGGGAAGTGGTAAATTTACTGGGGAAAATTACTATCATTAACAGCGTGGCTCGGTGCAAAGAGCCCGGGCTTTGGAGTCAGGGGGTCATGGGTTCGAATCCCGACTCCACCACAAGTCGGCTGTGTGACCTTGGGCAAGTCACTTCACTTCTCTGAGCCTCAGTTCCCTCATCTGTAAAAATGGGGATTAAGACTGTGAGCCCCACGGGGGACAACTTGATCACACTGTATCCCCCCCAGCGCTTAGAACAGTGCTTTGCACATAGTAAGCGCTTAACAAATGCCATCATTATTATTATTAACAGAACTCACTGCTATCATTCAACAGTAGCAACTGTTTCAGCTTAGTTGATGTCACCAGCGCACTGAAAACGCTTGTTGTTCCCAGTCCAATGCAGCGAGGAAACGAGATCCCATTCGGAAGCCAATTTTTCAAGCATCCCACAAGAACTAACGTCGCAAACGTCCTAACGGGAGAGATCAGGAAGGAAACCAATTGTTCAAAAACCAAAGATGATGGGTAAGGAAGCAGTGTTTTTTCGCATATCTAATCCCAAACCATAGAGAATTGGTGTGAAACTTAAGAATGTGAAACTGGTCATTACAAGGAGATGTGCACAGTTGTGGAGTAACTCCAGATGGAGGTTTCACACGAAGGCCAACCCCCAGTACTAAAATTCCCTACAGCAGAGGAGGAAAGAACAGGATCAGTTAATTTATTGGGCATCTGCTGTGTGCAAAGCACTTTACTAAGTGCTTGTGTGAGTAATAATAAACATTATGGTATTTGTCAATCAATCAATCATATTTATTGAGCGCTTACTGTGTGCAGAGCACTGTACTAAGCGCTTGGGAAGAACAAGTCGGCAACACATAGAGATGGTCCCTACCCAACAGCAGGCTCATAGTCTAGAAGGGGGAGACAGAGAACAAAACCAAACATACTAACAAAATAAAATAGAATAGATACGTACAAGATAAAGAGTAATACATATGTACAAACACATATACATATATACAGGTGCTGTGGGGAAGGGAAGGAGGTAAGATGGGGGGATGGAGAGGGGGACGAGCGTCAAGCGTCAAGCGTTTACTATGTGCCAAACGCCATCTTAAATGCTGAGTGCAATAAAACAGTTGGTAGAGATGTTCCCTGCCCACGGTGAGCTTGGATTAAAGAAGAGACAGATAAATTTCTTGGAGATGTGCTTTGAAGGCAGGGAGAGGGATTGTCTGCCAGAGAAGCAGTGTGGCTCAGTGGAAAAAGCACAGGCTTGGGAGTCAGAGGTCATGGGTTCTAATCCTGTCAGCAGTGTGACTTTGGACAAGTCACTTCACTTCTCCGGGCCTGGGTTATCTCATCTGTAAAATGGGGATTAAGAGCGTGAGCCTCCCGTGGGACAACCTGATCACCTTGTAACCACCCCAGCGCTTAGAACAGTGCTTTGCACATAGTAAGCGCTTAATAAATGCCATTATTATTATTATATAAAGAGGGAGGGCATTCTAGGCCAGAGGCAGGATGACAGGTAAAGGTCGACGAGGGGGATGGACATGATTGAGTACAGTAAATGGGTGCAGAGGAGGAAACTGTGAGGGCTGAGTTGCAGTGGAAAATAAGGGAGGTAAGATAAAAAGGTGTAAGATGATTGTTTTAAAGCTGATGATAAGGAGTTTCTGTTTGACGGGGAGGTCGATGGGCAACCACTTGAAATCTCTGAGAAATGAGGAAACATGGACTGAATGTTTTTGGAGAAAAAAGATGCAGGCAGCGGGGCGAAGTATGGACCGAAGTGGGGAGAGAGGAGGCAGGTAGGTCAGCAGAGGCTGATGAAGAAATCAAGGCAGGATAGGATACGTGCTTGGATTAACGTGGTAGCAGTTTTGATAATAATAATAATGAAGGCATTTATTAAGCACTTACTATGTGCAAAGCACTGTTCTAAGCGCTGGGGGAGTTATAAGGGGATCAGGTTGTCCCATGGGGGACTCACAGCTTTAATCCCCATTTTTACAGATGAGGGAATTGAGGCACAGAGAAGTTAAGTGACTTGCCCAAAGTCACACAGCTGAGAATTGGCGGAGCCGGGATAGAAAGGGATAGATAGATATCTGCCAATTAGCTGTGTGACTTTGGGCAAGTCACAACTTCTCTGGGCCTCAGTTACCTCATCTGTAAAATGGGGATTAAGACTGTGAGCACCCCGTGGGCCAACCTGATCACTTTGTAACCTCCCCAGCGCTTAGCACATAGTAAGCGCTTAATAAATGCCATTATTATTATTATTTTAGTGATGCTGTGAAAAATAAAGCGATAGGATTTGGTGACAGATTGGCGTTATATTTAAAGGAGTAAAGCGACAGGATTTGGTGACAGATTGGAGTTCTATTTACAGGAGTAAATACAACAGACCTTCTTTGACACTGACCTTCGAAAGTTCCCACTCTAAGTGGGAAGCTAATCTGTTACAACTCTAAACATATGTAGATACTGTGTGGCTCTTACTCATGATTTAGACTACAAGCTCCTTGTGGGCAGGGAATGTGTCTACCAATTCCATCGAATTATAGTCTCCCGAGTGCTTAGTAGTGTGCTCTGCAAATAATAATAATAATAATAATAATGGCATTTATTAAGCGCTTACTATGTGCAAAGCACTGTTCTAAGCGCTGGGGAGGTTACAACGTGATCAGGTTGTCCCACGTGGGGCTCACAGTCAATCCCCATTTTACAGATGAGGTAACTGAGGCGCAGAGAAGTTAAGTGACTTGCCCAAAGTCACACAGCTAATTGGCAGAACCGGAATTCGAACACATGACCCCTGACTCCAAAGCCCGGGCTCTTTCCACTGAGCCACGCTGCTTCTCTAAGCGCTCAATAAATGCTGTTGACTAACGACCTATGAAGCAGGAACCGATTAAAGTGAAAAACAGGAAAAACGCATGAGGAAACATTTTAAAAATCCTTGTTCGCTTTCTTAAAATTTTCTTCACTCACTAGATTTGCCTTGAGTCACATTTCTTACTTATAATGTTGTTAAAAGGAGATACCCACCTTCTTTGGCTGCCTAGTCATTTGGGCAGTCACTCAACAGGTAGGTAGAGGTTTTCCAAAAACGGTGAATTTCATTTTCCCTCCAATTCTACAAGAATTTGTTTGGCTTGGACCAGTTTACGCTTAAATTTAAAATTAAGAATAGTATTACAGTGTACACCAGGGAAGACAAGGTAATGCCGAATTAGAAGGCCTACTGGGGCTGGTGCAGGTGAATTACTGGGGAGACGGAGTTTTTTGAAATACAGGTAGAACGTAATTATAGGACTGATCCCTTAAGAGGTGATAATTCATTTTCTAATTTGATTTATAAAACTCCCTCCTTTCAAAATCTTCCAAGTTGTCGAAGAATGCACATTTTCAAATCACAGAATGGCAAAAAAGTATTTATCTAAATTGGCCAGCTTGGCTTCTGGAAAGCTGGATTTTGTAAATTTTTTTTTTGAAAGGAGCCAGATTGAATTTTTCATGCACCACCTACCCCAATCCAAGGACTTGTACAACTGCATTCAATCCAGCGGTCCCAATTTTAAGGAAAAGACTGGCTAACTTCCCTTTCCTACGTATTTCGCTCTATCAGCACACTACCAACTCTTGGCAGATTAGACAGACTGTTGTCCAATTGAGATTTTTTTTAAACTCTTTAGCACTTGACACCTGTTGCTAATGGGTTTGACGGAAAATGTCTTCTCAGGAAACAGGGGGAATAATCACACTGAGACGTTTTAAGGAATGATTAAACCCTTACATTTAAATGAAAAGCAATTTCCAGAAGGGTGGTGTGACCTACGCTCTGGGCATGTTACTCCCCTCCTCAAAAATCTCCAGTGGCTGCCCGTCAACCTACAAATCAAGCAAAAACTCCTCATCCTGGGCTTCAAGGCTGTCCATCCCCTCGCCCCCTCCTACCTCACCTCCCTTCTCTCCTTCTCTAGCGCAGCCCGCACCCTCCGCTTCTCTGCCGCTAATCTCCTCACCGGGCCTCGTTCTCGCCTGTCCCGCCATCAACCCCCAGCCCACATCCTCCACACATCCACCAAACTAGCTCTCTTCCTCCCTTCAAAGCCCTTCTGAGAGCTCACCTCCTCCAGGAGGCCTTCCCTGACTGAGCCCTTTTTTCCTCTCCTCCTCATCACCTCCTTCCCCTCCCCACAGCACTTGTATATAATTATACATATTTATTACTCTATTTTACTTGTACATACTTACTATGCTATTAATTTTGTTAATGAGGTGCCTATAGCTATAATTCTATTCGTTCTGCCAATTTTGACCTGTCTACATGTTTTGTTTTGTTGTCTGCCTTCCCCTTCTAGACTGTGAGCCCACTGTTGGGTAGGGACCGTCTCTATATGTTGCCCACTTTCCTTCCCAAGCGCTTAGTCCAGTGCTCTGCACACAGTAAGCGCTCAATAAATACGATTCAATGAATGAATGAACTACTACCGAAATAATTTTCAGAAGTACGCAGCTGTTTGGAAAGGAGAATATCCAAGACAGAATGACTTTTTGAACCCAACTTGAAGATGCACACCCCCCACCCACCCCAAAATCACCCAAATTTGGGTAGGGTCCTTCTGTGTTAACTGAAGACCTTAATAAGCAATAACACTTGGGATAGGTGAAAAGCCCTCCAGATGAGAAAAGACAGTTGAAACAAAAACTGGATATTTTATTTATAAGCAAAGCATCTTTACACATGACAAACATCAACTCATTCATGTAAAAATTCTCGCTTCTGCAAGAATTACCCAGATAACCCCCACAATTCCCAAATTCACCACATCGTTTTAATCGAAAATATTGAATCACTGAGATGTCTTCTTTTCAGATTTTATTTCCATTAACTTTTTTTCTCCAATAATACAAGCACAGGCATTCCTGCTACAACACAGTAGCTACTTTCTTGTAAACCTTTGTCTTAATAAAACAAAGTGCTGAGTCAACCATTGTTTTTCAGAAATGGCTCTTTTCCCCACCTATTTAAAGCCCTACGAAAATGTTTTATTACCCCACCCCGTCTAACCGCTCATTTCTCCAACCTATTCCACCCTCCCTTCTGCATCCCCTACGCACTGCACCCGTTGTGGGTAGGGGAAGTGTCCGTTAATTCTGTTGCGTTGTACTCTCCCATGCATTTAGGACAGTAATAATAGTAATTACGGCATTTGTTAAGCACTTACGATGTGACAGGCACTGTACTAAGCACTGAACTAAGCACTCAATAGATACCACTAATGAATTAATTGCAGCCCCGTAAGCACTTTGATTCTTTCCCCACCCCAGACTCAGAGAACTGGAAGGTGGCATGGCCTAGTAGAAAGATCAGGGGCCTCGGGGTCCTGGGTTCTAATCTCAGCTCTGCCCCTTGACTGCTCTGTAACCTCGGCCAAGACACTCGCGGGCTCCTACGACAGTCTCCTCACAGATCACGAGCCGCTCGAGGGACAGAGGCCGCCCAATTTCCACCTGTGTTCTCTTTTCCAGTGCTTAGTACAGTGCCCCGTACGTAGTAACCGCTTAAAATACCATCCCTACTGCTACTGTTATTAAAATGAGGACTCTTTCCTGCCCTCTCAGCCTGTGAGCCCTATGGGGGACGGGGATCGTGCCCAACTTGATTAATTTGCATCTACCCCGGCGCTTAGGACAGTGCTAGGCGCATACTAAGCGCTTAAGGAATACCACAATAATCACTGTGATAATCAGCATTTGCTATGTCGTTTTAAAAAAGCAATTTCAGTCCGGAAGAGTTTATGTGAAATTTCGAGAGACAGCACACCAGTCTCCCGTCCGAAATTTCACACATTACTCGGAGAAAAGTGAATCAAGTTTGGAGTTAATTTCCTGCAGTACTGGCAATTTAAGACCGAACAAACTGGATTATATGTATGAAGTGAGTCAGTCCGCCCCTGCAACGACACGCATGCAGACAGCAAACAAATGATGAGCCCGCCAAAGGCAATGCATGCAAAAAGTGAACACAGGAACCATCCTATTTAAACATTTTCCTTTCCAGTACTTGAAAAACATGTAACTGTTTCCAAAGACCTACCGGCCCATTCCTATATTTCCCAGCCTCTCTTTCAACCTGCCCTATCTGGACGCCCCTCGGCCAGTCTGAGATGGCTAATCTGAGAAACAATTAGGGCTCCTTGAAGACAGGGCAGATTCACATTAGGAAACACCGATTTTCAAGCCTTTTAAAAGCTCTTTTAAAACCCAGCAAAGCCTCTTTCAACATTGCTTTCCCCATTCAACCAAAAGAACAAACAATACTATCCATTTGCTCATTTTATTTAAACAAATCAACTTAGAAATGTCACTGAGTTAAACAAAGCTCCTGAACATGTAAACATACTGCCATGTTCCTCAAACAGATGTTAACACCTGCGTAAAAATTAGTAATCACTTATTAGGAAAGTTGTCCGTTAATAAGGCTGGCCTTCAGCAAAACTAAAACCAATTGACTTCGCTTGCAAAGCCTCGCAAGCCAACTCTACCAAACCACAGTCGAGTAAAATAAAGACAATATCGGATGGCTGGATCGGTACCATTGGTTACAGCTGTTACAAACAATTTCATTCTCTTGCCACATAAAAACAACAAAGCCAGTCACATCAAATAAATCATGGCTTTTTTCTTTTATCACAATTCACTACGTGATGTTAATTATGGTCCTTGTCAAACACATGTTTGGTAAAGGCTATTTACAGTGTACATGGCTGAGCATGCACCATTTATAGATACAAAGATACCTGCCAGTTCATTACGATATAATTACACAGTGCCTGAAAATGGTGAAACATCTCACACACCATTTTAACCAATACAGTTTCAAGCGGGAAATGTTTCTTATTAACTACAACTGCAATACTTACATGAAAAGTCTTATAAAAACACTAATTCCCCCTTCAAGAAATTTAGATGCATATTCTACACACTACAGGTTTAAGGCAGTAAAAAAGATGTATTTCCTGATTAACTGGTGGTCTTGACAATGTCAATTAAAGCTGTCTGATGCTAATCTCCCACTTTCCATCAAATGTTTGTTTGCGAATGTTTCTCTGAAGTCAAAAATAGCTTTAACCACAAGTAAATAGTAGAGGCTGGTAAAAAAAAAAAAAAGATGAGTATCTAGCACAGAAGGGAATAATGTGAATTAGATTTAGCCTAAAAGTTTTCAAATCATGAGACAAGCGCATTGAACATGAGCCCCGACCTTAAAAAGGATAAAACAGAAACAAATAGGACCGTATACACATAGTTGAGTTTTCTTAATTAAAAATATACTGTACTTTGAACAATTCAAGTAATGTAATACGCTATCAAAAATAACTTCATAAACCATACTCTCAAGTGTTAACTGCATTTCCAATCTTTTAGTTGAAAATATCTGTCTTTAAACCTTACGGCTCAGCCACACAAATGACAAAGAATGGTTTTGTATTTGTACTTGCAATTCCTTTACTAGACATGGCTACCGGCATTGTGTAAAGGTATGGCAGATTATGTAATTTAACAAAGCACTCTGACTTAGGCATGAAACAGATTCAAATGGTAGCTGGGCTCTGCGCATCAATCTGAAGGAGGCAAGAAATACCCACTATTCTGCAGACAACCCGCTCTCTAATCAAGCCTTTATTTCTTAGCTGCAGATGAGAAAGGGCACACCATTTGTTGTAAACAGGGCACTGTCATAAAACCAGGATATATTTATATTTTCTTAAATTAAGACCGTTCTCAAATGGAAAAAGCAGACTCTCCAAAATGTCTTCCAGCGTGGTAGCATGTTCCAGCTGAACTCCGAATTTCACAAATTAACTTTCCTTTGATTCCATTTTAACGATGGTTGTGTTCACAGCAGTTTCGTTTTAAAAATCAGTTGAAATTTATATAAAATTCTGTACATGTTCACAAATTATTGCATAAACAGCATAATCTCCTTGACAGTGTTTGCCCAACACGTCCGACTCAGGAAAAAAAAAAAAAAGAAAATTCACGTTTCCCTTCTGGCTTTCTTCTTCTTTTTTACTTGTTTGGGAGACTCCCAGCTACTGTCAGACTTGGCTGAAAGGGATGGCAAAACACAAGCCAAAATTAACAGAAAAACATAGTCACGCAACAGTCACCTCAAAATTCATGCCTAATTACTGATTTATGGAACTCATGAAGCGCTTACAATTTGCCAAGCAGCAGGTGAAACGAGATAATCAGGGCAGCACCGTCCTTGTCCCTCATGGGGCTCTGTTTAACTATATATTTTCTCTGTGGGCCCCAATAATGGTTGGTCCATATGGCTGGTGGGGAACAGGGTAACGTCATCATGATCAATCAATCAATCGTATTTCTTGAGCGCTTACTGTGTGCACAGCACTGGACTAAGCGCTTGGGAAGTACAAGCTGGTAACATATAGAGACGGTCCCTACCCAACGGTGGGCTCACAGTCTAGAAAGGAATGGTAAGATCAATGATATTTACCGAGCATATGCTGTGCGCAGGGCACTGTAACTAAGTGCTCGGGAGAGTACGATACCGGGAACGTGTCTACCAATTCAAACAATGCTGACTGAGCGCTTACCTGTATATATGTTTGTACATATTTGTTACTCTATTTATTTATTTTACCTGTACATATCTATTCTATTTATTTTATTTTGTTAGTATGTTTGGTTTTGTTCTCTGTCTCCCCCTTTTAGACTGTGAGCCCACTGGTGGGTAGGGACTGTCTCTATATGTTGCCAACTTGTACTTCCCAAGGGCTTAGTACAGTGCTCTGCACACAGTAAGCGCTCAATAAATACGATTGATGATGATGACGATACAGCAGAGTTGGCAGACACATTCCCTGACCACAACAAGCTTAATGGCAAGGCGTCGTATACGTGACTTTGCCACGAACCGCTTAGAAAAAACGAACTTTCTGAACTGGTGCCTTTTAGATCCCACGTGGCCCTGTCGAGGGGCCAGCTCAAACTCTCTGTGGTCCGGGAACGTGTCTACCAATTCAAACAATGCTGACTGAGTGCTTACTGTTTGCAGAGGACTGTATAAAGCTTGGGGGAAGAGTACAATTGAGTTGTTAGATGTGTTCCCTACCCACAAGGGGTTTATAACCTAGGATACCACTGACTGATTTATTCCTTTTTAAAAACAAAACAAAACAGTTTTTCACCCTGTAAAATCACTCTAAGACAGAAAACTTGCAGGGGGAAGCCCTGAGTAACAACTTTTACTCCATCGGAAGCAAGCAGGGAGTCACGGCCTTCCCACCCCAAATCCATTTTGTTCCTCATAGGACAAATGGTCAGTCTCCACTTAACCAACTGGAAGCATATTAGTACTTCCTACCTCTTGGTTTGAGACTTTGAGCCTGTTGTTGGGTAGGGGCCGTCTCTATAAGTTGCTGATTTGTACTTCCAAAGTGCTTAGTACAGTGTTCTGCACACAGTAAGCGCTCAATATGACAATGAATGAGAGTGTTTACGACATAGAAAGGCTTAAATAATATTTCTATTCCATCTTGTACCACATGGCACATACTCTAGGTAAATCAGACACTTACTTGGGAAGCAGTAGAGCCTAGCAGAAAGTGCACACAGGTCCGAGAATCAGAGGACCTGGGTTTCGGTCTCCACCGCTTGTCTGCAGCGGGACCACGGCCAAGTCAGTTAACTTCTCAGTGCCTCAACTTTCTCGACTGCAAAATGGGGATTAAATCCTACTCCTTCCTACCTAGACTGGGAATGCCATGCTGGACAGGAAGTGTTTTCGACCTGATTAACTTGTATCTACTCCAGCACTTAGAACAGTGCCTGACACATGGTAAGCACTTAACAAGTACCACGACCATTATTATTACTTTCGAGCTTCTTACCCACCCATGAGACATTCCCTCACACAAATGTGATTCAAATACCAGGTACACAAATGACAGTTTCGCATGTGAGTTTGTGGTGGGAAAACTAGGTTGTCAGTTTCAAGGGAACTATTCCTCTACAATAATACTAAGACACTCAATTCTCCAGCAGTCAGTATTAAATGAAAAGTTATATCTAGAAGAAAGGGAGGAGAGTGCTCATGTCGACATGGCCTATTCACCACCAAATAACAAGCGCCAAAACCGTTTCCACATGGAGTAGATGAGCTTGTCTGAGGCGCTGACGAATAGGCAGTTAGGGAGGTCGGCAGCCAACACTGGTTCTGCTAACCACTGGTTACTCTACTTATTTATTATTACTCTATTTATTTATTTTACTTGTACATATCTATTCTATTTATTTTATTTTGTTAGTATGTTTGGTTTTGTTTTCTGCCTCCCCCTTTTAGACTGTGAGCCCACTGTTGGGTAGGGACTGTCTCTATATGTTGCCAACTTGACTTCCCAAGCGCTTAGTACAGTGCTCTGCACACAGTAAGCGCTCAATAAACATGATTGATAGATAACCAGTGCTGAAGAGAATCCATTCAGGTGGACGCTGCCTGACCCTCCGCTTAAGGTGGTGGGTTCTGCTCAAGAGACAGTTCTGTGTTGCCAACAGGGAAACTGCAGAGGAGCTTAAGAGTCTGATCAGGAGCAATCTTGAAGTTACCTCATATCTGTAAGACTCTTAGGGATACCAGATAACTCAGACGTCAACATCGTAGCTTGCGACTGGGATTTCTGGATCGATCAGGGCAAAGCTCCAACCCAGACAATGCCAAACAAGAATAGTAATAATAATAATGATGGTATTTGTTAAGCGCTTACTATGTGCAAAGTACTGTTCTAAGCACTGGGGAGGTTACAAGGTGATCATGTTGTCCCACGGGGGGCTCACAGTTTTAATCCTCATTTTCCAGATGAGGTAACGGAGGCACAGAGAAGTTAAGTGACTTGCGCAAAGTCACACAGATGACATTTGGCAGAACTGGGATTTGAACCCATGACCTCTGACTCCAAAGCCCGTGCTCCTTCTGTTGAGCCACGCTGCTTCTCAAGAATCAGAGAAGTCGGTCAACCTAAAGGCAAGGGCTGAAAGCTGAAGTCATCAGGTATTTGGGCAAGTTGACTAATACTGGTGGTAGTGATTTCCATGGTTTTTACACCTATACTGGGGAGAGCTCCAGTATAGAGCTCCAGTATAGTATGAGATCTGTACATCCCAGAATTATGAGTTATGTAGTATTAAAGTTTAGGCTGCTCCATAGTGAAGGATCAACACTGGAGCTCATTAGAATACGAGATGATTTTAAAGTTGACAAGGAGCTACACAAGGCAATGCAATGAATTAATAGCACATGTGTAAATGGAACTTACTCTGTGAAGGAGGCACACTATTTTGCTTGACGTTAGAATTGGAAACATTCTTCTCTTGCTTCTGTGGCACTTGGGAAGAGATCTTGTCAGAGTTACCCACTGATAAAATTACAGATGGCTCGGTAGAAACAGCACGTGCCGGTGGCTCAGCAGTCTAGTTTAGAAAATGAACAATCATCAGACACTTCCGCAACAAACTCTAGGTCATATAATTCAGCGTTATAATAGCAGAGAACTCTCCAGTGTCATTCAATCGTATTTATTGAGCGCTTACTGTGTGCAGAGCACTGTACTAAGCGCCTGGCAAGTCCAAGTTGGCAGCCTATAGAGACGGTCCCTACCCAACAGTGGGCTCACAGTCTAGAAGGGGAAACAAAACATATTAACAAAATAAATAGAATATGTACAAATAAAAATATGTGTCAAATACTGAACTGAGAAAGCTATTGTGCAGTGGATCTCCATTTGAAATAAAAACAAACCACATATGGTCTCTCCAAAAGGAGCGCAAAGCAATCCGTAGCTGCCCCCTAGTGCCACAGTCAAATCAGTTATGAAAATCAGGACATAAAAACTGTTGGGAAAAAAAAAATTTGGGAGACTTGGCAGGAAGCTGGCCACCTTAAAACACTAAAGATTTCCAGGGACCAAGTCGAATCCGGGTGGGGAACAGAGAGGCGTGGTATGGTTGGCAATTAATACAAAGTTGAGAATTCCAGACAAGTTTTGTGGAAGGAAAAATTGAGATGCTACAGAAGAATAAGACCAGTTCCTATCGGAAGGCCAACTAGTCACAGAAAGTTTGGCTGCAGAAGGCCAAGGAGCTGGGTGACAGAGACAGAGGAAAGGATCGGGATTATGAAAAGAGCAATGGGGGAACATAACTGACTACCAATGAGATAGAACTACCTCAAAAATTTTCCGGTCACTGGTTCTATGGTCTACTTGTAGGGATTAAATCTCATAAGCTAACAGGTTATGAGAAAATCTAGTGCACTGTTGTAATAGCTCAATAAAAACAATCAGTGGTATTTATTAGGCCCTTACTGTGCACTCAGCACTGTACTAAGCGCTTGGGAGAGCACAAGATGAAGTAGACGCCATGCTAGCCCTCAAAGTCCTTCCATGCTAGTAGGGAAGACACCTATTAAATGAATTATAGCTAAGAGAAGCAACTGAGCATAAGAGAAAGCGGTGGTGTGTGTGTGGGAGGGAGCTGGGGGTGGAAAGAGGGCCTAAATGAAAACCCAGGACAGATAACCTAACGTCACCTAACCTGACCTTTTTCCTAATTTGTCCCGCTAACTTTCTCTACCCCATCATCTCTCTCCAGGGAGCAGAGGTTTTGATGGACAACTGCTGGGTTGCATCACCTCACTTTATCAGAGGGGAAAACTGCAGGGGCGAGGGTTTTAGCAACTACTGATTTCTACAGTACATGCTAGGATTACCCCATCTCTGGTAAAAAGCCAAAACTTCCACTCAGTTAAAATATTTTTGGGGGCAGATGCCCAAGCTCAGGTGTCTGGAAACTCAAATGCCTTTGTTTTTTCCACATTTCATCTCTTCTGCTTTACCTTCTTCCTGGATTAGAGTTTTAAAGCAGAGTAACTGGCAAAATCTTCATCCATGCAAGAGCATAAACTGCAGGAGCCTTAGATATTAAATGGTCAAAAAGTGCATTTCTTTGGGATGAGGTATACAGGAAAGGTAGGGAAGAGTTTTTTTTTTTTTAAACAAACAAAAAATCAGTCCTGTATTAGGTTAGAAGTTAGCATCCTGGTCACCATTTGTAAATAAGATTCCTTTATTTTGGCTAGAATTGCAGAGATTGTGATCTACCTAGGAAACAAGGTGTAAAGTTTATTTGAAACGAACAAAAACATCTATTTAGCAGTAAGGGGTCTAGTGGGTCTTTTGTGTACTGAAAAATTCCCTTTTGGCTTTACTAACAAAACAGAAATGTTTCCAAGTTCTGCTACCTTAGGAGCATATACTGTCCACTGATGGGCCGCTATACAAAATTCTGAAAGGAAAAGCTAATGGCTTACAAAATAGCAGTATACAACCTTGGATCTACTAAAATGTTTCACCTGGCTCTTTCGGTGTGGTGACAGGATGACCAATAAGCTCCTACAATGAAGCTAAGCCAGCCAAGAGAGACAGCTGAAACACTGAGTCATGCTCGGAGAACAGCTGGTGTATGGAAAACTGCAAGAACCCAAGGAATCAACTTCAAACACTGTAGCAAAAATGTAAAATCCCCCCCCAAAAGGGCAGGAGGAGGATTAATTTGGCAAACGAGAGAGATGGGGATGTGAATACTATCTGTGCCCACTGAGCTCTCCTGTTAGACTGTAAACGCCTTGAGGTCAGGGACTGAATCTTCTACTTTTAACGTACGCTCCCAGGGGCCTGGGGCTCAGTGATCTGAACAGAGTATTAAATACCGAGGATGATGGTCGCGCAGTATGGTGTACAAACAGAGCAGCATACACCACTGGTATTACAACAACCGGATTGGTAGGAGCTACAGTCACAAACTGGGAAAAGGAATCCAGGTGCATGCCCCGTATTTATAAAAGCTGCCTTGTAAATTCTATTCATTAAGTTCATAATCTGCTATTCGCTTCATCCAAGTCTTATCTAGTAACTCCTTGCTTAAGTGAAAAATAGCACCCAAGATTAATTTAGTAAATTAATTACGAAAAACAAGGGAAAATCCATATAAATCAATTCCTGAACATAACCAGTAGAGAATCGTGGCCTAGTGGAAAGATGGCGGGCGCAGCGATCAGAAGACTTGGGTTCTAATCCTAGCTGACAGTCGCTTGCTGTTTGACCTGGGGCAAGCCACTTAAATTCCCCGTGCCTCAGTTTTCTCATCTGTAAAATGGGGATTAAACGCTTGTTCTCTCTCCCTCCTACTTAGAATTAGACACGGATTATGTCTGACCTGATTACCTTGTACTCCAGTGCTTAGAAGAATGCTTGCCAAGCTATTTTATGATGTTAAATTTAAAAGCTCCTAAACAAATAGCAATTACATTTACGGCTCTTAAATTTAAATCAAGATCCTGACATTTCTCTCCAAATACTTCTTTCTGGAGCGGTAAAATGTTTCCCTCGGTCCCCTCCTATGGAAAGCATTAGTACCGTCCACTACAGCATATCTTTGGGAGAAAATCTGTTTCTCTGAAACCGAATTTCACATGCCTGTTACATTCCAATACAGGAAATTCCGCTTATTATTGTTTCACACAATTTTTCAAACTTTGTTCATTCGGAAAGTGAGAGGCCGGCAAACGAAAAGCCTCTAAGGCCAGCTCCCACTTTTCACACGGTAAGGGTCTGATGGATTGTAAGCTACTCAAGGGCAGGGATCCTGTCTACTAATTTTATTGTACTCTCAGGTGTAGTACTAGTAGTGCTGAGCAAGCGACTCCTTTTAGTTATCAAGTCTCTTTAACAGATTACTTTTGATTCAATCGAACCTTAGCTGGATCACGGGGGCTTTTGGTCTTCGAAGGTTTTTCCTGTGGTGGTTTGACTTTGGAAGTATTCTCTTGGAGGTTTTTTCTAGTATTTCTCTCCACTTCCTCTGTGTCCTGTTGAGAAAACACAATAAGCACCCTCCAATAACTCACTTTTTACTTCCTAAACCATATTTTCTGATCCTAGTAAAGGCTGGAATTTTCTTACAACATATCCCAGTATCTTAGGTGGAACCACATTTAATAGCATTAAGAACAGAAAATTACCCCCAATCCAAAAAAAAACTATTCCCTGTGATAGGCAGGGGAATGGAAGTTATGGATACTTGATTTCCACTGCAGCTCCGGCATGGTGATACACCAAATCAAATCAATTGTAGCAGGGTTCACTGCTGCCTCTAAAAGGCTGATCAGTACAGTGCTCTGCACACAGTAAGCGCTCAAAAAAATATGATTGAATGAATGAATACATACACATTTCCCCCAAACCAGAAAATTTCCAGTCCTTTAGTTTCGTAATTTCACTTCAACGTATGCTTAATATTTAACTTGTTTTCTTTTTGATTACTAAGCATTAGATCAATGAAGATTTGAACCTTCAATTAACTGTGATTAGAAAAAAAAAATACAAACAACTCCACACTTGAAAAAAGAACCTGAGCTGAAAAATTCTGCATTGGTAATTTCAAGTAAGATAAAGACCATGTCGCACTTTCCTCTTTCTTCCTCACAAGAACCCTCTGAATATGGATGGAGGCAATGGATCGAAAATGATTTATTCTATTGCATTTACTTTGTGAATTTTTGTTAAGCGTTATATCCTCTATTTATCACCTTGTGTGTGTGTGTGTGTGTGTGTGTGTGTGTGTGTGTGAAAAAACTGCACCTGCCTGCCTTCACTCTAAATCCTTGAGGTTTGGTAATGTATGTTTTGCTTCTGTCCCACTCTTCAGCACTTAGCACAATGTTTTACACCCAAGAGAGATGCAATGTGGTCTGCTGGATAAAGTTCAGGCCTGGGAGTGTGAAGGACCGGGCTCTAATTCATTCAATCGTATTTATTGAGCGCTTACTGTGTGCAGAGCACTGTACTAAGCGCTTGGGAAGTACAAGTTGGCAACATATAGAGACGGTCCCTACCCAACAGTGGGCTCACAGTCTAGTCCCACCTCTGCCGCTTGTCTGCTGTGGCAAATCACTTCACTTTTCTGTGCCTCAGTTCCCTCATCTGTAAAACTGGAGTTAAGGCTGAGACCCCCATTCGGGACAGGGACTGTGTCCAACGTTCATTCATTCATTCAATCGTATTTATTAAGCGCTTACTGTGTGCAGAGCACTGGACTAAGCGCTTGGGAAGTACAAGTTGGCAACATATAGAGACTGTCCCTACTCAACAACGGGCTCACAGTCTAGAAGGGGGAGACAGACCACAAAACAAAACATTTAGGTGTCAAAGTCGTCAGAACAAATCGAATTAAAGCTAAATGCACATCATTAAAAAAATAAATAGAATAGTAAATATGTACAAGTAAAATAAAGTAATAAATCTGTACAACCATATATACAGGTGCTTTGGGGAGGGGAAGGAGGTAGGGCGGGGGGGGTGGGGAGGAGAGGAAAAAGGGGGCTCAGTCTGGACTCAGTCTCAGTCAACGTGACAACCTTGTATCTACCCCTGTGCTTAGTACAGCGCCTGGCACAAAGTATGCGCTTAACAAATACCATTAAAAAAAGGAGGCTCATGATATATCCACCTTGCTTTCCCTTTCATCGCTACACACTTATTTTGCAATTTGGAATATTTCCTAGTTTAGCCACACCACATACCT
The DNA here is from genome assembly GCF_015852505.1 of Tachyglossus aculeatus. Taxonomy (NCBI): domain Eukaryota; kingdom Metazoa; phylum Chordata; class Mammalia; order Monotremata; family Tachyglossidae; genus Tachyglossus; species Tachyglossus aculeatus. Next base: position 86,428,309 of record NC_052069.1, read on the forward strand.
CAGGTGAACAAAAATGAATCATTTCAACATGAGCTAGCACGATTCAGGTGGCTTGGGCCAAGCAGCGTGGCTTAGTGGAAAGAGCCTGGGCTTGGGAGTCAGAGGTCATGGGTTCTAATCCTGGCTCCTCCACCTGTCAGCTGTGTGACCTCAAGCAAGTCACTTCTCTCCTCTGGGCCTCAGTTACCTCATCTGTACAATGGGGATGAAGACTGTGAGCCCCACGTGGGACAACCTGATTACCTTGTATCTACCCCAGCACTTAGAATAGTGCTTAGCACATAGTACGCGCTTAACAAATACCAACATTACTATTATTACTATTATTAAAACAGGAGGCAGCTCTAAATGCTGCAGCCCTGTCAGAAAGATTCAAAAAGGTAGCCTTCAGCAAGTTGGAGCCATTAAAAACCCTTCCGGTGCTTAAAATAATAAAGTTTACATTCTATAATAAGCAAACCGACTACCGTGCTCCGTTTACCTGTGCTGGAGAGCTGGCATCTTCGCCTTGCTCCTTCTTCTTCTTCTTCTTTTTCTTTTTAGACTTTCCATCTGTAGAGCTTTGAAGAGTGACGTCTGCCTTTTCTTTATCATCTGAAATCTAAATCAAAATTCCCACATCAAAGATGTCACCAACTCTCTTTTACAACATCCTCCCGAACCAGTTTTTCGTTTCCTCTGATTTGCCAGCACTCCGCACTTCCATTATAGCTATTAGAATGGACTGCCATGAATTTCATGTGCTTCCCCTCCGGCTGAAGGTCCGTGAAGTATCAAAATGGTTAAAAAGCGGGCTGCAAGAAAGGGCAGGCGGTATGGGTTTACCCGCTGGATAGGTGAGAAACAGCGTGGTTTAGTGAAAAGAACAAAGGCTGGAGTCAAATGACCTGGGTCACCTGGGTTATAAGCCCGGCTCCCCCAGTGACCAACTATGTTTAAGTGTTTAAGTCACTTAATTTTTCTGTGCCTCAGTTTCCTCATCTGTATAAAGGGGATGAAATGCCTGTTCTTTCTCCCTTTAGACTGTGAGCCCCACACGGGAAAGGGACTACGTTTGACCTAATTATCTTGTATCTAAACTAGTGCTTATAGTACAATGTTTGACGCACAGTAAGTGCTTAGTACCAATTGTTATTATCCTGGGATTGATGATTATTAATCATTCAGGAAAATTAACCGAAGTTTATTACAGCCACACATGTAAGTACAGAATAAACTCCATTATTTCATAATGTGTGCTCTAAACTACCCATTTTGGGTAAAATGCTGTTAGGGCATTAGGAACTATTCTTCTGACAGTCCTATCTAGAAAGAATATAATTCGGTGTCAAAATCTGTGCACAAGCATTCAGGATGGATTGACATACATGTACTGTATCATGAGTTTTCCTTGATGTGAGGTTTGCCAGGAACTTAACCTCTGCACCGTGGAACGACTGACTACTGCAATCAAGAGTGGTTCAGCCATTCCTTTTATTTGACAGACGCACATTTCACAAGAAGTAAAATTTGGGGGAGGTTGAAAAAACATGCGTGACTTTGCATAATGATTTAGCTAAAATTAATTGAGAAGTTAGGAATCAAAATTAAGTTTCTTCAAGCATAGTGTATACTTGATCTCACTGTAAAGGATTCTATTCAAATGGAAATTATTTATTTCAGGCACTACAACTCGTCACATGAAATAATTCACATTTCAGGGTCAACTTTACAACCATAGTTACAAGGTTTGAGGGACGGGGGCAGTTGAAAAAAGGAGGAGAGGTGTGTCTTCCAGACCATACTCATTTCCCTTCTATTCATCTCTAATACCTGCCCCCGAACCTATTAATACTACAGCCCCAGTACCATCCAATCATGAAATTGGGAGTTGCCGGCTTTAAGCTCCTCCTCAGCTAGGGAAAAGGTGTAAGATTAAAGGATAAAACATCTCAGATTCAGACCAAATCACTGAGAAAATATTCAGGCACCCAATTGCCAATGCTACAGCCGTCTTAGAGCATTTTCTAGGCCATCCGGCTGAGAAATAGTGAACTCAAGAGTTAATGGTTCTCTCTTGACTAGGCTAGAGGGAAGAAGCATGGCTCAGTGGAAACAGCCCGGGCTTTGGAGTCAGAGGTTATGGGTTCAAATCCCGGCTCCTCCATTTGTCAGTTGTGACTTTGGGTAAGTCACTTCTCTGTGCCTCGGTTACCTCACCTGTAAAATGGGGACTAAGACTGTGAGTTCCACGTGGGACAACCTGATGACCTTGTATCTACCTCAGCGCTTAGAACAGTGCTTTGCACATAGTAAGCACTTAATAAATACCATTATTATTATTATTATATGGGAAGGGAAGGTGCAGTTAAGAACTGCTTCTGGAAACTTCCCCCTGCGCTTTCTCTTCCTTTAGTTTAGGTGGACACCAAGGAGGCCATAGCAAAGGAGAGGTTGGTAGAAAGCAGATTTCCACTTTTTATACCTTCGCAAGTACTAAGGTCAACATGTAATTCTGGCCAAGCCACACGATCAGAGGGCACACTGTTTCCAAGTCCAGGCCTAATCCTTTCTGATTTAGGCCATCATCCCTCTGGGGTGGGCACCACCAAGGCCCCCAAACTTTGTTGGGCACGGTAGGAAACTGTAGTAGCCCCCTTAACCCTACCCCTGGAGCCACAGAGTGACAAAAGGACCATGACTGAAGGAGAAAAGAGGCCCTTGCAGCTTCTTGGGTTTTCACTGGGGCTAGGAAGAGGTGGATCCTTTCTGTCACCGGAGGGGCAGAGATTTGAAATGTTTAGTTTGTTAAAGGGACAAAAAACACACCAGCAAGTTTACTCACTTTCTGAACTTTGGGGACTGGCTCCTGTGCTTTCCTATGCAAAGCCTTTTCCTCATCTACCCAGTTGCCCCATTCTTCTGCAGGGGCATTCCAATCGGAACTGGGGTCGGCTGACGTAAGTCCATCTAGGAATTGAAGTAGCACAATGAAGGTCCACATGGTAGAAAGCAGTTAAAATAAAAAAAATCAGTTTTCAGAAAGACAGGTTGCAATTCACTCTACACGGAGAATGTATTTTAAACCGCCAGGGACCGGGCAAACCAAGCTTTGTGGAACCTGAGGTATCAGCCAAAGAATGATCAGATGTCTCCTAATCTCCTCCAAGAGGCCTTCCTCACACATTATATTTTCCTCATCTCCCATGTCCTTCCGTGTCACCTGGACTTGCTCCTTTTACTCTTCTCCCCTCTCCCAGCCCCACGGCACTTACATATTTGTCTGTCATTTTATTTGCATTGATGTCTGTCTACCCCCATCTAAACTGTGAGCTCATTGTGGGCAGGGACTGTCCTCTTTATTGCTGCATTGTACTTTCCCAAGTGCTCTGCACACAGTAAGCACTTACTAAATGTGGTTGAATGAATGATTGAAGAGAGAGAGAGACAGTGTGTTTTGGGGAGATATGGGGAGGACATGAGCTAAGTAAGGGAGTGGGAAGAGGAGAGTAAGCAGGGAAGGAAAATGTACAATACAACAATGCACTCTGTGAGCTGTGTCTGCTCTGGTTCGGGGTGGTTGCTGAGGGCGAGAACCTAGCCTTGGGTTTGAGGCTAGTGATAAATAAAGTCAGTCGGTCTGTCGCATTTACTGAGTGCTTACTGTGTGCGAGAGTATGATACAACAATAAACAGACACACTCCCCTGCCCACAACGACCTTACAGTCCGGAGGGGAAGTCAGACATTAATATAAATTGATAAAAAAAATAAAGAAAATCTTTTCCAAGCTGGGGCGAGGGTCCACCAAAAAGGGTGTGTACCACTCAGTGAAGACACCGGCCAGGGAGAGGGTGGTGATATGCTTCCAGTGTTTAGAACAGTGCTTTGCACATAGTAAGCACTTAACAAATGCCATCATTATTATTATTATTATTACCTATGGGAAAGGCTATAACATGACAAATACTTTACCGCACCGACTTCTACTTAGAAGCTGACCAGCTGCAGAGATCCTTCAGATTTTGTCACTGTTACACTAGGCTACTGCTAAAAGTGTCATCCACATGTACTTTGAATTCAGTTAACTTGTACGTGTACTTCCCAAGTGCTTAGTACAGTGCTCTGCACACAGTAAGAGCTCAATAAATACGACTGAATGAATGAAATAACAATCGCTCTGAAAATCATAACAGAACATAGTTCCGCAGAAGATCGGACATGAAAATCAGGGAAAGACTTGCGTTAAGGTCTCTGAATAACTTCAAAAAGGAGCACTTTTACGAAAATAATGAAAAATGAATTGGGGGACAAGTTAGCACTGTTGTGGTCTGTTACGTAACACTCCAACTGTAGTTCGGTATAAGGAGAAAAACGGTCACACTAAACTGCCCTGTTCACATAGGAGCAAGTTCTTTGTTGCTGACAAAAGGCCCGTTTTATGTCTAGTGGATAATGGGCATGAAAGGAACCCTGGTTTTCAAGAGCTCTCTTAGGACTTGACCTGGACATTACTCACTCAACTGCTTGGTGCCAGGGATATTCCCCATTCAAGAATCTATCTTTTTCCTAGCTACAACATAACCAGCCAGTCCTGTCACTTCCCACCTTACCCAGAGGACAAAAATCAGATGGGAGCGGCAACAAGTTTTGTTTTTAATGAAACACCCACAGAGCAGCACGTGAAGCAACTTGGCCTAGTGGAAAGAGCATGGGCCTGGAAACTGGGCTCTAATCCCGGCTCTGCCGCTTGTGCAGAGCACTGTACTAAGCTCTTGGGAGAGTGTAATATGACAAAAGAGTTAATAACGATAGAATTAGGGAGACAAATAAATAAAAATGGAGTAGATTCAAGTTCATCAGGTAGGATTATTTGTATTAATGTCTGTCTTCCCCTGTAGACTGAAAACTTGTTGTGGGCAGGGAATGCTTGTAATATTATACTCTCCCAAGTGCTCAGCAAAGTGCCCTGCACACGGTAAGCACTCAATGAATACCATTGATGATGACGCTGGGTGACCTTGGGCAATAAGTCACTGAACTTCTCTGTGCCTGAGTTTTCCTCAATAGTAAAATGAGAATTATAGTCCCGTCTTTCCCTCCCCCTTAGGTGATCACTGAATGGGACACGGACTGAGTCTGAGCTGATCATTTTATAATCTACCCATGTGGTACAAAAAAATGGCTTGGCACACAGTAAGCACTTAAGCAACACAAAAATGCATGTCAATCCACTAGATGTCAACAATCAGTTTTCATGCTTAAATTCATTATGTATTGGCATGAAGGCAAAACCAGATAGTGTAATCCGAAAAAACTTGTACAATATACATAATAATGATGGCATTTGTTAAACGCTTACTATGTGCCAAGCACTGTTCTAAGCGCTGAATATCAAACTGATGCTACTCGAGTTTTAACTAGAGTAATACAAACCCTATTACACAGAATGGCTCCCTCCTTTCTCATTAAACTTCAGGAATATGCTTACATATAATCCAGGAGAGATAACACAAAGATTTGTCACTTGTTAAAACCACTATCACCAATCTGAAATAAAGACAACAAAGAATAATTTAACGACTATTTCTTCTACCTGGCTGGTGCAGAGGCCCTCGATCCTCTCACCCCATCCTACCTCACCTTCACTGATCTTCACTGAGAGAAGCAGCGTGGCTTAGTGGAAAGAGCCCGGGCTTGGGAGTCAGAGGTCGTGGGTTCTAATCCCAGCTCTGCCTCTTGTCAGCTGGTGACTTTGGGCAACTAACTTCTCTGTGCCTCAATTATCTCATCTGTAAAACGGGGATTAAGACTGTGAGCCCCACGTGGGACAACCTGATCACCTTGCATCTCCCTCAGTGCTCAGAACAGTGCTTGGCACATAGTAAGCGCTTAATAAATACCATCATTATTATCATTTCCTGCGGGACTGCAAACTCCACTCGTCAAGCGCCAGCTTCCTCACTGTGCCCCGATTTCGTCTATCTCACCGCCGACCCATTTCCCCTCATCCCCCGGCTCCATATTCACCAAAACACCACTCTCCCAACCTTCGAGGGATTATTATGGTCACATCCCCTCCAAGAGGCCTTTCCTGAGTAAATTCTCTTTTCTCTCACTCACTTTTCCTTTGGCATCGTCTAGGCACTCCGATCTGTGACCTTTGGACATTTGAGAACCGAAAAGGTCTTGGGTTCTAATCCCGGCTCCGCCACTTGTCTGCTGTAAGACTTTGGGCAAGGTGCTTCCCTTCTGTGGGCCTCAGTTACCTCCTCTGTAAAATGGGGATTTGAGACTGTGAGCCCCATGTGGGACAAGGGACTGTGTCCAGCTGGAATTGCTTGTGTCCACCCCAGCACTTAGTCGAGTCCTTGGTACATAGTAAGCGCTTAACAGATATCACAAGTATTATTATTTTTTATCATTATTATTGTTAATAAATGGCCATAGGGTAAAGGTTCTAATAGAGTAATATATTGGTTATTAGAAAATATGTGCCTTCCAGAAGGTGGACTTGAGGTACTTGAACCTTCCAATAACGAGGAATAATAATACTATGGGATTCGTTAAGCACGTACTATGCACCAAGCGCTGTCCTAAGCACTGGGGTAAATGCAGAGCAGTGTCCTGCACACAGTAAGCATTTGATAAATACAGTTCATTGATCAGATCTGACACAGACCCTGTCCCACATGGGGCTCATAGTTTAAGTAGGAGGGGAGAGCAAGGGATTGCGTGCCTTACTTTTCAGATGAGGAAACTGAGGCACAGAGAAGTTAAGCGGCTTTTTAAAATGGTATTTATTAATTAATTTATTATTTATTACTGAGAGCTCACCTCCTCCAGGAGGCCTTCTTGATTGAGCCCCCTCCTTCCTCTCCCCCTCCTCCCCGCCTTCCCCTCCCACAGCACTTGTATATATGTACATATGTTTATACGTATTTACTACTCTATTTTATTTGTACACATTTATTCTATTTATTTTATTTTGTTAATATGTTCTGTTTTGTTCTCTGTCTCCCCCTTCTAGACTGTGAGCCCACTGTTGGGTAGGGACCATCTCTCTATGTTGCCAACTTGTACTTCCCAAGTGCTCAGTACAGTGCTCTGCACACAGTAAGCGCTCAATAAATACAATTGAATGAATGAATTTGAGATTCATCCCACCCCAACCCCACAGCCCTGACGTACATATTTTAGATTACATATTAATATATATTTGTCTTCTGTATTTGAAGAAGACATAATTGGTGGTGAAGTTCATGGGAGCACAAGTTGGCAGAATGGACTGATGCAGGCCACATTACACAAAAAAAATGATGGTCACTTGTGACGCTGTCTTTAGTGTTTGTAATGTATTCATTCATTCAATCGTATTTATTGAGCGCATACTGTGTGCAGAGCACTGTACTAAGCGCTTGGGAAGTACAAGTTGGCAACATATAGAGACGGTCCCTACCCAACAGCGGGCTTTTCTCTTTTGTCTCCTGTCTCTCCATATGAAGCTTGTAACTGTAAAGTCTTTTTATGTCTGTCTTCTCCACTAGATTGAAAGATCACACCTATCAACTTTACTCTATTTTCCAAAGCGCTCAGCAGAGAGCCCTTTGGACCATAAGTACTCAATAATACTATTCATTGAGGCTGATTTTGAAAGATTGCCATATTTATATTTGGACAGGAATTATTCTGATGCAATACTGTCAGAAAAAATTTCTGAAAAATGTATAGACTATTACTGGTTCAATTTATTCTTATTTTGGATCAAACTATGGTTATGATGTAGGTATATTATTCACGTGCTTATACCGTGTGACAAACACTGGAGTAGATATATCTCTTTTACCCCATTTAAAAAAAAGAAATAATCACATATCAAAATCCAAATTGAATGGCGCTCCTCCCACACCTGGATCAGGACTAGAGCTGGTTTTAATATTCTTCAATGCTCTGTTTTCAAATTTTACCAACTCAGACACAAAGGCCATCTATCCCGGATCCACAACTGACAATATTTTCCACGCTACTGCACCGCACACATTCAAAAAGAACTTAGCGGGCCCTGATATTACAGGTGATTTCAATTCATTCAATTATAGGTGATTTTAGTTTTACCTCCACAGGTACGAAGCTTTAACTGCGTAACTGTAGTTCTAGTGTAAAGATATGGAAAAAGGATATTCGATAAGGCAATGCAAAATGTTCAGGCTGTTCAAGAGGAAAAGAGTGAGCAAAAACTTCAAAAGAGGACGTACTTAACCCAGACCACTCGTCGTCAACGTGGGGCTGATTACGGCTTAAGTCCCACTGAAAATCCGAAGCGGTGGGCTGGGACACTGGTTCCCCGGAAGACCCTTAAAAGGAAAAACGGAGAGACAGGATTAGAAGGGGTGATCGAACAACTTCAATGATATCTCACAATTCTTCCACTGTCATTTAATTGGCCAATATTCTCTTATGTAAAGAGAGATGGGTAAATACATAGGAAGAGTACAAAGCCAAAGAGATAGACTGGAGACAGAAACTTCAAACAACAAAATAACTTCCTTGGAAGGAATTCCTTTTTTATGCTGATGATAAAAGCGTATGCATTCCAAAATGCCAATTCACAATAATAATAGTACTTGTTAAGTGCGTACTATGTGCCAAGCACTGTTCTAAGCCCTGGGGTTGATGCAAGGTAATCAGGTTGTCCCGCATGGAGCTCACAGTCTTAATCCCCATTTTAAAGATGAGGTAACTAAGGCCCACAGAAGTTAAGTGACTTGCCCAAAGTCACACAGTTGACAAGTGGCGGAGCCAGGATTTGAACCCACGACCCCTGACTCCCAAGCCCGGGTTCTTTCCACTAAGCCACGAGTGTGCATATACAAATGGACTTCCAGCTTTTGAGCAACATTTTTGAGACTCCTTGTTCTCTCGATGCAGTTTTAGATTCACAGGACTGAGACAGGCACAGCTTCCTATGGCTGAAAACTTTGGGGATCACTAAATACAGTTAAAAAAGTTTCAAAGATATTGTTCTCCTATTACAATCTTCACTAGCCATAATTTTAATCCCCCTCTCCCTTTTATGGTATATCAGCAGGTAAAGCAGAATAAGCGGCCAAAATTCACAAGCGGAGGGTCAACTGTAGCTACCCGCACTACTGGGGATAAAACACAGAACTTGCATCAACTCTAAGGAGAGCAGTTTGCAGCCAATAAGGTATTAATTTATTAATTTTTTTTTTGCCCACCCATCATCTAATACATTCCCTGCCAACCCAGCCCAAACACCCAGAATTTTCCATGTGCTTACTGCAAACGGTCCCCCTATAACTTCCAGATTGAACTGATGCACTTCCCTGCATAAACAAGACTGTGCAAGCCCCAATCAATTGTCAACCCTATTCCTAAAGACATCCTGGGAAGGGAACTTCACTATCACCACTAGCTTTCCAATTTTAAATAACTGCTACCTTACGGGCAGCAGGATTAGAACACAGCACGTGCTTTCATCCCCACTACAGCACAGAGGCCAAACAGCTGTAACAGTAATAGTATTTATCAACTGCTATGTGTCAAGGACTGTACTAAGTGCTGAGAAAGAATATATAGGAGGGAATTAGACTTGGCTTCAGACTCGGAATTAGCTCCCCTTATTGGGGGAGCTCACGATCTAAGAATATAAGTGGGGAGAAGAGACTGGCGACAGATATTCGGAGTGAGGACACAATAAAGACACAACAGGATAAAGTCCAAGGATTGAGAACGCAGAAGAAACAAATCAGCAGGATGCCGTAGCCAGGGGAGCAGAATTCCAGGCTCCTTGTGGTTCCGAGCCCGTGCATACCTAAAGGCACAACATGCGCCTTGATCAAATACTCCACTTCCACTAACTGTGGTGACACTTTTCTTAAAATATGGTAATTGTGAAGCACTTACAATGGGCCAGGCACTATACTAACTGCTGGGGGTAAATAATAATAATGATGATGGTATTTGTTAAGTGATTTATTATGTGCAAAGCACTGTTCTAAGCGCTGGGGAGGTTACGAGGTGACCGGGTTGTCCCACGGGGGGCTCACAGTTTTAATCTCCATTTTACCGATGAGGTAAAAGGCACAGAGAAGTCAAGTAACTTGCCCAAAGTCACACAGCTGACAGTTGGCCAGGATTTGAGAAGCAGCGTGGCTCAACGGAAAGAGCACGGGCTTTGGAGTCAGAGGTCATGGGTTCGAATCCCAGCTCTGCCAATTGTCAGCTGTGTGACTCTGGGCAAGTCACTTCACTTCTCTGTGCCTCAGTTCCCTCATCTGTAAAATGGGGATGAAGACTGTGAGCCCCCCGTGGGACAACCTAATCACCTTGTAGCCTCCCCAGCGCTTAGAACAGTGCTTTGCACATAGTAAGTGCTTAATAAATGCCATTATTATTATTATTATTTGAACCCATGACCTCTGACTCCAAATCCCATGCTCTTTCCACTGTATGAGTTAATCAGGCTGGACCCAATCCACGTTCCACATGGGGCTCCGAGTCTGAAAGCCTATTTTACAGACGATGTAACTAAGGCATAAAAACCTGAAAGTAGCGGAGCCGGGTTCAGAACCTAGGTTCTTCTTACTTCCAGCTCTGTGCTCTACCCACTAGGTCACACTGCTTCTCACTTGGGGTGAGCCAAGCAGTAGATGATATTCCTCGACTAGGCGAGGGAAACAAACCGGCCTCGTTGGAGTCAGGGATCCATCTGTCTCAGAGTCCAGCCACCAAGTTCCAGACCCTAACAAACTGGTAACCGCGGGACTCGGTCATACTCTACTGGAAGAACTGTGGAACAAAACTGGATTCCCTCGGGGCTCTCTGAACTTCGGTCCCAATACAAAATATTCATTATGACCCATTACAATACATGCAATTGAAAAGGAAAACCAGAATTAAGCTTCAATGTAGTTAATCTTCACCCTCTGTTTCCCGTAAAGCACTTCATTTTTTTTTTCCATACCAGAAACTGCAGGGTTAAGTCCAAGAGATGTAAAAGAAGCAGAATTCTGTTCAGATGTGTTCATCCTTCTATCCACACCAGACCAAGCAGCTGGTAAAATAAAGTTCACATTCAGTCTTCACCTTGCAGTATTACAGTCAAAAACTAAAACCAGATGTGAACACATTTTAAAAGTTGAATGAAAGCAGGGCGTAACAGATCATAAGCACTTATTCCAGAAATATTTTTATACAGTCTTTAAATCTTCGTTTAGTGCTTTGACAAATTGGTAGGCCCCTCCTCCTGAAATACGGTCTCCTTTCCCCTCTAACCATACAGTCTTACTGGAAAATCCATCTTAGTTTAGCTCATTTTTGCTTTCAACAAATTCTCCAGGCCTTCCTGGAGCATATGAGTAACAGATTTCAAAACAATGATAAAATAATGGTGCCGGACTGTTTTTTTTATACATAGTAATTGGAGATACTCCTAATTTCATTTATCAATTCTCCTGGCTTCATTTTGTTCCTGAAACAGTCCCCAGTTTTGAGAAACATCCATGTTAACAGGCACCGTACACTTTTGAGAGAAGGGAAGAACACAGCTTCTCAACCGGGACTTTGAGATCACGAGCATACTTGGAAAGCAGCGAGGCCTAGTGGAAAGAGTACGGGCTTGGGAGTCAGAGGACTTGAGTTCTAATCTTGCTCCGCCCCTTGTCTGCTGTGTGAATCCAGGCAAGTTACTTACCTTCTCTGTGCCTCAGTTACCAGATCTGTAAAATGGGGATTAAGCCTGTGGGCCCCATGTGGGACATGGATTAGGTCCAATCTGATTAATTTGCATCTACCCCAGTGCTTAGCATGTAGCAAGCACTTAAATACCATGAAAAAAAGAATGATATTGATCATCACTGGTATCTTTATGTACTGAGCTACTACAGTCAGTCGATGGAATTTACTGCACACTTACTGTGTGCAGATCACTATATTAGGCACTTGGGAGGGTACAATACAAAGTTGATACCGACACATTACCCGCCCACAACGAGCTTACTATTCAATGAGTATTAAGTGCTTGGGAACATAAAATAAAAAGAGATGTTCCTGCCCTTGAGGAATTTACCATCTAATTGGAAAAAAACTGGTAGACACAGGAACAAAATTAAAAGTGGAGCTGTTCGATAAAAAGGACAAAAGCACATAAATGGATTAGACATATATGCATACGCGCCCTACGTGCGGCCGACAGGATGACCTGTAATTTATTTTAATGTCTGTGTCAAAATCAGTTATATTTGCTGAGCGCTTACTATATGCACAGCACTGCACTAGGCACTTGGGAAAGTGCAATGTAACAGAGTTGGTAGACACATTACCTGTTCGCAAGCTGTCTAGAAAAGGAAACAGACATTACTATAAATGAATGCTTTATGGCATATACATAACTGTGGTGAGGCTGAGGGTGGGGTGAATGAAGAGCATAAATCTAAATGCAAGGGCAGTGCAGAAGGGGAAATGAGGGCTTAGATCAGGGAAGGCCTCTTGGAGATGTGCTTTTGATAAGGCTTTGAAGATGGGAAGAGTGACAGTTCGCCAGATATACGTGGGCGAAGGCACAGCAGAGAGACAGACGAGATCAAGCTACAGTGAGAAGGTTGGCATTGGACAGTGAAGTGGGTGGGCTGGGTTGTAGGAGAAAATCAAAGAGGTAAGGGAGGATTGGGCAAGGTGGTTGAGTGCTTTAAAGCCAATGGTAAGGAGATTCTGTTTGATGCAGAGGTGGATGGGCAACCACTGGAGGTTCTGGAGAAGTGGGGAAAGATTGCATGGACTGTTTTTTTTTTAAAAATAGAAAAACGATCTGGAAAGCAGAGTGAAGTATAGACTGGAGTGGGGGGAGACGGGAAACAGGGACACAGTAATCAAGGTGGGATAGTGTAAGTGTCTGCATCAACGTGGAAAGAGAGGAGAGGGTGGGTTTTAGCGATGCTGGGAAAGTTGAACACATGGGATTATGGTGACAGACTGTGGGGAATTTGGGAAAGAAGCTACTGGAGAATGCAGTTAAAGATGGTGGTCAGAGAAGGGAGAAGGTGTTTTGATAAGGTGCCAAGGGATGGGGTTGGAGGTGCAGCTGGAGGGGGTGGATTTTGAAAAGGAGGCAGGAGATCTTCCACTACACTGTGGCTCCTTGAAGGGAGGGATCGTGTTTACCAACTCTAGTGTACTGAACTCTCCCAAGCACTCGGTAGAGCACTCTGCACACAGGAAGCACTCATAAATACCACTGATTGATTTACTGATCAATGAATAGGGAAGTGTCGGGGAATACTCAGGGCAGAGGACCTCCCTTGGACTTTCCATTCTGCAGTCCAATCGATACTATTTACTTTGTGCAGCTCCTGGGGGAGTACAAGAGAGTTGGTGGACACATTTCCCGCCCGAAACAAGCTTACAGCCTGGAGAGACCGTAGCACTTGCTCTCATCCGTAATAATACTGACGCTGCTACCTGTGGATTTTCCCCCTAATTTCTAGCTTTAAATTTTTTTAAATAAAAGTAATGTAAATGAAATGCATTAGCATCCTCACTTAAAAATTCTTACCGATGCCAGGGAATATTGTGCGATCACTCCAGGTCCTTCCCACTAAGGACACACACCAGTCTTTTCCATTTGCACCAGTATCACCAGTATCCTGGTTCCAAACGGGTGGCTCATTCTTCCTCTTGCCAGATGACGCAGGTGACACAGAGGTCCACTTCTCCTCACCTGCACTAATCTGTGCGGAGAGTTTTACAGACTTTTCATTCCAGCCTCCTCCATTTACGGTAGGGTTTTCATTCAATCCTGTAAAAATGTAAAATGAAGAATAAGATTAAAACAAAACCCAGAATATTACATACACTTTGGTATTGAGTTCTATGATTATTAGCTAGTCCTTTAAATAACTCTATAAAAAGAGTCTTGGAGATGGTATTCTCCTAGACTGGGAGCAGGAAATGTGTCTGTTGTACTGTAGTCTCCCTAGCGCTTGGCACAGTGCTTTGCATATGGTAAGTGCTCAATAAATACAACTGAATGAGTTGTAATTTCAGTTTGCAAGAATAAGCGTCAGCCTAGGGGACAGTTCCAGATAAATACCAGACCCTGGCTGCTTTTAGTATGAAAGTTCCTATGCTCGTGATTATTCACCAGCCAGTAAAATGATGGTTTTACCCATAGCCCCCCTGCAGGAATATGACAAGCCCGGAATTCTCGTGACTGGACTGCGGTTGGCAATCTTGGCTTCATAATCAGCTGGTGGTTCCCTTTCAGGAGGGAAAAGCACGCGTAATGAAGCATTCAGGACTCTCACCTGGTCTTTGATATTTAAAAGCAAGAGAACTTTAAGCTAGCGTGCATTTATCTTCTCTGATCGTCTCATGCATGCTGCATATCATTAATCAATCAATCAATCATATTTATTGAGCGCTTACTGTGTGCACAGCACTGTACTAAGTGCTTGGGAAGTACAAGTTGGCAACATATAGAGACAGTCCCTACCCAACAGTGGGCTCACAGTCTAAAAGGGGGAGACCAAAGACCCGTCTGGAGATGTCCTCTCTCTCAAATACCCAGCTCCGAGGTTTCCTAAAAGGTTCAGGATGTGGGGCCAACACTGTGGCTGTTGATTATTTCAGTCTTTATCTTGCAATGGGGAAGGGCAAAACCTACACAATATTCTTCCCTCACCCCTTGACCCACCTGATAGCCTAGAATTTAACATGGCTGGTTGAAGTAGCCTATCGTCAATCCAGAAATACTTATAGTAAAGAAAGCTCTTTAAACATTAAAAAGATTTCCAAGAAACTAAAACTGTTCTGTCATCCTCTTACCCTGTTGAAGTGTAGAATCACCTTTTCCAGGCTTATAGTTGGGAGTATTTAGAAGAGGTTCACCTAGGCGAAACAGAAGACATTTATATTTCACCTAACAGGTCATTATGCATTCCAGGTTCACTGAGGAAATGGCCATCATCACCACAATGACTGAAGCATACTTCAACTTGCAAGCACTCAACTTGGAAACGCAATATAGGCCTGGTACCTGCCCTAACGGAGCTCACAATCTAAAATGGGAAAGACAGCACCCACAGGGGAGGAAAAAAACACAAACAACTATCCAACTTTCAAAAAGTAGCAATAACAGTCTAAATAACAGTGAACATCATTGTGGTATTTGTTAAACACTTACTACGTGCCAAGGACTGCAATGAGTGCTGGGGCAGATACAATTCATTCATTCATTCAATCGTATTTATTGAGCGCTTACTGTGTGCAAAGCACTGTACTAAGCGCTTTGGAAGTACAAGTTTGCAACATATAGAGACGGTCCCTACCCAACAGCGGGCTCACAGTCTAGAAAGGGGATCTATGTAATGTAATCAGGTCCCACTGGGGGTTCAGAGTATATGTAGGAGGGAGAACAGGTACTGAACCCCCATTCTGCTGATGAGGGAGCTGAGGCACAGAGAAGTGAAGTGGCTTGCCCCCTGTCACACACCGGATAAAAGAGGAGGGGCCAGGATTAGAACCCATGTCCTCTGATTCCCAGGCCCGTGTTATTTCCACCAGGACTTGTTGCTTCTCTGAAGATTATTACAGGCATTTCAGTTCAAAACACCCCACAGTCCCTCCCAGGGGTTGATTACCTGCACTGGGTTTCAAAAATAAAAATCAGCCCAATTTTCCCATAGAAGGTTAAAGGTCAAACAGTTAACTCTGTTTTCCCTGCAGCTACGAGGGGCAGTTTTCAGACAGGTGAGTGGGCCTGGCCTCAGACCTCCATCCCCAAAGCCTGAGATCTCTGGTGTCAGAGAGAGACCCTGAATCACCCTGCTGCCTCAGGGGGATAAATCACCCCTCTCAGGCCTTACTCCACCAGGGCGCGGGGACCCTCTAGCATTAGAGATTTTAGACCAATACTTCTGTTCTTATTTCTATCACCGTCAGATTACCGCAAGCCTTTGCACAGCCATCTCCTAGCTAAATTTTATTCCGGGGAGAAAAATGGGCATTCAGCCAAGAAATGTAAGTGTGCCTATTCTCTGCAATTTGACCTTAGAGTTTACCCTTTCCATTTTAAACAATTTAATTGACTGACAAATGACAGCTGACTGACAAAAGGCGAAAAACATCTGCACTTGTAAAATCGGCTCAGGAAGTGAATTTTCTAATTGCGTTACCATTCGAAAGAGAAAACTCGGAGAGTCGAATTTGGGGATTGCTAATGCGTAGGCTCCACCAGATGCCCCCCCGCCAAGAGTTATGAGAGAAACAATTTCCCTCGACAAGCAGAGCCATCAAGGTGAGTGATGGGGGAAGGTTTTAGCAGTAAAGGGTAGAGAAAGCATACTGGAACATCCAGATCACTGGATGCTGAGAACTGTTGAGCCAGAAGGGACCTTGGAAGATCATCTTGGAAGATCATCTTGAAAGATCATCTTGGAAGATCATTGAGAAGAAGCGTGGCTCAGTAGAAAGAGCACAGGCTTTGGAGTCAGAGGTCACATAGGTTCAAATCCCGGATCAACCAATTGTCAGCTGTGTGACTTTGGGCGAGTCACTTCACTTCTCTGTGCCTCAGTTACCTCATCTGTAAAATGGGGGTGAAGACTATGAGCCCTCCGTGGGACAACCTGATCACCCTGTAACCTCCCCAGCGCTTAGAACAGTGATTTGCACATAGTAAGCGCTTAATAAATGCCATCATCATTTATATTATTATCATCTGGTCTCTAGGGAGATTTCTGACTAAATCACTCAGGACAGATTCATACATTCAATTGTATTTATTGACCACTGACCGTGCGCAGAACACTATACTAAGAGCTTGAACAGTACAACTCAGCAAAAATGACGGTATGTATTAAACGCTCACTGTGAGCCAGGCTCCATGCTAAACCCTGGCGCAGTTCCAATATAATCAGGCTGGATATATCCCTTAACCCATCTTGGGCTACAAGGAAGAAAGGGAGGGTGAGAGAGGAAGTAATTTAACTCTATTTTACAGATGAGGAAAGCAAGGCAGAGAAGTGAAGTGACTTGCCCAATGTCTCCCACAGCAGGTAGGTGGTTCTCGAAGTCTGAGGCCTTCTGATTCCCAGTCTCATGGGAGCAGCTCCCGCATGGGAGTGGCAGGACCCGCTGCTGCCATGGCCACAATCAGAGAAACAGTGAGGCTAGTTGATAAGGCCCAGGACTGACTGGGAGTCAGGACACCTCGGTTCTCATCCCGACTCAGCTCCCTGCCTGCTGTGAGACCCTGGACAAGTCACTTCACTTCTCTGTGCCTCAGCTTCCTCAACTGTATAATGGGAATAAAATACTCAGTCCCTCCTCCCCCTAGACTGTGAGCCCCACACAGGGCAGAGACTATGCCTGATTCCACTGTACTATGCCCACCCAAGGGCTTAGGTCTCTGATGAGCTAGGAAAATAGAACCTTTACCGAATCACTGAATGGGAGTTGCAATCAAGTTCCACTATTTCAAAAATAACGACCATTTATTGCTTCTCCCCTACCTACGGGACCTGCCAGCAGCATGTAAGGAAGTCAAGTTTGTCAGGCACAATTTGCTCTTCACAAAGCCGGTGATCTGGCCCGGAGTGAAAATGACAGTAATATGATGGTTACGAGCCCTATGGAGTCAGCCCATTCCCATGGTATGATTGCGGTACTCTCAAATTCCCTGGGAGTCCGAGGTTTCTAATGAGTGTAGACAATGGCCCGAATGTTTCTAGGTCCAAAATCACCTGAAAATGCTAGTTTCGGGATCTTAGAGGAAAGGAACAATTAGGTTAATTGAGAAGTCTACAAAAATGTCAGAGATGAATTTCTGCTACATTTAAAGTGGCACAGCTATCTGAATTAAGCAAAATTCGCTGACTGTACTACAGCAGAAAGTTAATCATTTCAACTTCAATTAGGTTGACAGCCAGTTTTCTGAACCAGGGCTAGTTCAGGTCAACGGAACACAAACTGAGCGCGCTTCTGTCCAAACTCAATCACTTTCAGTCTCTAACAGAGGCAAGGAGTAGAACCCACTAGGGACTCTGGACGGTATTATCTCTTATGCATCACTCTCGCCACCAATATACCTTTATTCTTTCTGGAGCCAACTGGAAAAGTTGCTGTTATAAGTTGCTCAGTGGAAACTGAGACGGCGCTTTCGGTCCCAGGAAGACTTGAATCTGGAGAACCCGTATCAGGAAAGCCCTTGTCCCGCTTTCGCTGCTGTCTTTTCTCTTTGTTACTGATTTTAGTTTCCCAGGCTCCTAACGTAACACCAGAAAGAGAGATGTCGTTCAGTTACATGGAAAACTGGGCGCTGAAAAACCGGAACACAGGTAGCCTGGTAAATTTCACTGCGGCAAAAATTGAAGCGATTCTACCACAAAAATAGGAATCAAATGTAAGAATTCCACCCACTTTTTCATGTAACCGTAATCTCCACTTCGGGCGGTCATGGTGGCGCATCAATTGTACCCACTATCTCCTGCTCTAGTACTCTTAGTGAACTCCGAGACACGGAGGATGGCATCTATGACACCTGGCACTCCTGCCAGACTACGACTTGCTGCGCTATTCTGCCTGGCACCCTGGCATCTTATCCAGCTGATTGCTGCTTGTCCTTAGGCTACCGTTTTCTTTTTGCGCAGCCGCTGGCGGGACCCTGCCTCTCTTCTCTGACCAACTGTACTTCTGCTCAGAGGGGATGGGCACCTTAGGGAGTAAAGCTTCCTAGACCAGTGATCCTGGGGATGGAAAAGTGGAACGGGCAATGGCAGAAATCCAAAACCACGGAAGAGGGGCAGCCGAGAGTGGTCCCTCTGAAACGGATGCATTCTTCGTGCACTTCCCTGGAGTCTTGCCAGGGTCTCCTGCGACTAAAAAGGGGTTGATGCCTAACTCAGAGTGTGACCCACTTAATTAAAATAGGGCTGTTTAGAAATGTGCACTCAGCCTTCTAAATGAAGAGCGGGGGTCGGGGGGGGGGGGGGGACGTGGAACGACGACACATCAAAAGTAATAAGCCATATCATTAAAAGCACTATGGAAAGATAATAATAATAATAATAGCATTTATTAAGCGCTTACTATGTGCAAAGCACTGTTCTAAGCGCTGGGGAGGTTACATGCTCTCAATGTTTATTCCTTTCACAGTTCCTTTCGTGTTTATGATGCTGTAGATCCATCCTCTGAAATCTGTGAAACAAGGGAGGCTATCAAAAGGGGCCCCAAACAGAATACAAACTGAGCACGATTCCGTCCAAACGAAATCACATTCAGTGTTAACACAACAGTATCCACTCAAGACACCAAACAGTATTATCTTGTATGCCTTAGGGCTGCCACCAATAGCTTGATTCTTTCTGAGGCCAACTGGAAAAGTCGCTGTTATAAGTGGAAACTGAGACGGTGCTTTTGAGCCGCTGATGACTTTTATGCAATACACTGTGACAAAAGTTGCTGCAATCCCAACCCCTGCCCAAGTACCTTCATCAACTTCCTTTCCATCGTGGCGCGAACCGTCCTGAGCTACTTTCACATCCGCCTTGGATTTCTTCTTGTTTTTCTTCAACTGAAAATAAAAGAAAACCTTCACTTACTCCCAGGGCACTGTCACTTGGCGTAAAGTCTTTCACGGGTGAGGTCTGGGAGAGTGCAGTGTGCCACCACTCTATAAATGACCAACTTCGGAGACAGTTTCTTGGTTGAATGAACAATTAGCCTTGAGCTTTTCACAGAATAGTCCAATCTCTATCTTCAACCACCCTCTAGCCCCTTGTGTTGGCACACATTCCTCTCCCTTCTGGTCTGCAAATTCTAAATCATCCTGAATTGCAACAACGGAAAGTCAGGGTTGGGGTATTTAGGCTACGCAGCCATGCAGACTCTGAAAATTAGGAGGTGGGTCGGGAAACCAAGGGTTTTGCAGACCCCAGTGCATCAGGAGGCAGAGACTGAAGTGTTCCGGGGGAGAGAACCCAAGGGAGCAAATCTCCGAAAAGGCATTTTTTTTTTCCAGTGCGGGAATAGCACTTTCCTAGTGGAAACATCTTCAGACTCCTTTCTCAATTTCCTTGCCCACTGCCTCTACTTTTTAGCAGACAGGCAAATTTGTAAGAGCAGGGCTCTCTCTGGCTTCCCTCCCTTTTACCCAAAGCCTACCAACTGAATAGCTACCCTGCTTCAACTTTAAGCGTGGAAATGAAGGGCAGTCAGAGGCGGGGATGGATAGGGTCTTACTATTTCTCTTTTTGGTCTTTTTACTTGTACAGTGGTTGGTAAACAAAAGTCTCAAAAGAAACTCAAGGCTCATTTTGAATGCCCTGGACCAAAACTCTGCCCCTGCCCCCAACCCACAAATTTACCAGATTCATTCATTCACCCAATCGTATTTGTTGAGTGTTTACTGTGTGCAAAGCACTATACTAAGCGCTCAGGAAGTACAAATCAGCAACATATAGAGACGGTCCCCACACAACGGGCTCACAGTCTAGAATCATCAACAGATCATCACTCTCTCCTTTTTTAAAACCCTCTTGAAATCCCACCTCTTCCAGGAAGCTGCCTCCAATTTGCCAACATCCAGTTGGATCCACCCAACAGCCCACTCTTAGCAACAGGCATCTTGTTCCCATCCTCCGCCCTTACATCCTTAAGGACATTTGTTTGTGAATCCTATCATTTATTCAAGTACTGCCCCCTGACAACGACATGGTTGCACTATTATTACCTCCTGGTTCTTCCTGCCACTCTCACTATTTGTAGATTTTTATCTGTCTCCTCCATTGGAGGCAGGGTTCATCTTTTATCACTACTGCACTCTCCGAAAGAGTATGTGCTCCCCCCTCGGTAGGCACTCAATGAAAATACCAATGATTGATTGGCCCAACTGTGAAGGCCCTGGGTCTAAAAATAATGTGAGGTTGAGATGGTGGCAGGCTTGTTTTGGAGGCCAGGGTGTTAACCTGATGAGCAAAACTCGCCCTGCTAGGTCAGAATCCAATCAGACAAGACCCTATCCATTACTTCCTGATGAGACTGGAACTCTCATAACCTATTTTCACCCACCTCGAAAAAAATCAAGGGGGAGCCTGAGTTATTCCAGGCTGAGAAATCCTCAGATTAAAAAAAAATTCAAATAATCAATCAATCAATCAATCAATCGTATTTATTGAGCGCTTAGGTAAAATAAAAAACAACAAACCCGAAGCTAAACAGTCAGTGCAGGCCCACACTTGAGATTTGTAGTCTTACAATATTTTTTAAAAAGTGCAAAAAATCAAATTTCCTATGCACATATTACCACAAACCTTATGTTGCCAACTTGTACTTCCCAAGAGCTTACTACAGTGCTCTGCACACAGTAAGTGCTCTATAAATACGATTGAATGAATGAATGAATAATACATACAACAATTAATAGGACTTTTCTGCTTAAGCCTCTTTCAAGCCTAGTAGAAGTTTCTCCCCAAGTCTGGGGAACTAAAAATAGCCAAATAGTTGGGAGATGACTATAGTGGAGATGCATTTAATTTCCCATAATTGAATTCTACCTTCCCCTGTACAATTCCTTTAGGAGTAGTCCAAGTTTGACAGTTATAACATCAGTCAGATCCACATTAAATGTCATCACTGACTAAAGAGGCAGGAGGTGCAAGCAAACTCTAAATAGTAGCTCTTTTCCTTTACAAAAGGCTCTGTTCATTCTGAATGACTGCCCTCTGCGACACACAAGGTCTTGGCAGATCTTACTTCTGCCACCAGCTGAACAAGGCACCGATGATCTGGTAGGCTCCCTCAGACCCGAAGCCCATTATAGCTAATGAATCTCTCTAGAAAGGAAAACGACCAAATTCCGTGCACTCCATTTTCCTCTTTTCTAACCCCCCTAACCGCAATGCTGTCTGATTCCTGTTGAGAAAGCCAACTCTCCAAGGTTACTATGTTTTGAAGTGCTCGAATTAGTTGGGTTTTTGAGTGCGGTTACGAAATACTTGAGCTCTCAGAAGGACTGACACTATTAAAATCAAACAAATAAGCTTATCTCAGTCTTGCCCCTAGCAATTCACCCAGAACAATTTATGCCAGCCAACTGGTAAGCAGCGTACACTTTTATTTTACTAACTGAAGTTCTGATGGTGGGTCAGGCAGGTTTCAAAGAGGACAAAAAACCAAAAACTTTGTAGCCTGGAGGGTTTTTTCAGTACATTTCCCTTTCCCATAGAATCAAATTTTTACCATGTGTTCAGGATAAAACACTTTTTAAGGGACCGGAAAACCTAACACAGCACAGGTCAAGTCACATTAGAGAAGCAACGTGGCTCAGTGGAAGGAGCACGGGCTTGGGAGTCAGAGGTCGTGGGTTCGGGTTCTAATCCTGACTCTGCCACTTGTCAGCTGTGTGACTTTGGGCAAGTCACTTAACTTTTCCGTGCCTCAGTTACCTCATCTGTAAAATGGGGATTAAGCCTGTGAGCCCCATGTGGGACAACCCGATGACCTTGTATCCTCCCAGAGCTTAGAACAGTGCTTGGCACATAGTAAGCGCTTAACGAATGCCATCATTATTATGTGCCGCAGCATATGCCTTGGGGTTAGTAAAGAAAACATATCCATCCGGTGATTAGGGAACTCATTGACTGATTTGAAGTCAGTATTCCAAATATGATCCAAATGGGCCATCAATCCCTTAGATGGTGAGTCCCCAGAGGGCCAGGAAGTACATCTAACTCTCCCTGTGGATTTTTCCCGGAGCTCGGCACAACTGAATGAATACTTTAAAAGAGACTCTTACTATGCCCTAGACAAGACATCTCTTGTGGCCAGCCATCTCGATAACCAATCAATCTAGATAACCAATCAATCATATTTATTGAGTACTTACTCTGTGCAGGGCACAGTATTACGTGCTTGGGAAAGTACAATGCAGAGTTGAGGCAGGTTCCCTGCCTACAAGGAGCTTACAGTCTAAATTGAAGTATTCAGGCTAACTCCCCACCGCCACACCGATTGTACATCTTTAAATCATATCTTATAAATTATCTAGATACCCGTCTATCTCCAACTCTAAACTACAAGCTTGTAATGGGCAGGGAGTTTGTCTTCTAATTCTGTGTACTGTTCTCCCTCGAGCGCTTAGTATAATGGGCATAATGGGAGCTCAATAACTACCACTGATTGATGGAGGGACTGAAATGTACGAGAGAGGGAGACGACTGATGGAGTTCGACACCCCTGCCCTACACCTCTAGCTCCAGAGGTTCTAACTTCCACTTCCCTCAAGAGATAAAGTGACTGAGAAGCAGGAGCAACTGGGGCGGGAGTATAAGTAGTATGTTTAATTCCCAACCCTTCCCTGCAGCTGTGCTCAACCCTGTAGGTGAACAGAGTGTACTGAAAAATCTATCGGCCCTGCAGCAAGCTCAAACTCTTAATTTTCTCCCACCTACTTGATGGTTTTTACTGAGTGCTTTCTGTGTGCGGAGTACACAGTACTTGGAAGAGTACCACATAACGGAGTTAGAACACACGATCCCTTCCCTCAAGGAGCTTATAACCCAGCGCTTAGAACAGTGCTTTGCACATAGTAAGCGCTTAACAAATACCATCATTATTATTATTATTATTATAATCTACTGGAAAATACATTGATTGCAGGAGATGGACTGCATTGGCAATGACCAAACCCCTCGCTACCTGACACGGGAGCGGGTAGCACTAATAGTGTTTATTGAGTACCTGCTTGGTTGCGAGGCTCAGTAATGCTTGGGACACTGAAATTGAGTAACACACATCCGCTGCCCACAAGGGGCTTAAATTCCATGGTGGAGACAGAGGTGAAAGTATTTACAATGAATAATGAAGGGAAGTAATTGAATGTGCAAATGAACAACATAAATACCAAAGTGCTATATTCTAGAAGTGCACATGTACAAATGTGTGAAGCAGAAGAACAAAGGCCTGGAACACTCGAGTTCTAATCCCGGCTCTGCCAGTTGTCTGCTGTGTGACCCTGGGCAAGTCTGCTGGGCACCCTTCCTCTGTGTCTCATCTATAAAATGAGGATTCAGACCCTGAGCCCCCGGTGTCCCACTTGATTATCTTGGTAGCTACTCCAGCGCTTTGAACAGTGCCTGATAACGGCACATAGTAAGTGCTTAAATACGATTTAAAAAAAAAAAAGTGCCCAGGATGGGTAGGGAAACTACCCATTAAGTGCCAGGAACTATTGGCGAGCTTGTACAAGTTACGGTGCTGGGGACTCACTGCGGAAGGTTTGTTGTTACAAGTGGGATTTTAGGAGTATACTGAAGGTGGAGAGTGCTGAGGGTCTGTCAGATTTGCATGGGGAGGGAATTCCAGGCCAGGAGAATGTCAAGGGTGAGGGGATGAAAACAGGAGAGGAGAGAGAGCATGGTACAGTTAGAAGGTGAGCCTGAGGGGAGAAAAGAGAGTGAGCTGGGGAGTAATAAAGACAGACAGCAGGTGAATAAAGTGTGGCGAACTGGTTGAGAACTTTGGGAAAATCAGTGGAGGGTTGAGGAGTGGAGCAAAGTATGCCGAGCAAGCTTCCAAAATGAGGATCCAAGCGACAGTGAGGAGTATGGATCGGAGGGGCAAACGGCGGGAGGAAGGGAGACCAGCAAGGAGGCTGATGCAATGATGTAGCCACACTATGACTAGGGCTTGAACCGGGGTGGAGAGGAAGGGGTGGATCGGGGAGATTATCAGGCAGGAAAAACTGGTAGGATTTGGCAGTAAGCTGAATGTGAAATATGAAACATGGGAGAATCCAGGATGACACCATGGTTATGGGCTTTGATGACAAAGGGGGGGTGTGATATCAGCACAGATGGGAAAATTGAGAGAAGTGGGTTACGTGGGTGGGGTGAGCAGTTCCATTACTGATCTGTAAATCTGAGGGATCCATGAGGAGATAACCTGGAGGCACCTGGAGATGCAGGATCTACAACTGGATGAGCCATTGGGGAGGGAGGTGTAACTGAGTTACCGGCATCCAGATGGGAGTGGAAGCCACAGAAGGGGACGTGGCTCCTCGAGGGAGGAAATACAGACAACCTGCAGGAGCAGCCACCCAATGGAAGTGAGAAAGCCCTGTCAATCAATCTTTTTTATTGAGTGCTTACTGCGTGCAGAGCACTGTACTAAGCGCCTGGGAAGTACAAGTTGGCAACATATACAGACGGTCCCTACCCAACAGTGGGCTCACAGTCTAGAAGGGGGAGACAGAGAACAAAACCAAACATATTAACAAAATAAAATAAATAGGATACGTACAAGTAAAATAAATAAATAGAGCAATAAATGCATACAAACATATATACATATATACAGGTGCTGTGGGGAAGGGAAGGAGGTAAGGCGGGAGGGATGGAGGGGGGAGGAGGGGGAGAGGAAGGAGGGGGCTCAGTGTGGGAAGGCCTCCTGGAGGAGGTGAGCTCTCAGTAGGGCCTTCAAGGGAGGAAGAGAGCTAGCTTGGCGGATGTGGGGAGGGAGGGCATTCCAGGCCAGGGGGATGATGTGGGCTGGGGGTTGATGGTGGGACAGGCGAGAACGACGCACGGTGAGGAGATTAGCAGCAGAGGAGCGGAGGGTGCGGGCTGGGCTGGAGAAGGAGAGAAGGGAGGTGAGGTAGGAGGGGGCGAGGGGATGGACAGCCTTGAAGCCGAGGGCGAGGAGTTACAAGAACCTTACAGTCTAGAGGGATGGCTAGCAGCCAGCAGAAGAATCGGCTGGGAATCTAATGGTACCTGTATCTCCACTCTCCATTCTACTATTCTACTCTTGATCAGCTAAAGCCCTCACAACACATGATCACGTGCCCACACACACTGGCTCACCGCGCAAGAGAGGACTGGCATCCATAAAAGTCTCACAGGAGAGCAGTATTCAACATGATCGTTAACAACAGAGAAGCCCGACCTCCTGAGAGGTCAACGGGTTCGATTCTCTACTTCCTCCACCCTCAATCCTTCCGGAGCCTCTGGCTCAATTTCAAGTACTGATAGCTTCAGGGCTGGAGCCATGCTCTCTCCTGGATAGCTCCAAGCTATTGAATCTTTTTTTCCCTCTCTGACAGGAGTGGGGGGATGCTTTGAGCACCAGGCCCCATGGATTAATGGTTAGAAAAAAGTCTAACAAGAGTCCCAGACCAAAAATTTTATCCCCTGTCTCTCTGTCAAACACAATCAGAGAAGCAGCGTGGCCTACTGGAAAGAGCATGGCTCTCAGCAGAAACTCAGGAGTTTCTGCCTGATGCGCAGATTGATTGGTAGCCACTGGAGATTTTTGAGGAGGGGAGTAACATGCCCAGAGCGTTTCTGGACAAAGACAATCCGGGTAGCGGCATGAAGTATGGATTGAAGTGGGGAGAGACACGAGGATGGGAGATCGGAGAGGAGGCTGATGCAGTAGTCCAGACGGGATAGGATGAGAGCTTGAAGGAGCAGGGTAGCAGTTTGGATGGAGAGGAAAGGGCGGATCTTGACAATGTTGCGGAGCTGAGACCGGCAGGTTTTGGTGACAGCTTGGATTGAGGGGTGAATGAGAGAGCGGAGTCAAGGATGACACCAAGGTTGCGGGCTTGTGAAGGATGGTAGTGCCGTCAACAGTGATGGGAAAGTCAGGGAGCGGGCAGGGTTTGGTAGGGAAGACAAGGAGTTCAGTCTTGGACATGTCAGAGAGCTGGGACAGTCAGGTTCATGATCATCATCATCAATCGTATTTATTGAGCGCTTACTATGTGCAGAGCACTGTACTAAGCGCTTGGGAAGTACAAATTGGCAACATATAGAGACAGTCCCCTACCCAACAGTGGGCTCACAGTCTAAAAGGGGGAGACAGAGAACAAAACCAAACATACTAGGTTAGAACAGAGACAGTCAAACCAAGGCTTCACAGGACTGGTAGGGGAGACAATGGGCCAGAGAGTCAATTGCTTTAGCACAGGGACAAAAGAGCCAGAGGGCCTATCTCCTATACTGCAAAAACAGCTCATGCCAACTCTGGATGCCCAAGAGGCCAAGAAAGCCACAGGTCCCACATGATCTATGGCCCTCCCAGAATGGCTTCCGCTCATTCTGCAGGCTCACGCGGTCAAAGCAGATCTATTTTAAGCTTCATTGACTCTGTGCAGCACGAGGGGTGGTATTACGAGCAATGGGGATAATGCAAGAGGAGAGGGGGGCCTGGGATTCAGAACCAGACCTAGAAGGAGATGTCTCCTTGCTGTTAGAGAGAACCCTATCTGCTCCCATCTTCTCACTTTTCCTTCTAGCCAGATGCTTATATTCTACTGGTCATTACCCCCACCCACACATGGCAAGTCAGGGGCTATTTACTACTGTGGTACTTCAGCCACAGGGCTCTTAGCATGCAAGATGAACCAGGCCCAGAAGTAAACGGGTGGGTGGCAAACCTTCAAGCTGGGATCGGGCACTTTGTGACTGCTTTCACCAGTCTCTGGCAGATCACCAGCAGTGATTCCCATTCAAACAAGGAATTAGGAAACTAAGCTCGACGGCTGCTGAGACTACCTGATAGCCCGGTACCAAAACCAAAAAAGGCCAAACTGAGTTTCGAATCCAACTGCTTTTTGGGCTTGAAAATGTCAGCTGATGACATTAGTTTTGTCGACAACACCCAAGTGGTATATTTTATGTCAAGAGATAACCCTCGTCTCCACTCCCCACTTGTGTTACCGATGCACTTGGCTGTATACCTCAAAAGCGCTTAAACACCCCAGCCCCACAGCACTTATATACAAAGCCTTTGTACTCTACTACTTCCCCTATCTGTAATATCTTTTAATGGCTGTATCCCCTTTAAGCTGTAAGAACTGTAAGCTCCTTGTGGGCAAGGATCGGAATACCAGCTCCACTGAATTGCATTTTCCCAAGTGCCTAGTACAGTGCTCTGCATAAAATAAGCAGCGTGGCTTATTGGAATGACCACGGGTTCGGGAGTCAGAGGTAGTGGGTTCTAATCCCGACTTTGGGCAAGTCACATAACTTCTCTTTGCCTCAGTTCCCTCATCTGTAAAATGGGGATTAAGACTGTGAGCCCCATGTGGGACAACCTGATAACCTTGTATCTATCTCAGCGCTTGGCACATAGTAAGCGATTAACAAATGCTATTATTATTATTATAATAAGCACATAATGGGGACAATCACATTCAAATTATGCTCAAGTTTCAAGGGAGCGGTGAAGATATCTAGAGAAGCAGCGTGGCTCTTACTCCCAGGTCTGTGCTCTATCCACTAGGCCATGCTGCTAATACTGCGTGGCCTGGGCTTTGGAGTCAGAGGTCATGGGTTCAAATCCCAGCTCCGGCAACTGTCAGCTGTGTGACTTTGGGCAAGTCACTTAATGTCTCTGTGCCTCAGTTACCTCATCTGTAAAATGGGGATTAAGACTGTAAGCCCCACGTGGGACAACCTGATCACCTTGTAACCTCCCAGCTCTTAGAACAGTGCTTTGCTCATGGTAAGCGCTTAATAAAATGCCATTATTATTATTATCCAGTTCAATGAAACAGTTTCCACAAGGCTGGCGAGGTAAAAACACTACAAGAACCCTTCCTCTATATTTTTATAATAAAAATAATAATGGTATTTGTTAAGCACTATGTGCCAAGCACTGTTCTAAGTGCTGGGGTAGATACAAGATAATCAGGTTGAACACAGTCCCTGTCCAACATGGGGCTCACAGTTTTAATCCCTATTTTACAGATGACGGACCGGAGGCACAGAAGTTAAGTGACTTGCCCAAGGCTACACAGCACACAAGTAGCGGAGCTGGCACTAGAGTTCATGACCTTCTCACTACCAGGCCTGTGCTCTATCCTCTATACCATGCTGCTTCATAAGTGCCTGCCACATGACAATCATAAAAATAAGAACTGTCATATTTGTTCAGCGCTTTCTGTGCTCCAGTGACTGTACTGGAGTACTGGACTGTAGAGAAGCAGCGTGGCTCAGTGGAAAGAGCATGGGCTTTGGAGTCAGAGGTCATGGGTTCTAATCCCCGCTCCGCCACTTGTCAGCTGGGTGACTTTGGGCAAGTCACTTCACTTCTCCAGGCCTCAGTTCCCTCATCTGCAAAATGGGGATGAACCCTGTGAGCCCCCCATGGGACAACCTGATTACCTTGTACCCCCTCAGTGCTTAGAACAGTATTTTGCACATAGTAAGCGTTTAATAAATGCCATCATCATTATTATTATTATTACTAAGCACTGGAGAGGTGCGGGCAGGGAATCTTTCTGTTTATTGTTATACTGTACTCTCTCCCAAGCACTAAGTACAGTGCCCTGCACAGTAAGCACTGCACACAGTAAGCACTCTAAATATGAGTGAATGAATACAGGCACATCGGGCTGGGCAGAGTCCCTGTCCCACATGGGGCTCACAGTCTTAATTCCCATTTTAAAGATGAGGGAACTGAGGTATAGAGAGGTTGTGACTTGCCCAAGGTCACAAAGTGGCAGAGCAAGGATTAGAACCCAGATCCTTCTGATGCCCAGGCCCTTTCTCTATCCAAACAGCAACAGCTTATCTTATCATCCCCTCCCCAACCCCTAATCTACTTCAATAGCTATGGAGACGAACAACCGACAGACAACATTAGCAATAGATGGTCTAAATTCAGCAAAAATGTCTTACTAAGATGACTGGCCCAAGATAGGGGGCAACATGCCAAGAAAGGCTCCTGGGGCAGAGGCAACTAAGGAAGCAGTGAGGTGTAGTGGATAGCCAATGTGCTGGGGAGTCTAGAAGAAGTCAGAAGGTCATGGGTTCTAATCCTGGCTCCACCATTTGTCTGCTGTGTGATCCTGGGCAAGTCGCTTCACTTCTCTGGGCCTGTTACCTCACCTGCAAAATGGGGATTGAGACTGTGAGCCCCAAATGGGACAGGGACTGTATCCAACCAGATTTACCTGTATCCACCCCAGTGCTTAGTACAGTGTCTGGCACATAGTAAGTGCTTAACAAATACTATTAATATTATCTTAAGAATCCCAGCAAGACACGTAATCAGAGTCAGTCAGTGAATCAAATTTATGGAGTGCTTACTGTGTGCTGAGCACTGTACTAAAGGTTTTGGAAAATACAATATAACAGACACATTCCCTGCCCACAATAATCTTACAGGCTAAAAATCAAGTGACTGGCCATTTTCAGAAGCACAGAGGCATCCCCAGTAAAAGCACCAACTACACAGATAAAGGGTATATATGCTTAGGAAACATATATATATATATATATATATATATACATATATATATATATGTGTATGTTTATATATACGAACATATATATGCTTAGGAAAGACATGCATTTAAATTACTATTTGTCTCAGATCAAAATGCATAACATCACCAGATGAAGGGAAATATCCATTTATTAAATCACAGTCCTCCTCCCTTTAATAAATAAATGATATGTCTTTGTCTTTTTTTGTCCAAGGTCTACACCATTTACCCTTGATGGCTGTCGTGTAATGTGTTATGCTGGCCATGGGAGACGTAGTGGGACATCTCTTAGTGGGCAGGGATTGTATCTATCAACTCTGTTGGTTGTTACTCTACACCCAGTAAGCGCTCAATAAAAACCATTGATTGACTGATAGTGAGAAAACGTGGATAGTTCAGTGCAAACCATCACCACAAAGACAAAAACAAATCAAGTGCCTAGCCTGTGAACAACATCTTTCTTCCTTTCCCAATTCCAGACTAAAATCTGATGAAAAAAAAGTCAACAGCCCCTATCTGGTCCCCCCGTTGAAGGACAGATAGCTGGTGCTATTTAATAGCACTTCTGAGGTCTAAGTAACCCTACTTATGGCTGCAGTGCCTGCCTGGATGGCAGTGGGCCAGTAAAGTAACCGTACTGTATTTCCCAAGGATGACGTGTATGAAAGATTGCCTCTCAAGAATAATCGCATATATGGATACAGTACTAGTACTACTACTACTACTACTGTGTACTACCGTCAATAGTATAGTCTTCAAATACGACGGACAGCTTTTGAGAATCGGACTGAGCTTAGTTTTTGTCCACCTCTTATCGCCGTTTTCTTGGCTCTGGCCCAGTTGAACTGGGAAACCACCACAGAACTAGAGGTGAGTTGACAATCGGCCTAGGGCAGTACTCTGTTTTGGGGTCTGCCATTTTAGGACTAAAGCTGCTCATTAAAGTATAAAAATCCACATGCTGAGCAAGGCCAATGATTCCTCCAGCCCAATGACCTGCCTGACAGTGGCTACAAAGACTGCTGGAGGAAAAGCACTGTCCTCTTTATTCGTTTAGGCCCAAATAGATTCCTATGACCACTTATCTGTTTGCACAGCTGCTAGACAGTTTAGGCCCCCAAGATGGTAAGCAACGGTAAAGTTATCTTCAGGCCTGCTACCTCTGAAAATACATTAAATCCCTATAGCATATCTTTAGGCAGGAATTTTTAACCACCCTGCTCCATTTCTAAAAGGAACTGGATTGCCTTGGTTTTATGAAGCAACTTCCCAACCCTCGCAACCTTAGAGGACAGACACAGTCATAGCCAAAGGAGCAAGACAGCATCCAGAGCAGGTGAAAAGAGAAATTGCTCCTGAGGTTATCACTGGCAGCCCGAGCTGATGTTTCCAGGGCCAATTCTTGAAAGGTTCTCGGAAAAGTGAGGAATGTTGAATAGCTGACGTGTTGCAGCAGCAGGAAAAATTTTTTTCACCTGCTCCAGCTACTGCTGGTCTCCCTAGAGTTCTTAATAATAAAGGTATTTATAAGCATTTACAATTGTCAAGATAAGACAATTATCTTGTCAAGACAAGATAAGACTGGATACAGTCCCTGTCCCACATGGTACTCTAAGAGGGAGGGAAAATGGATACTTTAAACCAATTTCACTGATAAGGAAAATAAGGCACCAAATCTAATCATCATCAATAGTATTTGCTGAGCATTTACCATGTGCAGAGCACTGTACTAAATACTTGAGTAATAATAATAATAATGGCATTTGTTAAGCACTTACTGTGTGCCACGCACTGAACTAAGCACTGGGTGGATACAAACAAATTGTGTTGGACAGCCCGTGTCCCATGTGGGGCTCCCAGTCTCAAACCCCATTTTAAGGATGAGGTAACTGAGGCCCAGAGAAGCGAAGTGACTTGCCCAAGGTCACACAATAGGTAGAAACTTTTTATTTAATGATATTTGTTAAGTGTTTATCATGTGCCAGGCACTGTTCTAAGTGCTCACTTGAGCTTACAGTTTCAAGGGGGGGGGGGGGGGGGCAGACATGATAATAAATAATTTATTATGTAATTCATAGAGATGCACACAAATGGTATGGCGTTGAGAGTGGGGCAAACTGCAAAACCCCAAAGTTCACAGATCCAAATGCATAGATAATGAAGAAGGAAGAGGGAGCCAGAAAAAAGAGGGCTCAATTGGAGAAGGCCTCTAAGCTTGAATTGCCAAGGCCACGTATCAGGCAAGTGGCGCTTATACAGGGTAATCCGATACATTAGCTGTCCCTTTCCTACATGGGGGTCACAGTGTGCGGAGGAAGAACCAGCATTTAACCCCATTTCACTGATGAGGAAACTGGGGCACATAGCAGTGACCAGGATCTGGATCTCCTGACTTCTACAGGTAGGAGCTGCTGCTGCTGTGGGCACTACCATAATCAATCAATCCACCCAGTTGCTACCTAGGGGTGGTCAAAAATCAAGTCGTCTTCCTATCTAGTCTACAGTAGCTACTAACAGCAAACATGGGGACTTAACCGCTTAAGTCTTAGAAGTTTGACTTGCATCACTTTCACAGCTGATCTAGGATCTTGAATTCCATTTCAAATCATCCCAACTCACCTTTTCATTTTTCTTTTCGGCATCGAGTGGTTGCTTCAGTGTTTCTTTTCCAGTAGTCTGAACCACTTCTACCTCATCATCCACTTCCAGAACAGGCCGGCCATTTGGCTGCAAATGAAATAAAAAAGTAGCAAGTTTAAAAAACTGCACGGATAAGACACACTCGAGAATCAAACATCTATTCAAATAGTTTCTGCAGGGTGGGGAGATGGGGGCGAAGGGAAGGAAGAAAGGCTGTAAAAGTGCTTAAATTGAGGGTGGCATTTCAAAAAACCCAAACAAATACTATGGAATAATTTTGTAAGGTTTCATTAAATACAAAAAATATTTTTAGTTTTATTTAATGCACTGTATCCTAATAACGTGTGTATTGTTTTTCAACAAAAAAATTCCTAAAGGGAAATTATTAACTTCAGCCAGGGAGCAATATTTTGTCATTAAAACAATCAGGAAACTTCACTAGCGACTAAGCACAAATTACTTAAAATTCTTGCAAGTAAACTACTATTTGGAGTACTTTTCAAATGCATCACTTCAAGTAACAATAATAAGAAGAATAATGGTGGTATTTGCTAAGCACTTACTATGTGCCAGGAACTGTACTAAGCACTGGGGTGAATACAAGTGAATCAGGTTGGACACAGTCCCTGTCCCACCTGTGACTCATGGTCTCAATCCTCATTTTATAGATGAGGCAACTGAAGTCCAGAGAAGCAAAGTGACTTGCCCGAGGTAACACAGCATACAAGTGGCAGAGTGAGGATTAGAACCTACAACCTTTTGACTCTCAAGTCCATAGCCTATCTACTATGCCCGCGGTGTAATGTACTGTACAAGTCACATGGGAAGTTCAAAATAAACTGACACATTCGCTGCCAATGAGGAGCTTACACTCTGATGGGGAGGGGGAGGCAAGTTTAAAAATGTCTACAAGCCAAGTGGTCAAAATAAATATATATGTACACACACATACATGCCAAGGATAGGTACAGACAAGTTAATAAATGCTAAAGTTGGCTCAGGGTGTTGGGAGATCAGAGAAGGTCTTGTTGGAGGAGGTGGGATTTAGAAAGGATTCAGTTGTGTAGACAGCTGTTGCCTGCTGTGGGGAGGGAGATCCTAGCTGGGGGAACAGCATGAGATGGAGATGGGAGAGTTGGAGATGGGAGATTTAAGAGTGAGGTTCAGTTAGAAGGTTGAGCTGGGAGCAACAAAGGCAACGAGTTGGGGAATAGCAGGTTGAAGAGGTCGGATAAGTTAAGATGGAGCCAGATGGTTCTGGGGAAGCAGATGGAGAGGAGCTTTTGATCCATGTGAAGAGACAGGGAGCCAGTGGAAGGTGTTGAGAAGTGGGCCGAGTGATGATTCATGCAGTAGCATGTAACTAAGCACATGCAGTATAGATTGGATAAAATGAACTCATCTTCCCACCCACACCCTGTCCTCCGTGCTGTCTTTCCCATCGCTATAGACAGCACCACCATCCTCCCTACCTCACAAGTTCGTAACCTTAGCCTAGAACTCAACTCATCTCCCTCATTCTAATTCTACCCACATATTCCATCTATCACCAATTCCTGTCAGTTCTTCCTTCAAAAACGGCCCCAAATCCACCCTTTCCTCTCCATCCAAACTGCTACCATGCTGATCCACTTATCCTATCCTACCTTGACTACAACAACTGCCTCCTCAATGACCTTCCGACCTCCCGTCTCTCCCCGCTACAGCCACGCTTCACTCTACTGCACCATGGTGGATAGAGCACAGGCCCGGGAGTCAGAAGGTCATGGGTTCTAATTCCGCCTCCACCACTTGTCTGTTGTGTGAAGTTGGGCAAGTCACTCTGCTTCTCTGGGCCTCAGTGACCTCCCTCTGTAAAATGGGGATTGCGACTGTGAGCCCACATGGGACCAGGACTGTGTCCCATCCAATTTGCTTGTAACCACCCCAGTGCTTAGTAAGCACATAACAGAGACCATTGTCATCGTTTATCAACAAAAAATGTTCAGATTCTCTCTCCACTCAAGAACTTCCAATGGCTGCCCATCCACCTCTGCAAACAAAAACTCCTTATCATTGGCTTTAAACAACTCAATCCTACCCCATCCTATCTCACTTCACTGATCTCCTACTATATCCCCGGCCTGCACATTCCGCTCCTCTAGCACTAGCATACTCACTCTGCCCCCAATCAATCGTATTTATTGAGCGCTTACTGTGTGCAGAGCACTGTACTAAGCGCTTGGAAAGTACAAGTTGGCAACATATAGAGACGGTCCCTACCCAACAGTGGGCTCACAGTTTAGAAGGGGGAGACAGAGAACAAAATAAAATAAACAGAATAGATATGTACAAGTAAAATAAATAAATAAATAGAGTAATAAATACGTACAAACATATATACATATATACAGGTGCTGTGGGGAAGGGAAGGCAGTAAGGCGGGGCGGATGGAGAGCGGGAGGAGGGGGAGAGGAAGGAGAGGGCTCAGTCTGGGAAGGCCTCCTGAAGGAGGTGAGCTCTCAGTAGGGCCTTGAAGGGAGGAAGAGAGCTAGCTTGCTAGCTAGCTAGCCATCTCATCTAAACCTGCCTCTAAAGTTCACTGGTAAGTCTGGGATGTATGGCCCCTGAAGTTAAATCTCTGCAGTATCTACTAATCAATCAATGGTGTGTGCAGAGCACTGTACTAATTGCTTGGGAGAGAATAATACGTCAGAGCTGGTAAACATGTTCACTGCCCACAACGCGCTTACAGTCTAGAGGGGGAGACAGACATGACTATCAGGGAAAGCCTCTTAGAGGAGATGTGGTTTTTTACTAAGGCTTTGAAGGTGGGGAGAGTGGTGGCAGAGAGGGAGAGGAAGGTCCAGATCACAGGGAGGCTGTGGACAAGGGGTTGATAGAGAGATAGACAAGACTGAGGTAGAATAAGTTGGCACTAGAGGGGTGAAGTGGGCTGAGATAGGAGATGTAATGTAAGGTAGGAGGGGAAGAGCTCATCGAGTGCTTTAAAGCAATGATACGGAGTTTCTGTTTGATGCAGAGGTAGATGGGTGGGCAACCACTAGAGAGACTCTTGAGGAGTGGGGAAGACATGGAATGAACTTTTTTTTTTAGAAAAATGATCCATGGAGCAGAGTGAAGTACGGACTGGAGTGAGGAGACACAGGGAGGTCAGCGAGGAGGCTGAAGCAGTAGTCAAGACAGGCTGTAAGTGCCTGGATCAGCACAGTAGCAGTCTGGGCTAGTACAATTCAACGGAGTAGGTAGACACGATCCCTCCCCTACTCAAGGACTTTATAACCTAGCTGAAGACCTTACAACCAAGTATCATTGTTAAATCTTAGCCAACTTGCAAATAAATAGTGAAACTCTCCTGTCCGAATCATTTCAATTGTCCTGAAAGCCAGGTCCATGAAACTCAAAAATCACTTTAGGGTAAAACGGTACACTCAGGAAAACATCAAAGAAATGAAAAAACTTCAGAATGAAAATGAGATTCAAAACCAAAAATGATCCCTTGAAATCTTTCTTCTGTTACGGTAGGGTTCTCTTCAGGGATCTTCCCTGTTTTCCCTTCAATTTAACTTGTGAATGAAAACAGGATTTTAAGGTTAGCATTTAGTAAAGCGGGGTTGCAGGGCCCGGAGGCTACTGTCTTTGAGGACAATGATAGGAAAAATACCACCTGGGTTTTCTTGAGAGTTCTATCACAGTCCAGCTAACTATTCACATTATTTTAAAATTCACCCACTATCCCTAATCTACTTGGGTGTCCGCATATTGCCAGTATGATCACATTTGAGAAACTCCAACCAACCAATTCATCAATGGCATTTATTGAGCAGTTACTGTGTGCAGAGCACTGTACTAAGTGCTTGGGAAAGTACACAACAGAACTGGTAGACCCGTTCCCTGCGAACAGTTAGCGTAGTCTACAGGGAACTCTAACAGCAAAGCGAATCATTCCCCAACAATTTCCATGTCTGAGACGTGAATTCAGCTTTGAACCGAATTAATGACTAAATCAATGATATTTATGGTATCTTCAGTGTATGGAACACTGATCCAAGTCTTAGTAGAGTACAACAGATTCAGGTTCCTTTTAATAATTTTAAATCTCAATGATTTTACTAGCACCTTACCCATAAAACCAGGCGGCATGCCCCAAAAGAGCCTATCAAACCATCTTTACTAGCTATATTTCTTTCTTATTCAAAGATGACTCAGCTGTTGGGTAAAAATTGACTCATGTAAGGTTGCGAGGGACTGATAAGCCCACAGTCCCAGTGACCACGCAGGCCCAAAAAGCCTATCCCATGTTGAGCTGTCACATGTGATGCTTGCAGCGCTCTGCACTGTTTCCTCTTTTGCCATCTTCAATCAATCAATTGTATGTACTGAGCGCTTACTATGTGCAGAGGACTGTACTAAGTGCTTCGGGGAGTACAACAATTCTCAGGCACGTTCCCCGCCCACAACAAGATTACGGTCTGGGGGGAGAGAGACATTAATATGAATAATTTAGAATATATAATTTAAAATGCACGTAAGTGCTGTGGGGTGGGGGGACGAATATCAAGTGTCCTAAGGTTGCGGATTGAAATGCATAGACTGTGCAGAAGGGAGAGCGAGCCAGGGAAAAGAGGGCTTCTTGGAGGAGATGTGACCTTAGTATTAGTAATGCTTTGAAGAGAGTGGTGGTCTGGTGTATATGGTGCATACTCTTATAATAAAAATAATATTTATAGTATTTATTAAGCCCTATGTGCCAGGCACTGTGCTAAGCGCTGGGGTGGATATAAGCAAATCGGGTTGGAACAGTCCCTGTCCCACATAGGGGTCAGAGTCTCAATCCCCATTTTCCAGATGAGGTAACCGAGGCCTACAGAAGTGAAGTGACTTGCCCAAGGTCCCACAGCAGACAAGTGGCCGAGCCTGGATTAGAACCCGTGACCTCCTGACTCCCATGCCCATACTCTATCCACTATGCCAGGTGTTGCTCGGAAAAAAGCAACAACAAAAAACCCCGTTTCTTTTTTGACAGCCATATGTCATCTGATGCCCTGTTTTTCGGCAAGGGTACAGCATTTTCTGAGGCTTTGTTTTTCTTGGTTCTTAAAATGTTTCTACTGTCCTCCTGACTTTGCATTTCCACTTTTCGGCTCTCCCTATACAGTTTGGATATCCTGCTGTCAGTCACCCTCCTCAAGGGTCTCACCCAGCTATGTCAAGCTGAGCAGAGCTTCAACATTAGGAGACGGACTTTGGTTCATCGTCTCTGATCCTGTCTTGAAATTGGAGTGAAGGTGGGAATAGATCAGACAAGGTCCATTAATCAGTCAATCAATGGCACTGACAGTGTTTATTGTGTCCAGAGCATTGTGCTAAGTGCTTGGGAGAGTACGCTATAACGAAGTTGATAAACACATTCCCTGCTCTCAACGAGTTTCCAGTCTGGGGCCAGAGTGTCGAGCAGTGGAAAGGGACCCCCTACTCTTTCACCTGGGATTATTCTGCTTGGACAAAGATTCAAGGCATAAACCAAAGAAGAGAGCCCCAAATGGGAAGATTCCTTCTGCACCCCTACCAAAATCAGTACTTCAAGCTCTGTAGTAAATAAACTATAATCAGATCAGACAATCAGATCTGATTATCAGACAGACGGTGAGCCATATAGTGCCTCAGACAACGTCCAACCTGATTACCTTGTATCCACCCCAGCACTCAGGACAGTGCTTGGCACACAGTAAGTGCTCAATACAGTCCCTGTTCCTCATGGGGCTCAAAACCTAAGATGAGGTTCACCAGAACAAGACTCAGAATATTTTCATGGTTACTTTTGGATAAGCTATCCATTTTTTTCCAAGTATCAGTGTTGGAGGTAAAATAAAAAAAATACTAGCTCCAAATCCTGACCTAGAATTACACTAAGCTGAAAGTGCCAGGACACAATAAACACAGACTTTAACTTTGCAGTTTATTTTAAGTAGCAATCAGCACAATTCTGTGGCTATAGAATAAGCATCATTATACTGGTCTTATACCAGGGCCATGGACAAATTCTGCCCCCAAATTGGGTAACAAAGAACCAAACCTAGGGGTCCCAAGAAGTAACAGTAGTAGTGGTGGTGGAAATGATATTTACTGAATGCCCGCTGAAGGCAGTGGTTCTGAGCGTTCGAGAGACCCAACAGGAAAACGGGACACACCCCCTGCTCACCAGGAACTTACTACATTCGAAACAGGGTAGGGAGACCCAGAAATGTTGAATATGCATATGTTCATTGCTGTAATAAGGTCTCTTGCTGTGGAAGCTGAGCCAGAGAGATAAGCTTGCAGATGCTGTTCCCTGCCCATCCTGCCTATTACCTAATCAGAAAAAGCACACCCCAACTGAAAGCTCTGATCAGCATCAATGCAGTAACTATCCCCTGAAATTGGGAATGAAATGAAATACAGCCTGGGTCAGTGAAGGTGGCCAGCACAAGCTCATCCTTCTAGGATGCCTCAGGCCCAAACCTTCAGGCAGACACAATGTTGTCCCCTTCCCACTCCCCCAAAGTGTTGTTTGCTATGAATGCAAACAATCTGGGAAAGTTTACGCTATTTTAATATCTCCTCATTGGAGGACAAAAGTGGGCCTTCGCATCCCCTCTGTACACCCGTCCCGCTTTGCCGTTTACTTCTCACGTAGATATGGGTCCGTGGTGGTGGATGGATAGGAAGGAATACAGCAAACTACGATAATCCCTCAGGTAGCAGCAGTAGAATTTTAGAAGTATCACATGGCCATTTACTGAGCACTGTATAACAGTGGCGGGAGATAAATCCGGGTCACTAATTATAGGTGGGTCACAGGCAAATGATATTCAAATGTACACAGAGACTACTGAACTTGGTTGTCATATACAGGAGTAGTCCCTTGGCATGCTCGGGATTTTTGGGTTGTGGCTTTGTCTACTCCTGGTTGGCTGAACTAATATAGCTACAGCAGCAGTGGACACCAGCCTCCCTCGAGTCACCATCACCTCTTCCATCCCTCCCTCACACCCCCACCAGTCAAATAATCTGAACTGTAGGATCAACTTTCCCGGGCCTCAAATGCAGCTGCCGTCGGGGTTTCGCTAACAAATCCCCCCTGAACATGGAGGGACTACTCTACCTGCATGCAACATTCGGGAAAGTCCAAGTAAATGAAACTCACTCAAAATATTCATACGAGACAGAATTCCAGTCTATTCACACTACTACTAATAATAATGAATAAATGAATAATTCAAATAAATTCATTTGAGAAGCTGAAAGCTCTGGAGTCCATCTTTTACCTATTTCCAGATGCGATTAAAGTTAGTGATTTTTTAAATTCTTATGGTACCAAGGTCTTGGATCATCCTTCTCCTTAAAAAAAACTTACGAAAGGAGTTAAGATTAGATCTAGTAAAATTCAAATTAGGGTTTTTTTTTTGTTTTTTGTTTTTTTTTTGGTATTTGTTAAGCGCTTACTATGTGCAAAGCACTGTTCTAAGCACTGGGAAGGTTACAAGGTGATCGGGTTGTCCCGGGGGGGCTCACAGTTTTAATCCCCATTTTACAGATGAGGTAAGTGAGGCACAGAGAAGTGAAGTGACTTGCCCAAAGTCACACAGCTGACCGTTGGCAGAGCTGGGATTTTCTGAGCATTTATGAGCATTTCTCTGAGCATTTATGGCTTTCCCCTCTCTGCTTAATATAAAACGAATGGTGGTATGATACCCACTTGGATATTTCTGCCAAGAATAACAAAAATGAGCATTTCTGTTAATTTTTAACTATCAAATATAAACCAAGCAGCCACTGAAATGTGAATATTGCCATGAATATTTTCAAGGAATGCCTGGAGTTAGGTAAGATAAATTATAGAAGTTGCATGCCACGAAGTCAGCTGAATCTAAAGGCCAACTGTTTTTAAAAATTAAAAATGTGAAAATCCCATCACAGGGGACAACATACCGGTTACAGTCAGTTATCTCATAAACAGAGTGTATTCTGAATTCAGGAACGCTTCCGTGTTAGTACTCACAACCTAACGTACACCACGTGCATTTCAACAACTATTTCTTCCAAAACAATGCATTCACTCCAGATAGACATGAGTTGTCGGAATTTCCCTAATTCTGTTTCGTTCTATCCAAAATGTGTTGTGAAAAATCTGTTGTGGAAGGGACTGAGCTTCATTTTAAAAACAACCAACAGAACTTCAAGTAAGGAAACTGAAGCGCAAATGGGAAAAATGGTATGAGAACTGGTAACCTGAGGAGTGGTTCCACAGCACGAGGAGTCTAACCTAATCATTATAGCAGAGAAATGACCGGGAAGTCGGAAATACTGTTTCTTTTGACAGGGTCCTCACCTGACTGAACCTTGATATTTAAGAATCAAATCCAATTTTCAATGGAAACAAGCATGGTGATTGAGCAGTTAAAGGATACTGAGTGAAATGGATTTCACAATAAAGGTGCTGCTCAAATGCATAAGCGTCACCTGTTTTACCTTCTGTACGTCAGTCTCCTGTTTTTTATTTGTTCCTTTACCTCTATGTCCACCCCACGCTAAAATGAACAAGGACTATCTCCTCCTCCTCTTACCCAACCACAACTCTGTAATTCCATTTTTACTCACTCACCTGGGGGAATGTACAAAAGTGGGTGGGAAATCATGAAAAAAGTGATGACATCTTAAAGGGAGGGAGAAAGGAGGTACTATTATTGTAACTACAAAACCTTTCTAAAGGTACATATTTCATTCTGAGCTAGTTTTGGCTTTTGGGATATAAAACTTAAAAAAGTCTCCTTTTCATCAGCAATATTTATTTACTGAACACCCATTACCAGAGCACTGGACTAGGCACTTTAGGAATTTTATAATCCTATAAAACACTTCCTTTGTCTTGAAAGTGTTTATAGTTTCATCTCCCTCCAAACAACACTATTTTTATTTCTGGCTGGAGCCCTGAAGGAATGTCCCAAGTCATTTGTGACCCTCGGAGCAGACCTTAAAGTTAAAAGAAGCCACGTCTCTGGAGGGTACTCGGCTTTATCATATAACCCCACTGTTAGAAATGGAGCTCAGGCCCCATCTAAATCTATTTATTTAACCAAATGGCATACTAGATTTATACCGGTTCTCATTGTTAAGAATGATTCACTTTACTCTTCATTTCCACACTGTCTAGCGTATTTGCATTTCCTCTTAGGTGGTTTTCTCCCTTTACATGAGAACTGATCCCTTTGTCACAAGGAAACCCTCTTTATGATACTCCCTCCCTTCGGTCTAGTGTGGTCATCTCTCTACTCTAGGCTCACACTGGTGCTAATGTGGGTTCCTTGGCTTCCTACTAAACCGGGACCCACAAAGTATGAGTTTCCTCCCTCATATCAACAACAAAGAAACAGAGTTGAGGCCTAGCTCCATCTTTGTCCCTTTCCAATCAATGGTATTAACTAAGTACTTACTGTGTGCAGAGCACTTTACAAATCGTTTGGGATAACCCCACTGTTAGAAATGGAGCTCAGGCCCCATCTAAATCTATTTATTTAACCAAATGGCATTCTAGATTTATACCGGTTCTCATTGTTAAGAATGATTCACTTTACTCTTCATTTCCACACTGTCTAGTGTATTTGCATTTCCTCTTACCTGGTTTTCTCCCTTTACATGAGAACTGATCCCTTTGTCACAAGGAAACCCTCTTTATGATACTCCCTCCCTTCGGTCTGGTGTGGTCATCTCTCTACTCTAGGCTCACACTGGTGCTAATGTGGGTTCCTTGGCTTCCTACTAAACTGGGACCCACAAAGTACGAGTTTTCTCCCTCATATCAACAACAAAGAAACAGAGTTGAGGCCTAGCTCCATCTTTGTCCCTTTCCAATCAATGGTATTAACTAAGTGTATTGGTATTAACTAACTGTGCGCAGAGCACTTTACAAATCTTTTGGGATAATACAACACTGCTGAAAGACATGCTCCCTGCCCACAAGGGCTTGCAATCTTTTCTAAATGAGGACCAGGATTTGACTGTCCCTTTACATTTCTGGACTGTAAACTCCTGTAGGCAGGGAATGTGCCCATTTATTATTGTATTGTACACTCCCAGGCATTTAGTACAGTTCAACAATAACAGGCACATTCCCCGCCCACAAGGAATTTACACACTTAGTACAATGTCCGGCACACAGTAAGCGCTCAATAAAATATGACTGAATTTTAAATTCTCCCCAATTTCCAGAGGGCTAAAATGGGCAGGTTATCTGTACACCTTCTCCAAACAGAGTGTAGTTTGTTTTAAGGGGGAGGAGAGTTGAGTGAATTAAAATATTAACTCAGAACTGTTTAATCTAAATTTGTTTAGCCCAGAATCATAGTATGACCTTGGGCAGTTCACAAACTGGCTACCTCAGTTTCTTTATCAGTAAAATAAAGTTATTTATTAAAAATCATTGTTATTACCATGTACCAGATTGCTTGAAGATTGTGAGAAAATAACTGAAAATATCTTTCACCTCTATAAAAGTGCCATGTGAAAGATAGAGCAGAAGCAGCATGGCCTAGTGGAAAGATCACGAGCCTGGTTGTCAGAGAATCTCGGTTCCACCTTTTGTCCGCTTGTGTCACTTTGGGCAAGTCACTTAACTTGCCTGGGCCTCGGTTCCTTCATCTGCAAAATGGGGATTCAACACCTGTTCTCCCTCCAACTTGGACTGTGAGTCCCATGTAGGAGCTGATTATCTTGTATCTCCCCCAGGGCTTATAAGCAAGGCTTGGCATATAATAAGCGCTTAACAAATATCACAATTAGTATTATTTCTCATTGAGTGAGCTGAATCCAAGGTGAACCATTTTAAT
The DNA here is from genome assembly GCF_015852505.1 of Tachyglossus aculeatus. Taxonomy (NCBI): domain Eukaryota; kingdom Metazoa; phylum Chordata; class Mammalia; order Monotremata; family Tachyglossidae; genus Tachyglossus; species Tachyglossus aculeatus. Next base: position 86,472,087 of record NC_052069.1, read on the forward strand.
CAATCAATCAATCGTATTTATTGAGCGCTCACTGTGTGCAGAGCACTGTATTAAGCACTTGGGAAATACAAGTTGGCAACATATAGAGACGGTCCCTACCCAACAGTGGGCTCACAGTCTAGAAGGGGGAGACAGAGAACAAAACAAAACATATTAACAATATAAAATAAATAGGATAGATATCTACAAGTAAAATAGAGTAATTTTAATGTCACCACACCTTTTGTTGAACTCCAACATAATGGAATGACTGAGATTTAGCCAAGGCCATTGTGTTCTCTTCCTTTTTCTTATCAATGATGGCATTCATTAAGCGCTTACTATGTGCAAAGCACTGTTCTAAGCACTGGGGAGGTTACAAGGTGATCAGGTGTGTCCCACATGGGGCTCCCAGTCTTAATCCCCATTTTACAGATGAGGTAACTGAGGCACAGAGAAGTTAAAAGACTTGCCCGAAGTCACACAGCTGACAAGTGGCCACTGTTGGGTAGGGACCGTCTCTATATGTTGCCAACTTGTACTTCCCAAGCCCTTAGTACAGTGCTCTGCACACAGTAAGCGCTCAATAAATACGATTGATTGATTGATTAAAATGGTGCACCTTGGATTCAGCTCACTCAATGAGAAATACTACTAATTGTGACATTTGTTAAGCGCTTATTATATGCCAAGCCTTGCTATAAGCCCGGGAGGAGATACAAGATAATCAACTCCTACAAAGGACTCACAGTCCAAGTTGGAGGGAGAACATGTTTTGAATCCCCATTTTGCAGATGAAGGAACCATACACTTGAATGAATGAATGAAAGTGGTGGAACTGGGATTAGAATGATCCACCTGACAATTGTCAGGTGGATTATCCTATTATCCACCTGATCTTTCTCTAGTCTAAGCTTTGATGAACTATTATTCATCTAATATGGCAGCTCCCCAAATGGCACAGGGGGCCTCGCTTCCAACTCTCCCTGCAGTTCACCATGTGCTAGGTTTACTTGCCCATATTATACACGACCATCTTCCCTGAGGACACTGAGGCAGACGGTTTAGTTACGGGGGAACCTCATCTCCACACAGCTTTCTTCTACACCACCGCAGTTTCATTTCAGGGTGGATAATCCCACATGGCACTTACGATCTAGGCCCATGGGGGAATGCCGATCTCCCACGCCACCTCCACACTTTCCTCTTCTCGCAGAACATCTAATGGTAATAACTGCGGAATTTACCAGGTGCTTTCCCTTGTACGAATCAGTGCGCTAAACACTGAGGTGGATCTAAAACCTGAGGCAGGCCCTGCCCGCCCCTGCCATGGGGCTCCCAGGTTAAGGATGTGTGTGTGGGGCGCAGAACAACAGATATTCATTCATTCAATCGTATTTATTGAGCGCTTACTGTGTGCAGAGCACTGTACTAAGCCCTTAGGAAGTACAAGTTGGCAACATATATAGAGACGGTCCCTACCCATTTACATCCCCATTTTACAGATGAGGCAGAGAAGGGACGTACCCTGTTCAAGGTCTCCCGCCTCCCAGCCTTCCCACCAGGCTGCTTTCTCTACTTCCCTCCAAACCGTTCTCCCCCTTTAGACTGTAAACTCGTTAATCCAGCAATCGTCCTCATTGTGCAATTACTACGTGCAGAGCACTGTACTACACGCTTGGGAGAGCACCCTACGACAGAGCTGGTAGACACAGCCCCCTGCCCACACGGAGCTTTCGGTCTCGAAGGGGAACGTGTCTACTGACTCTGCTGGACTGTCGCCTCCCAAGCGCTTAGTACAGCGCTCTGCAAACAGTAGGCGCTCAATAAATACGTTGCCTGCCTCCCGTTTCTCCTCTAGGACAGGAACTGTTTCCAGCCCGATAGGCTTGTACTCACCCCAGCGCTTTGTACAGTGCCTAGAGCAAGAGTAAACTAAATGCGGACCAGATCCCGTCGTCATAATCATTATTATTATTATTTCCCCACCAGGACCAGGTTCATGGAAGCAGCACGGCGTGGTGGATGGAGCCCAGTCTCGGGAGTCAGAAGGTCATGGGTTCTAATCCTGCCACTCATCTGCAATGTGCCCTTGGGCAGGGTCGCTTCACTTCTCTGGGCCTCAGTTCCCTCATCCGTAAAATGGGGATTGAGACTATGAGGCCCAGGTGGGGCGAGGATCACATCCAACCCGATTAGCCTGTAGCCCCCCCACACCCTGCGCTCAGTACAGTGCCTGGCACAGAGTAAGGGAGATTAGGTCCAACCTGAAAAGCAGCGTGGCTCCGTGGAAAGAGCCCGGGCTTGGGAGTCATAGGTCGTGGGTTCTAATCCCAGCTCCACCACTTGTCAGCTGTGTGACTCTGGGCAAGTCACTTAGCTTCCATGTGCCTCAGTTCCCTCATCCGTAAAATGAGGATGAAGACTGTGAGCTCCACGTGGGACAACCTCATTACCTTGTATCCCCCCCCAGCGCTTAGCACATAGTAGGCACTTAAATACCATCATTATTCTGTGCCTCAGTTCCCTCATGGGTAAAATGGGGATGAAGCCTGTGAGCCCCACGTGGGACAACCTGATCACCCTGTATCCACCCCAGCTCTTAGAACAGTGTTTGGCACACGGCAAGGGCTTAACAAATACCATCATTATTATTAGTCTGTGCCTCAGTTCTCTCATCCATAAAATGGGGATGAAGCCTGCGAGCCCCACTTGGGACAACCTGATCACCCAGTGCTTAGAACACTGCTCGGCACTAGGCGCTTAACGAAAACCATCATTATCATTATTCTCTGGGCCTCAGTTCCCTCATCTATAAAATGGGGATGAGGACTGTGGATCTGATCACCCTGTATCTCCCCCCCACCCCACCCCCTGTGCTTAGAACAGTGCTCAGCACATTGTGAGCACTTAAATATCATCATCATCATCATCATTATTATTATTATTATTATTATTATTATTCCGTGGGCCTCAGTTCCCTCATCCTTAAAATGGGGATTAGGGCTGTGAACCCCACATGGGACAACCTGATCACCTTGTATCCCCCCCCCCCCGCCAGTGCTCAGAACAGTGCTTGGCACACAGTAAGCCCTTAACAAATACCAACTTGTACTTCCCAAGCGCTTAGTACAGTGCTCTGCAAACAGTAAGCGCTGAATAAATACGAATGAATGAATGAATGAATGAATGAATGAAATACCATCATCACTATTCTTCAGGTCTCAGTTCCCTCATCCGTAAAATGCGGGTGAAGCCTGCGAGCCTCTCATGGGACAACCTGATCGCCTTGTATCCCCCCCAATGCTTAGAACAGTGCTTGGCACATAGTAAGCGCTTAACAAATACCATCATTATTCTTTGGGCCTCAGTTCCCTCATCCGTAAAATGGGGATTCAAGACCGTGAACCCCTCGTGGGACAATCCGATGCCTGTGTATCTCCCCCAGCGCTTAGCACAGTGCTCGGCATCTAGTGAGTGCTTAGCAGACACCACCATCATTGGCATTATTCCTAGGGAAGCAGCGTGGCCTAGGGGAAAGAGCCTGGGCTTGGGAGTCAGAAGGTCATGGGTTCTAAACCCAGCTCCGCCGCTTGTCAGCTGTGTGACCTTGGGCAAGTCACTTCACTTCTCTGGGCCTCAGTTCCCTCATCTGTAAAATGGGGATGAAGACTGTGAGCCCCACGTGGGACAACTTGATCACTCTGTATCCACCCCAGCGCTTAGAACAGTGCTTTGCACATAGTAAGCGCTTAACAAATGCCATCATTATTATTTTGTGAGCCTCAGCTCCCTCATCCGTAAAATCGGGATTAAAGACCGTGAGCCCCTTGTGGGACAACCTGATCACCCTGTATCCTGCCCAGCACTTAGAACAGTGCTTGGCACATAGTATGCACTTAACAAATACCATCATTACTATTTTTCTGTGGGCCTCAGTTGCCTCATCCGTAAAATGGGGATTAAAGACTGTGAGCCCCTCGTGGGACAACCTGATCATCTTGTATCCCTACAGCGCTTAGCACAGTGTTTGGCACATAGTAAGTGCTTAACAAATGCCATCATTATTATTATTATCTCATCTGTAAAATGGGGATGAAGACTGTGAGCCCCACGTGGGACAACGTGATCACTTTGTATCCACCCCTGCGCTTAGAACAGTGCTTTGCGTATAGTAAGCGCTTAACAAATGCCAGCATTATTATTATTATTATTCTGTGGGCCTCAATTCCCTCAACAGTAAAATGGGGATTAAAGACTGTGAGCCCCTCGTGGGACAAGCTGATGGCAGTGTATCCCCTGCCCCCAGTGCCTAGCACAGTGCTTGGCACCTAGTGAGCCCTTAGCAAATGCCATCATTGTTATTACTGTTGTCATCTGTAAAATGGGTATTAAAGACTGTGAACCCCTTGTGGGACAAGCTGATCACCTTGTAACCTCCCCAGCGCTTAGAACAGTGCTGTGCACATAGTAAGCTGATGATCCCCGCCCACAGTGCTTAGCACAGTGCTCGGCACCTAGTTAGCACTTAACAAGCCATCATTATTATTATTATTGTTATCTCATCTGTCAAATGGGGATGAAGACTGTGAGCCCCTTGTGGGATAACCTGATCACCTTGTACCCCCGTCCCCAGCGCTTAGAACAGTGCTTTGCATATAGTAAGTGCTTATCAAATGCCATCACTATTACTATCATTATCTCATCCGTAAAATGGGGATGAAGACTGTGAGCCCCATGTGGGACAACATGATCACTTTGTATCCCCCCAGCGCTTAGAACAGTGCTTTGCATATAGTAAGTGCTTAACAAATGCCATTATTATTATTATTATTGTTATTATCTCACAGACTGAGCCCCCTCCTTCCTCTCCCCCTCCCCACCCCCTGCCTTACCTCCTTCCCCTCCCCACAGCACCTGTATATATGTATATATGGTTGTACAGATTTATTACTCTATTGATTTTACTTGTACATATTTACTATTCTATTTATTTTATTTTGTTAATATGTTTTGTTTTCTGTCTGTGTGACTTTGGGCAAGTCATTTCACTTCTCTGGGCCTCAGTGACCTCATCTGTAAAATGGGGATGAAGACTGCGAGCCCCCCGTGGGACAACCTGATCACCTTGTAACCTCCCCAGTGCTTAGAATGGTGCTTTGCATATAGTAAGTGCTTAATAAATGTCAGCATTATTATTATTATTAAAATGGGGATGAGGACTGTGAGCCCCCGGCGGGACAACCTGATCACCTTGTAACCTCCCCAGCACTTAGAACAGTGCTTTGCACATAGTAATGCCATTATTATTATTATTGATAAATACGATTGAATAAATGAATGAATGAATTGGCGGAGCCGGGATTTGAACCTGTGACCTCGGACTCCAAAGCCCATGCTCTTTCCACTGAGCCACGCTGCTTCTCAAATGGTTGTTGTTATTGCTATTATCATTAACAATAATAATGATAATAATATATATTAATTCATGGCTCAGTGGAAAGAGTGTGGGCTTGGGAGTCAGAGGTCATGAGTTCGAATTCCAGCTCTGCCACTTGTCAGCTGTGTGACCATGGGCAAGCCACTTAACTTCTCTGTGCCTCAGTTACCTCATCTGTAAAATGGGGATTAAGACTATGAGCCCCACCTGGGACAACTTGGTCACCTTGTAAGCCCCCAGCGCTTAGAACAGTGCTTCGCACATAGTAAGCGCTTAATACCATCATCATGATTCGTACTCCAAAGCCCGTGCTCATTCCACTGAGCCACGCTGCTTCTCTAATTGTCATCATTAATAATATATATTACTGTATATTAATTCGGATTCCAAAGCCTGTGCTCTTTCCACTGAGCAATGCTGCTTCTCTAGTTGTCATCGTCTTTGCTATTATCATTACTAATAGTAACATATATTAATATATTAATCCGGACTCCAAAGCCCATGCTCTTTCCACTGTGCCATGGTGCTTCTCTAATTGTTGTCGTCATCGCTATTATCACCACTAACGGTAACATATATATTAACTCGGACCCCAAAGCCGGTGCTCTTATGCTGCTTCTCTAACTGCTGTCGTCATTGCTATTATCATTAATAATAGTAATATATATTAATATGCAATTTAGTAATATGATGATGAAAACTGAGCCCCCTCCTTCCTCTCCCCCTCCTCATCCCCCCGCCTTACCTCTTTCCCCTCACCACAGCACCTGTATATATGTTTGTACATATTTATTACTCTATTTATTTTATTTGTATATATTCTATTTATTTCATTTTGTTAATATGCTTTGTTTTGTTGTCTGTCTCCCCCTTCTAGACTGTGAGCCCACTGTTGGGTAGGGACCGCCTCTACATGTTGCCAACTTGTACTTCCCAAGCGCTTAGTCCAGTGCTCTGCACACAGTAAGCGCTCAATAAATACGATTGAATGAATGAATAAATGGGTAGGGACCGTCTCTAGATGTTGCCAACTTGGACTTCCCAAGCGCTTGGTACAGTGCTCCGCACACAGTAAGCGCTCAATAAATACGATTGAATGAATGAATAAATGGGTAGGGACCGTCTCTAGATGTTGCCAACTTGGACTTTCCAAGCGTTTAGTCCAGTGCTCCGCACACAGTAAGCGCTCAATCAATACGATTGAATGAATCAATGAATGAATGAGTAGGGACCGTCTCTATGTGTTGCCGATTTGTCCTTCCCAAGCGCTTAGTCCAGTGCTCCGCACACAGTACGCGCTCAATCAATACGATTGAATGAATGCCAACTTGTCCTTCCCAAGCGCTTAGCCCAGTGCTCCGCACACAGTAAGCGCTCAATAAATACGACTGAATTCATTCAATTTTGCTGTCTGTCTCCCCCTTCTAGACTGTGAGCCCGCCGTTCGGTAGGGACCGTCTCTAGATGTTGCCAACTTGTCCTTCTCAAGCGCTTAGTGCAGCGCTCCGCACACAGTAAGCGCTCCATAAATACGATTGAATGAGTGAATGAATGCCAACTCGTCCTTCCCAAGCGCTTAGTGCAGCGCTCCGCACACAGTAAGCGCTCCATCAATACGAATGAACAAATGCCAACTTGTCCTTCCCAAACGCTTAGCCAGTGCTCCGCACACAGTAAGCGCTCAATAAATACGACTGAATTCATTCATTCATTCATTCAATTTTGTTCTGTCTCCCCCTTCTAGACTGTGAGCCCGCCGTTCGGTAGGGACCGTCTCTAGATGTTGCCAACTTGTCCTTCCCAAGCGCTTAGTGCAGTGCTCCGCACACAGTAAGCGCTCCATAAATACGACTGAACGAGTGAATGAATGCCAACTCGTCTTTCCCAAGCGCTCAGTGCAGCGCTCCGCACACAGTAAGCGCTCCATCAATACGAATGAATGAACGAATGCCAACTTGTCCTTCCCAAGCGCTTAGCCCAGTGCTCCGCACACAGTAAGCGCTCAATCAATACGACTGAATTCATTCATTCATTCATTTTTGTTCTGTCTCCCCCTTCTAGACTGTGAGCCCTCTGTTGGGTAGGGACCGTCTCTAGATGTTGCCAACTTGTCCTTCCCAAGCGCTCAGCGCAGTGCTCCGCACACAGTAAGCGCTCAATCAATACGATTGAATGAACGAATGCCAACTTGTCCTTCCCAAGAGCTTAATCCAGTGCTCCGCACACAGTAAGCGCTCAATCAATACGATTGAATGAACGAATGCCAACTTGTCCTTCCCAGGCGCTTAGTGCAGCGCTCCGCACACAGTAAACGCTCACTCAATACGACTGAATGAATGCGAACTTGTCCTTCCCAAGCGCTTAGCCCAGTGCTCCGCACACAGTAAGCGCTCAATAAATACGACTGAATTCATTCATTCATTCAATTTAGTTCTGTCTCCCCCTTCTAGACTGTGAGCCCTCTGTTGGGTAGGGACCGTCTCTAGATGTTGCCAACTTGTCCTTCCCAAGCGCTTAGCCCAGTGCTCCGCACACAGTAAGCGCTCAATCAATACGACTGTATGAATGAATGCCAACTTGTCCTTCACAAGCGCTTAATCCAGTGCTCCGCACACAGTAACCGCTCAATCAATACGACTGAATGAATGAATGCCAACTTGTCCTTCCCAAGCGCTTAATCCAGTGCTCCGCACACAGTAACCGCTCAATCAATACGATTGAATGAGTGAATGAATGCCAACTTGTCCTTCCCAAGCGCTTAGCCCAGTGCTCCGCACGCAGTAAGCGCTCCATCAATACGATTGAATGAGTGAATGAATGCCAACTCGTCCTTCCCAAGCGCTTAGCGCAGCGCTCCGCACACAGTAAGCGCTCAATAAATACGACTGAATGAATGAATGAACGAACGGGTAGGGACCGTCTCTATATGCTGCCAACTTGCCCTTCCCAAGCGCTTAGTGCAGTGCTCCGCACACAGTAAGCGCTTAATAAATACGACTGAATGAATGAATGAATGCCAACTTGTCCTTCCCAAGCGCTTAGCCCAGCGCTCCGCACACAGTAAGCGCTCCATCAATACGATTGAATGAATGAATGCCACCTTGTCCTTCCCAAGCGCTTAGCCCAGTGCTCCGCACACAGTAAGCGCTCAATAAATACGATTGAATGAATGAATGAATGCCAACCTGTCCTTCCCAAGCGCTTAGCGCAGCGCTCCGCACACAGTAAGCGCTCAATAAATACGACTGAATGAATGAATGAACGAACGGGTAGGGACCGTTTCTATATGCTGCCAACTTGCCCTTCCCAAGCGCTTATTGCAGTGCTCCGCACACAGTAAGCGCTTAATAAATACGACTGAATGAATGAATGAATGCCAACTTGTCCTTCCCAAGCGCTTAGCCCAGCGCTCCGCACACAGTAAGCGCTCCATCAATACGACTGAATGAATGAATGCCACCTTGTCCTTCCCAAGCGCTTAGCCCAGTGCTCCGCACACAGTAAGCGCTCAATAAATACGATTGAATGAATGAATGAATGCCAACCTGTCCTTCCCAAGCGCTTAGCGCAGCGCTCCGCACACAGTAAGCGCTCAATAAATACGATTGAATGAGTGAATGAATGCCAGCTTGTCCTTCCCAAGCGCTTAGCCCAGTGCTCCACACGCAGTAAGCGCTCCATCAATACGATTGAATGAATGAATGCCAACCTGTCCTTCCCAAGCGCTTAGCCCAGCGCTCCGCACACAGTAAGCGCTCCATCAATACGATTGAATGAATGAATGCCAACTCGTCCTTCCCAAGCGCTTAGCCCAGCGCTCCGCACACAGTGAGCGCTCCATCAATACGACTGAATGAATGACTGGCTGACTGACTGACTGAATGGCAGGCCAGGCCAGGTGTCCGTCCGTGGCTCACCTTGGGCCTGTCGTTGGGTTTCCTTCGGGCCTTCCTCTTCGGGTCGTCGTGTCGCAGCGCTTTGAGGAGAGCGGGGTCCCCGGGGGTCCCCGAGGGGTCGGGGGTCGGGGGCGGCTTCCGGGGCCGGGCTGCGGGCCGGCCCGAGGAGGAAGAAGAAGAGGAGGAGGAGGAGGAGGCCCGTCCGAGGAGGCGGCGGAGGCCCAGGCCCAGGAGGAGGACGACACCGACTCCGCCGAGGAGGATGAGGAGGAGGAGGAGGGCGGCGGCGGGCGGGTCCGGGTGGAGGTCGAGCCCCAGCCCCAGCCCCGCGCCCAGCGCCTCCGCCGCACGGCCCAGCCCGCACCGCCACCACACCGCCTCGGCCTCGGGACCCGCCGCCATGTTGTCCCGACGCCTCACGGACACCGCCGCATCGGGGAGCGGGAGGGGGACGGGAAGGGGAGAGGAGAAAGGGGAGGAGGAGGAAAAAAGGGGAGGAGGAGGAGGAAGGGGGCGACCCCGGCGGCCCGGGCTGAGGGGACCGCGCTCTCGCGCGCGCCTCGGGCCCGCAACAATGGCGGCCGGCGGAGGGGAGGGAGGGAGGGAGGGAGGGAGGGAGGGCGAGGGAGCGGTGGTCACGTGGGCGCCGCGCGACGCTCGGGAGGGCGGGAACGGGGAGGGTCACGTGGGCGCCGCGCGCCGGGGAGGGCGGGGCGGGTCACGTGGGCGCCGCGCGCCGGGGAGGGCGGGGCCCGCGCTCCTGCTGCTGCTGCTGCTGCTGCTGCTGCTGCTCCTCGTGGTTCCGTTCCTTCGTCCATTCATTCCTTCGTTCCTCCCTTCACTCGTTCGTTCATTCGTTCCTTCGTCCGCTCATTCATTCATTCGTTCCTTCGTTCGCGCATTCATTCGTTCGCTCATGTATTAGTTCGTTCATTCATTCATTCTTTCCGTCATTCGCTCACTCACGCATTCGTTCATTCGTTCATTTATTAGTTCGTTCGTCCATTCATTCGTTCCTTCTTCATTCATTTGGTCCTTCCTCCCTGCCTTCATTCCTTCAACTCATTCATTCATTCACTCCTTCACTCATTCATTCGTTCGCTCATTCGTTCATTTATTAGTTCGTTCATTCATTCGTTCGTTCGTTCCTTCATTCATTCGTTCACTCATTCATTCGTTTGCTCATTCGTTCGTTTATTAGTTCGTTCATTCATTCGTTCCTTCACTCGTTCCTTCCTTCATTCATTCATTTGGTCCTTCATTCATTCATTCATTCATTCAACTCATTCATTCCTTCAACTCATTTATTCATTCATTAATTCCTTAACTCATTCATTCGTTCCTTCACTCGGTCCTTCCTTCATTCATTCATTTGGTCCTTCATTCATTCATTAAACTCGTTCATTCCTTAAACTCATTCATTCATTCATTCCTCCACTCATTCATTCATTCGTTCCTTCCTTCCTTCATCAGTTCGTTCATTCGTTCGTTCATTCATTCATTCGTTCCTTCATTCGTTCCTTCATTCATTCATTCGTGCCTTCATTCATTCATTCGTTCCTTCATCCATCCATCTATCCATCCAGTCATTCGTTCATTCATTCATGCATTCCTTCAGTCATTCGTTCATTCATTCATTCGTTCGTTCATTCTTGCATTCATCCATTCGTTCGTTCATTCATTCATTCACTCATTCATTCATTCAGTCGTTCGTTCGTTCATTCATTCAATCATTCATTCATTCATTCATCCATTCATTCATCCATTCATTCATTCGTTCATTCGTTCGTTCATTCATTCATTCTGTCATTCATTCATTCATCCATTCAGTCATTCGTTCATTCATTCATTCTGTCATTCATTCATTCATCCATTCAGTCATTAGTTTGTTCATTCATTCATTCTGTAATTCATTCATTCATCCATTCAGTCATTCGTTCGTTCATTCATTCATTCTGTCATTCATTCAGTCAGTCATTCGTTCATTCATTCATCCATTCAGTCATTCGTTCATTCATTCATTCATTCATTCTGTCATTCATCCATTCAGTCATTCGTTCAGTCAGTCATTCGTTCATTCATTCATTCATTCGTTCATTCATTCATTTCTTTCTTCCTTCATTCATTTGTTCATTCAGTCAGTCATTCGTTCATTCATTCATTCGTTTCTTTCTTCCTTCCTTCCTTCATTCGTTCATTCAGTCATTCGTTCATTCCTTCCTTCATTCCTTCCTTCATTCGTTCATTCCTTCCTTCCTTCGTTCGTTCATTCCTTCATTCGTTCATTCCTTCCTTCCTTCCTTCGTTCGTTCGTTCCTTCCTTCCTTCCTTCATTCAATCGTTCGTTCATTCGTTTATTCATTCAATCGTATTTATTGAGCGCTTACTGTGTGCAGAGCACTGTACTAAGTGCTTGGGAAGGACAAGTCAGCAACAGATAGAGACGGTCCCTAACCAACAGCGGGCTCACAGTCTAGAAGGGGGAGACAGACAATAAAACAAAACATGTAGACAGGTGACAAAATCATCAGAATAAGTAGAATTCTAGCTATATGCACATCATTAACAAAATAAATAGAATAGTAAATATGTACGAGTAAAATAGAGTAATAAATCTGTACAAATATATACAAGTGCTATGGGGAGGGGAAGGAGGTAGGGCAGGGGCTGGGGATGGGGAGGAGGAGGGGAAAAAGGGGGCCTCAGTCTGGGAAGGCCTCCTGGAGGAGGTGAGGTCTCAGTATTATTATTATTATTGTTGCACTTATTAAGCGCTTACTATGTGCAAAGCACTGTTCTAAGCACTGGGGAGGTCACAAGGTTATCAGGTTATCCCAAGGGGGCTCACAGTCAATCCCCATTTTACAGATGAGGTAACTGAGGCACAGAGAAGTTAAGTGACTTGTCCAAAGTCACACAGCTGACAATTGGCAGAGCCGGATTTGAACCCATGACCTCTGACTCCAAAGCCCGGGCTCTTTCCACCGAGTCACGCTGCTTCTCAGTAGGGCTTTGTTCACAGTCTAATCGCGGCTCCGCCGCCTGTCAGCTGTGTGACTTTGGGCAAGTCACTTCACTTCTCTGGGACTCAGTTACCTCTTCTGTATAATGGGGATTAAGACTGTGAGCCCCACGTGGGACAACCTGATGACCTTGTGACCTCCCCAGTGCTTAGAAAAGTGCTTGGCACATAGTAAGCGCTTTACAAATACCACCATTATTGTTATTATTTTTAACGGGGGGCAGTTGTTTGGCACATAGTCAGCGCCTAACGAATGCCATATTATTACCAGCAAGTCAGGTTGGACACAGCCCCCACCCTAGGTGGGGCTCCCGGTCTCAATCCACCATTTACAGATGGGGCAACTGAGGCCCAGAGAAGTGAGATGACTTGCCCAAGGTCACACAGCAGACATTCATTCATTCAATCATATTTATTGAGCACTTACTGTGTGCAGAGCACTGGACTAAGCACTTGGGAAGTACAGTTGGCAACATATAGAGACGGTCCCTACCCAACAGTGGGCTCACAGTCTAGAAGGGGGAGACAGACAACAAAACAAAACATATTAAACAAATAAAATCAATAGAAGAGTAAATATGTACAAGTAAAATAGAGTAATAAATCTGTCCAAACATATATCCAGGTGCTGTGGGGAGGGGAAGGAGGGGCCTCAGTGACGGAGCTGGCGTTAGAACCCCCGATCTGTCTCCCAGGCCCGGGCTCTGTCCACTAGGCCATGCTACTTCACATAGATCAATCAATCAATCAATCAATCGTATTTATTGAGCGCTTACTGTGTGCAGAGCACTGTACTAAGCGCTTGGGAAGTACAGGTTGGCAACATCTAGAGACGGTCCCTACCCAACTGTGGGCTCACAGTCTAGATGGGGGAGACAGAGAACAAAACCAAACATATTAACAAAATAAAATAAATAGAATAGATATGTACAAGTAAAATAGAGTAATAAATATGTTCAAACATATATACATATATACAGGTGCTGTGGGGAAGGGAAGGAGGTAAGGCGGGGGGATGGAGGGGAGAGGAGGGGGAGAGGAAGGAAGGATATAGATGGGCATATATAATTATATTATTATATCATTGTTATTATATTATATATAATACAATATATAATGTAATAAATAATAATTTATAACAATATAAATAATACTATAATAAAACATAATATTACACTATATTTAATATAATAATATATAATATATATTCTATTATATATATAATTCTATTGATCTGTTCTGATGGTATTGACGCCTATTTGTTTTGTTGTCCATCTCCCCCTTCTAGACTGGGAACCCATTGTTGGGTAGGGACCGTCTGTCTATGTTGCCGACTTGTACTTCCCAAGCGTTTAGTACAGTGCTCTACGCACAGTAAGCGCTCAATAGATACGATCGAATGAATGAATATTAGCTGCCTGGGGTCATCCATCAGTGGCATTTATTGAGTGCTTACTATGGGCAGAGCATGATAATGATAATAATTATAAAAAAGCAGCATGGCTCAGTGGAAAGAGCACGGGCTTGGGAGTCAAAGGTCACGGGTTCTAACACCGCTCCGCCACTTAGCTGTGTGACTTTGGGCATGTCACTTAACTTCTCTGGACCTCAGTTACCTCTTCTTCTGGAAAATGGGGATTAAGACTGTGAGCCCCATGTGAGACAACCTGATCACCTTGTATCCTCCCCAGCGCTTAGAACAGTGCTCTGCACATAGTAAGCGCTTAACAAATGCCATTATTATTATTATTAACCATATTTGCCAAGCGCTTATTATGTGCCAGGTACTGTTCGAAGCGCTGGGGCGGATACAAGCAAATCGGGATGGATACAGTTCCTGTCCCATGTGGGGCTCACAGTGTCGATCCCCATTTTATAGATGAGGTGACTGAGGACCCGAGAAGTGAGGTGACTTGCCCAAGGTCACACAGCAGACAAAAGAGATAGAAGATCATCAGGTTGAAGGCTCACCTCCTCCAGGAGGCCTTCCCAGACTGAGCCCCCCTTTTCTCTGCTCCTCCTCCCCTCCCCATCACCCCCACTCCCTCCCTCTGTTCTACTCCCTTCCCCTCCCCACAGCACTTGTGTATATTTGTACATATTTAGTATTCTATTTTATTAATGACATATATATATCTATAATTCTGTTTATCTCCCTCCTCCCCCTCTCCATCCCCCCCGCCTTACCTCCTTCCCTTCCCCACAGCACCTGTATATATGTATATATGTTTGTACGTATTTATTACTCTATTTTACTTGTACATATCTATTCTATTTATTTTATTTTGTTAATATGTTTTGTCTTGTTCTCTGTCTCCCCCTTCTAGACTGTGAGCCCACTGTTGGGTAGGGACCGTCTCTATATGTTGCCAACTTGTACTTCCCCAGCACTTACAGTGCTCTGCACACAGTAAGCGCTCAATAAATAAATACGATTGATTTATCTATTTTGATGCTATTGATGCCTGCCTACTGGTTTTGTTTTGTCATCTGTCTCCCCCCTCTAGACTGTGAGCCCGTTGTTGGGTAGGGACCGTCTCTATCTGGTGCTGAACAGTACTTCCCAAGAGCTAAATACAGTGCTCTGCACACAGCAAGTGCTCAATAAATATGATTGAATGAATGAATGAATGTATGAATGTGATTCAGACTAATCAAGGGCTAGCATAATAGAATAATAGCAGTCTAGAATGATCCTTGGCACATAGTAAGCCCTTAACAAGTGAGCCCCCTTCTAGACTGTGAGCCCACTGTTGGGTAGGGACTGTCTCTATATGTTGCCAACTTGTTCTTCCCAAGCGCTTAGTACAGTGCTCCGCACACAGTTAAGCGCTCAATAAATACGATTGATTGATTGATTGATTGCTCTGCACACAGTAAGCGTACAATAAATACGACTGAATGAATGAATGACGTGGCAGAGCTGGGATTTGAATCCATGACCTTCTGACTTCGAAGCCCCTGCTCAATCCTTTATACCACACTGCACTAAACTCTTCAATGAGTACAATAGAATTAGCAGACACGTTCCCTGCCCGTAAAACAGCAGTTGCAAGAAACACGTCCCTTCCTCTCTATCCTAGAATTCTGTAGACGGCATCGCCATTCTTCCCGTCCCCCAGGCCCGTAACCTTGGCGTTATCCTTGACTCCGCTTTGTCATTCACCCCACACATCCAATCCTGCACCAAATCCTGTCGGTCTCACCTTCACAACGTCGCTAAAATCCGCCCTTTCCTCTCCATCCAAACTGTTACCACATAAATACAATCCCTCATCCTCTCCCGACCGGATTACCGCATCAGCCTCCCAACCTCCTTCCCCTCCCCACTCCAGTCCACACTTCACTCCGCTGCCCAGATTATCTTTCTCCAGAAACATTCAGGACGTGTCACGTCCCTCCTCGAAAATCTCCAGTGGTTGCCTACCCACCGCCGGATCAAACAAAAACTCCTCACCATTGGTTTTAAAGCAGTCCATCACCTCGCCCCCCTCCTACCTCACCTCGCTTCTCTCCTTCAACAACCCAGCCCACAAACTTCACTTCCCTGGTGCTAATCTTCTCACCATGCCTCGATCTTGCCCGTCTCAACGCCGACCCCTCACCGACCTCCTGCCTCTGGCCTGGAACGCCCTCCCTCCTCAAATCCGACAGACAATTACTCTCTCCCCCTTCACACCTCCTCCAAGAGGCCTTCCCAGACTAAGCCCCACTTTTCCTCATCTCCCACTCCCTTCTGCATCACGCTGACTTGCTCCCTTTGCTCCTTTCCCCTCTTCCGCCTCCACAGCACCTATGTATATATCTATAATCTTATTTATTTATATTTATGTCTGCTTATTTGCATTGATGTCTGTCTCCCCCCCCAACTCACTCCTCAGTCTAGCTCACTCCTCTAGACTGTGAGCTCCTTATGAGTAAGAATTGTCTCTTTTTATTGCTGTATTGTACTTTCGCAAGTGCTTGGTACTTCTGCACCCAGTAAGCGCTCGATAAATACGATTCATTCATTCATTCAATCGTATTTATTGAGCGCTCACTGTGTGCAGAGCACTGTACTAAGCGCTTGGGAAGTACAAGTTGGCAACTATAGAGACGGGCTCAGTCTAGAAGGGGGAGACAGACAACAAAACAAAACATGTAGACAGGTGACTTTTGTATTTTAGATGGTATTTGTTAAGCACTTATTATTCATTCATTCATTTCATTCATTCAATCGTATTTATTGAGAGCTCACTGTGTGCAGAGCACTGTACTAAGCGCTTGGGAAGTACAAGTTGGCAACATATAGAGACGGTCCCTACCCAACAGTGGGCTCACAGTCTAGAAGGGGGAGACGGACAACAAAACAAAACATGTAGACAGGTGACTTTTGTTTTTTTAGATGGTATTTGTTCAGCACTTATTATTCATTCATTCATTTCATTCATTCAATCGCATTTATTGAGCGCTCACTGTGTGCAGAGCACTGTTCTAAGCACTTGGGAAGTACAAGTTGGCAACATATAGAGACAGTCCCTACCCAACAGTGGGCTCACAGTCTAGAAGGGGGAGACAGACAACAAAACAAAATATCAACAAAATAAAATAAATAGAATAAATATGTACAAATAAAATAGAGTAATAAATACGTACAAACATATATACATATATACATGTGCTGTGGGGAGGGGAAGGAGGTAAAGTGGGGGGGATGGGGAGGGGGAAGAGGGGGAGAGGGGGAAAAATGAATTAATTCAAAAGTGGAAAGTTGGGTGAGGGGCAGTAGTTTATTTTCCTTACCTCACCTTCCTCCCTTACGACTCATCAGTCAATCAATCAGTGGTATTTATTGAGCGGTTAGGGTATGCAGAGCCCTGTACTAAGCATCTGAGAGGGTACGATGCAACAGAGTTGGAAGACACATTCCCTTCCCACTAGGAGCTTTCAGTCTAGAGCGTAATGTAAAACACGTAAAATCAGAATGTATTTTATTTCTTTTTAGAGATGGCTCAAGTCATTTTGTCTTGCATTCTAAAGTGCGTTTAGCTTAAAATGTTGCAGATAGTTTCAAGAAAACCACATTTTTATACTTTAATAATAACTGGGTGTGGGGTTGGATTTTGGAAAGAAAATTCATTTCTCAAATTTTCTCTCAGAATTTGTTTTGAAACTGCCATAGCGTTTTCCCTTTTCTCCTTTTTGGTGTAAGCGATGTAGCTCACTTTTCAAAAGTATGCTCAAAGTTTGAGAGCCGGGGACTCCGAGTGGAGTCCAAGAAGCAGCATGGACTAGTGGATGGAGCACAGGTTTGGAAGTCAGAAGGACCTGGGTTCTAATTCCAGTTCGGCCACCTGTCCGCCGTGTGACCTTGGACGAGTCACTTCACTTCCCTGTGCCTCAGTTATCTCATCTGTAAAATGAGGATTAATAATAATAATAATGATGATGGCTTTTTGTTAAGCGCTTACTATGTGCCAAGCACTGTTCTAAACACCCGGCGGTGGGGGGGAGACAAGGTAATCAGGTCATCCCACATGAAGCTCACAGTCTTAATCCCCATTTTACAGATGAGGTAACTGAGGCCCAGAGAAGTGACTTGCCCAAAGTCTGTGAGCCCCACAGATTGAGGCTGTGAGCCCCATCTGGAACAGGGACTATGTCTAATCTGATGGACTTGATCTCATCCCAGCACTTAGAACAGTGCCTGGCACATAGTAAGTGCTTATCAAATATCATTTTTTTAAAAAGTGCTGAGGTTCAAACAATCAATGATATTTATTGTGCATTTACTGTGTGCCATCAAGAGAAGCGGCGTGGCCTAATGGATCAAGCATGGGCCCGGGAATCAGAAGAACCTGAGTTCATTCATTGAGTCAGTCATATTTATTGAGTGCTTACTGTGTGCTGAGCACTGTACTGGGCACTTGGAGAGTACAAGCATCGGCGTGGCTCGGTGGAAAAAGCCCGGGATTGGGAGTCAGAGGTCATGGGTTCTAATCCTGGCTCTGCCACTTGTCAGCTGTGTGACTTTGGGCAAGTCACTTCACTTCTCCATTATTACTCTATTATTATTATTATTACTCTATTTATTATTATTATTAGTAGTAGTAGTAATTATTATTACTCTATTAATTTATTTATTTTACCTGTACATATCTATTCTATTTATTTTATTTTGTTAGTATGTTTGGTTCCGTTCTCTGTCTCCCCCTTTTAGACTGTGAGCCCACTGTTGGGTAGGGACTGTCTCTATGTGTTGCCAACTTGTACTTCCCAAGCGCTTAGTACAGTGCTCTGCACACAGTAAGCGCTCAATAAATACGATTGATCGATTGATTGATTCTCTGGGCCTCAGCGACCTCATCTGGAAAATGGGGATGAAGACTGTGAGCCCCTCGTGGGGCAACCTGATCACCTTGTATGCTCCCCAGCACTTAGAAGTGCTTTGCACATAATAAGCGCTTAACAAAAGCCTTCATAATAATAATAATAATAATTACCATTATTACTATTCAGCAATAAAGACAGACAATCTTCCCACACCGGGCTAATTCTGCCTCCACTATTTGTCTGCTGTTTGACCTTGGAAAGATCCTTTCTTTTCCCCGTGACTCAGTTCCCTCACCTGTAAAATGGGGATAAAGTCTGTAAGCTTTCTGTGGGACACAGACTGTGTCCAACCTTCTTAGTTTGTACCTATCCCAGTGCTTAGTGCAGTGCCTGGTACTTGTTCCCTCTATCCATCCCCCCTCGCAGCCCCACGGCACTTATTTTATTTATTTATATCAATGTCTGTCCCCCCCCCATATACTGTACACTTGTTGTGGGCAGAGGATGTGTCTGTTAAATGGTACTCTCCCACGCGCTTAGTATGGTGCTCTGCACCCAGTAAGCACTCAATAAATACAATTGACTATCTGGCACATAGTAAGTGCTTAACAAATATAAAAAACCAAAAAACAAAAGCCTCAACAGCCTTTACCTAGCAGCAGAACTGTGCTTAAGGATTTGCCAACGCTGCATTGACACTGAGAGGAAGTCATCTTCCTGCTGTCCCTCGATCTAGTCGGTCTCATTCATTCATACATTCAGTCACATTTATTGAGCGCTTACTATGTGCTGAGCGCTGTACTGGGCACTTGGAGAGTACAAGCATAAGCGTGGCTCAGTGGAAAGAGCCCGGGCTTGGGAGTCAGAGGTCATGGGTTCTAATCCTGGCTCCGCCACTTGTCAGCTGTGTGACTTTGGGCAAGTCACTCAACTTCTCTGGGCCTCAGTTACCTCATCTGGAAAATGGGGATTAAGACTGTGAGCCCCACATGGGGCAACCTGATCACCTTGTATGCTCCCCAGCACTTAGAAGTGCTTTGCACATAATAAGCACTTAACAAAAGCCTTCATAATAATAATAATAATTACCATTATTACTATTCAGCAATAAAGACAGACAATCTTCCCACACCGGGCTAATTCTGGCTCCACTATTTGCTGTTTGACCTTGGAAAGATCCCTTCTTTTCCCTGTGACTCAGTTCCCTCATCTGTAAAATGGGGATAAAGTCTGTAAGCCTTCTGTGAGACACAGACTGTGTACAACCTTCTTAGCTTGTACCTATCCCAGTGCTTAGTGCAGTGCCTGGCACTTGCTCCCTCTATCCATCCCCCCTCGCAGCCCCACAGCACTTATTTTATTTATTTATATCAGTGTCTGTCCCCCCCTCCCCCTATATACTGTACACTTGTTGTGGGCAGAGGATGTGTCTGTTAAATTGTACTCTCCCAAGCGCTTAGTATGGTGCTCTGCACCCAGCAAGCACTCAATAAATGCAATTGACTATCTGGCACATAGGAAGTGCTTAACAAATATAAAAAACCAAAAAACAAAAGCCTCAACAGCCTTTACCTAGCAGCAGAACTATGCCTAAGGATTTGCCTACGCTGCATTGATGCTGAGAGGAAGTCATCTTCCTGCTGTCCCTCGATCGAGTCGATCTCGCCTCTGACATCTGGCCCAAGTCCTGCCTCTGGCCTGGAGCACCCTCCCTCCTCAAATCTGACAGAAAATTAATCTCCCCCACCCCTTGAAAGCCTTATTAAAAGCATGAATCTCCTCCAAGAGGCCTTCCCTGACTAACCCCCCCCCTTTCCTCTTCTCCCACTCCCTTCTGTGTCATCCTGACTTGCTCCCTTTGCTCTTCCCTTCTAGACTGTAAGCTCGCTGTGGGCAGGGAATGTGTCTGTGATATATTCTACTTTCCCAAGCGCTTAGTACGGTGTTCTGCACACAGTAAGTGCTCAATAAAAATGATTGAATGAATGAATAATCAGGGGGTCCTTTTGGAAGGTGCCAAAGTCAATTCTTTGGGGGCAGGGCTGCATGCATCTCCTCTCCTCGTCCAGAATCAGCTAGACGTGATTCTGCCCGGATTGTACTAGTGATTTAATTTTCTATGTTGTCTTGGGTTAATTACCTATAAAATGAGGATAATATTGTTATAGAGTGCCTATAGTGCCAAGGAATGTAGATTGACCTACATTAAGGAATACATTATTAATGGTTGGAAAGGAGTTCTGGAAACGTTACATCCTAATAAAAATAAAGTATGGCTTCTGAAAATCTTTGACGAGAGGTTTATAATTAAGGCATAAATTACAGGGCAAACTATATGACTGAATTGAGACTACTTACATTTCTAAAATGGCCCTAATTCCCTAAGTAGTAGCTGGGTATTTAGAGAAATTGTGATAGTAGACACAGTCTTGTTTTATAGCTGTGCAAGTCCCGCAATTTTCCGGTAGACTGTAACGTGGATTACGACGCTGACATGTTCACGGGGAGCTATTATGAACATTTTATTCTTTCGGAATCCTCACGTTAACAATCAAGCATTTAGGTCACCCAGGATGGGAGCCAGGACGGCCTAGTGAAAGGAGCAGAGGACTTTAAGACGGAAAACCTGGGTTTTAGTTTCAAATCCTCTACTTGTGGGACTTTGGCCGAGTCATAACCTCACTGGGTCACAATTTCTTTATCTATTATTAAAGTACCTATTCTCCCTCCCTCTTAGACTGAGCCTGTGTGAGGGACAGACTGTGAGCCCACTGTTGGGTAAGGACTGTCTCTATATGTTGCCAACTTGTACTTCCCAAGCGCTTAGTACAGTGCTCTGCACACAGTAAGTGCTCAATAAATACGATTGATTGATTGATTGATTGACAAGGGACTGTGTTGAGTCTGATTTCCTCGTATCAGTTCCTGTGCCGGTGCGTGTGGGAGGCCGGGGGTGGCCGACTTGGCAGTCATAGGCATTTATTAAACCAGAATGTAGCTGCTAAGCACGGCCTAGTGGAAAGAGCATGGGCCTGGGAATCAGGAGACCTGGGTTCTAATCCCAGCCCTGCCACGGGCTGTATCTGTCGGTCCTCCTTCATTCATTCATTCAATCGTATTTATTGAGCGCTTACTGTGTGCACAGCACTGTACTAAGCGCTTGGGAAGTACAAGTTGGCAACATATAGAGACGGTCCCTACCCAACAGTGGGCTCGCAGTCTAGAAGTTGGGCTCACAGTCTAGAAGAAGGGCTTATGGTGTGCTGAGCACTGAATAAAGCGATTGGGAAAGTTCGGCATAATATATTTGGGGCTAAGTGGGACTTGGGGCAAGTCACCTCTGTGTCTCGGTTTTTTCAAAATTTCGTTACATCTCTGTAAAGACATAATGGGGGTAAGATAGCTGTTTGCCCTCCTCCCACGTTGGACAGAGTCTATGTTGGATCTGCCTACATTCTATCTAACCCAGCCCGGCATATAGTAAGGGCTTAGCCAATACCACAATTACCATTATTATATTTTTGCAGTGTGCTAAACACTGGGGGCCCTCTCGGGATCACACCTGGAGAGTTTCCAATACTCTACTAGTCTCGGCTATGGGAGGGAGAGTCAAACAGAGGCCTACCCATTCCATTCCAAGCTTAGGCAGTGACTAGTGAGTGGAAGGTAATCTGCTACAAGGAAAAATTCACCTGTGCTGGGCAGCAGCAGCAGCAGCAGCAGGGGAGAAGGTCAATCAATCGATCAATCGTATTTATTGAGCGCTTACTGTGTGCAGAGCACTGTACTAAGCGCTTGGGAAGTACAAATTGGCAACACATAGAGACAGTCCCTACCCAACAGTGGGCTCACAGTCTAAAAGACTAAAAGACAAAGTCTAAAAGGTCGAGGTTGGAAACTCAAGTTGACAGCGTGGAAGGAGGCAATGGTTAACCATTTCTGGATTTTTACCTAGAAAACTCTCTGGTTACCCTACCAGAACGATTGCAGATGGAGAGTGGGGTGCTCTGGGCGAGATGTCCACGGAAACGACTCGACTGCAGAGACAAGATGAGCACTGGGGCAGATGCAAGGATATGAGAGCAAACAGAGTCCATGCCCCATAAGAGACTCACAATCAATCAGTGGTATTTCTTGAGCACTTACCGTGAGCGGAATACTGTATTAAGCGCTTGGGAGAGTAGAATATAACAGAATTAGCAGCATGTTCCCTGCCCATAATGAGTTTATAGTCTTTAGGGAAAGACAGACGTTAATTTAAATAAGATGTCTATGGAAACGACTCAACCGCAGGGACAAGACGAGCACTGGGACAGATGCAAGGATATGAGAGCAAACAGAGTCCATGCCCCATGAGAGACTCACAATCAATCAGTGGTATTTATTGAGCACTTACCGTGAGCGGAACACTGTATTAAGCGCTTGGGAGAGTAGAATACAACGGAATTAGCAGCATGTTCCCTGCCCATAATGAGTTTACAGTCTGTAGGGAAAGACAGACATTAATTTAAATAAATAATTTAGAATATAGGATTTAAAGATATGTACGTAAGTGCTGTATGGTTGGGGGTGGGGTGAATATCAAATGCACAAAGATTTCAGATCCAAGACAAACAAAATCATTTGGGAGAAGCAGCGTGGCTCAGTGGAAAGAGCCCGGGCTTTGGAGTCAGAGGTCATGGGTTCAAATCCCAGCTCCGCCAACTGTCGGCTGTGTGACTCTGGGCAAGTCACTTCACTTCTCTGAGCCTCAGTTACCTCATCTGTAAAACGGGGATTAAAATTGTGTGAGCCCCCCGTGGGACAACCTGATCACCTTGTAACCTCTCCAGTGCTTGGAACAGTGCTTGGCACATAGTAAGTGCTTAACAAGTACCAACATTATTATTATTATTATTATTATTACTCAATTGCATTTACTGAGCGCTTACTTACATGCAGAGTACTGGACTTAATGCTTGGGAGAGGAAAACATCACAGCTTTGGTAGGCATGTTCCCTGCCCACAAGGAGAAGCAGCGTGGCTCAGTGGAATGAGCATGAGCTGTGGAGTCGAAGGTCATGGGTTCAAATCCCGGCTCTGCCACTTGTCAGCTGTGTGACTTTGGGCAAGTCACTTAACTTCTCTGGGCCTCAGTGACCTCATCTGTAAAATGGGGTTGAAGACTGTGAACCCCCTGGGGGACAACCTGATCACCTTGTAACCTCCCCAGTGCTTAGAACAGTGCTTTGCACATAGTAAGCACTTAATAAATGCCATTATTACTATTATTAAGAAGCTTGCAGTCTAGTGGGGGAGTTGGACATTAAAATAAATTACAGACCTGTACAAAAGTGGGATGGGGCTGAAGGTGGAGTAAATAAAGGGTATAAATCCAATCAGCACGGTGCCAAAAAATCAGTGTGGTCTAGTGGAAAGACCATGGGCTGGGAGTCAGAGGATCTAGGTTCTAATCCCAGTCTGCCACTTGTCTGCTGTGTCACCTTGAGCAAGTTGTTTAACTTCTCTGTGCCTCAGTTACCTCCTTTGTAAAATGGGGATTAAAGCTGTGAGCCCTGTGTGGGACAGGGATTGTAACCAACCTGAGTATCTCCTAGCTACTCCAGCACTTAGTACATTGCCTGGCACATAGTAAGCACCTAACAAATACTGTAAAAAAAGGGTAAAGGTGACACAGAAGGGAGCAGGAGTAGGGGAAATGAGGGCTTAGTCTGGGAAGGCCTGATGGCGGTGATGGGATGTTAATAAAGCTTTGAAGGTGGGGAGAGTGATGGTCTGTCGGATGTGAAGAGGGAGGGAGTTCCAGTTCCAAGGCAGGATGTGGGAGAGGGGCCGGCGATGAGATAGATGAAGTTAAGGTTCAGTGAGTAGGTTGGCATTAGAGGAGCCAATTGGAGGTGCTGGGTTGTAATAGGGGAGTAGCGAGGTAAGATAAGTGGGGGCAAGGTGATTGAGTGTTTTAAAGCCAATGGTAAGTAGTTTCTGTTTGATGTGGAGGTGGATGGGCAACTACTAGAGGCTCTTGAGAAGTGGGGAAACACGGAGTGCCCTTTTTTTTAGAAAAATGGTGCAGGAAGCAGAGCAAAGGATGGACTGAAGTAGGGAGAGGCAGGAAGCAAGGAGGTCAGAAAGGAGGCGGTTGCAGTACTCGAGGTGGGATACGATAAGTCCTCAGAGCAGTACAGTAACAGTTTGGATATAGAAGAAAGGGCAGATTATTAACAATGTTGAGTAGGTAGAACGGACAAGATGCGGTGACAGATTGAATATGTGGGTTGTCTGGGAAGAATTCAGTGACACAGGAGGCACTGTGGCCTAGCAGAAAGGACCCACAACTGGGAGATAGGAGACCTAGTTTCTAGTTCTGTCTCCACCACTTGGCCGATGTGGCCTCGGGCAAGTCATTTAACCATTCTGAGCCTCAGTTTCCTCATCTGTAAAATGGGCATAAAGTCTGTTCTACCTCTTAGTCTGTGTGGGACAGAGACTGCATCCGATCTCCTTATTCTGTATGTACCCCATGTCTTAGCACGGTTCACAGCATTTAGTAAATATTTAACAAATACCGTCGTTGTTATTCATTCATTCATTCAATCGTATTTATTGAGCGCTTACTGTGTACAGAGCACTGTACTAAGCGCTTGGAAAGTACAATTCAGCAACAGAGACAATCCCTACCCAGCAAAGGACAGGGATTTTAGTTCCTTTCTAATCAGACTTATTATTGATCTTAGGCAGGCTTGCAGCAAGCTTACTACTGGAGTTAGCTAAAGGTTGGGGAAACACTGAATCAATTAGGAGTTTGTGCTGAACACTTTACTGGACGCATGACAATGTACTAAGCTCTTGGGAAAGCAGAATAAAACGTATTCATTCTAAGACTACTATTTTACACACATGTCTTAATGGGGGAGAGAAACTTCTTGAATGAGATAGACTGATTTAACAGCGGTCCGGTTAACAGACCTCATTCACATTTCTTAATTACTTGAATTATGAACTCTGTTATTGTAAGACCTGGTTATAATTACTATGAATCAAAGTCACTTTTGTATGTTTTCAAGGTTCTGATGTACCGCGTAATTTTCTGCCAAAGCTCTGGGGACTAACTCTGAAAGTCAAGAACATCTGTTAATAGTACTTAAAATGAAAACACCTCCTTGGCAAAAAGTGTTTTAGTAGTGCTTCAGGGCTCCAAGTTTTACACTATTCATTTTGTTGTGGGATAATACAATTGTTTATCTATGTTGGCTTACGTTTCTTTGTATGAAAAATATCTGTTCAAGACCGTCTTTGACTACGAGCAGAGCCTAGATGTCTAAAACTACAAATGTCTTAGACAATGGCTAGGCAGCCTCCCTTGGGAGAAGCGGCTAACCTTGACCTCTTTTGCATTCCAGGGTTCTGTGAAAATTATCACCTATTCTTAAAAACTGAGTGAAAAGAGAAGAAACAGCTGCCAGTGCTGAGCAAGACTAAATAACCTCATGCAAAACAGTTACCGTTCTGTATTGTATTTCAGTTATCCAGGTGTCAACCAAAGGCGTATCACCGACAGAAAAATCACGTTCCATGGTGGCCAGACTATCGTTCCTCCTTGACAGATTACCGCTAACGTCAAAAATAAACCTGTTGGGTTTCCTGTCATTCATGAATGGAAAAATAAAGAAAATAGGGAAACATCTACAATAGAATCTTATTATTTTGTCCTATGGCTTCAACTACTATCTCTATGCTGATTCATTCATTCATTCATATTTATTGAGCATTTACAGTGTGCAAAGCACTGTACTAAGCAAATTCATTCATTCAACTGTATTTATTGAGCGCTTACTGTGTGCAGAGCACTGTCCTAAGCGCTTGGGAAGTACAAGTTGGCAACATCTAGAGACGGTCCCTACCCAACAACGGGCTCACAGTCTAGAAGGGGGAGACAGATGACAAAACAAAACATGTGGACGGGGGTCAAGTCATCAGAACAAATAGAAATAAAGCTAGATGCACATCATTAACAAAATAAATAGAATAGTAAATATGTACAAGTAAAATAAATAGAGAAATAAATCTGTACAAACCTATATACAGGTGCTGGGGGAGGGGAAGGAGGTAGGGCGGGGGGGATGGGGAGGAGGAAAGGAAAAAGGGGGCTCAGTCTGGGAAAGCCTCCTGGAGGAGGTGAGCTCTCAGTATGGTTTTGAAGGGAGGAAGATGCCTGGCCTGCCCTCATGGAGCCCCTGGCTTGGTGGGCAAGTGGGCCCAGCTCTGGTGGCTAGGGAATATGAAAGAACTGGTGACAGTAGAGATGGAGGATAAGGAGAAGAGGAACAGAAAACATGGGGGGAAAGGCAAATACCTTTACAATCCTCTCCTTCCCCACTTCTTGTCCTTTCCTCGAGTTTTCCTCACCTCCTTTTTTTCCTTCCCCTCCTTCCTCTCCCTACTGTTTTCCCATCATTCTCTCCCTTTCTCCTTTTCTCCTTCTCTTTCTCTTTTATCCTCCTCTACCCCATCAAAGCCCCATTCCCCTTCTTGATGCTTTGCACAACCAAACACAACCCACAACCAAAGCCTCACCTTAAATTCACTCCTGTACTCAAAATGAAAAGTTGGCAATTCTGATTTAGTAGTAGCAATAGTAATAATAATAATAATCATGGTATTTGTTAAGCGCTTACTAAGTGCAAATCACTGTTCTAAGCGCTGGGGAGGTTACAAGGTGATCAGATTGTCCCATCGGGGGCTCACAGTTTTAATCCCCATGCAGATGAGGTAACTGAGGCACAGAGAAGTCAAGTGACTCGCCCAAAGTCACACAGCTGACAGTTGGCGGAGCTGGGATTTGAACCTAGGACCTTTGACTCCAAAGCCCGGGCTCTTTCCACTGAGGCACGCAGTATCAATAGCATGGCCTAGTGGATAGAGCACGGACCTGGGGGTAAGAAAGTCATGGGTTCTAATCCCAGTAATCCTCTGTGTGACCTTGGGCAAATCATTTAACTTCTCTGTGCCTCAGTTCCCTCATCTGTAAAATGGGGATTAAGACTGCGAGCCCCATGTGGGACAGGGGCTGTGTCCAACCCAATTATTTTGTACCAGCACTTAGAACAGTGGCCGGCACATAGTAAGCACTTAACAAATACCAAAATTGTTATTATTTTTATTAATAGTACTATTTATGACATGCTCACTGTGTGCCGAATACTGTATTAAGCATTCTACCTCTCCTGTTCTGACCTCTTTCCTTTCTGACGGTTCCACGTTTTCTCCTTCTCTCAGGGTATCACTACTTGGATGTCCTGCTGACACCTCAAACTAAACTTGTCCTCATCTTCCCACCCAAACCCTGACCTCGCCCTGTTTTTTTTTAAATGGTATTTGTTAAGCATTTACTATGTGCCAGGCACTGTACTAAGCACTAATCAGGTTACTGATAGTCCCTGTCCCACGTGGGGCTCATATTATTAATCCCCATTTTACTGAGGTAACTGAGGCACAGAGGAGTTTAGTGGCTTGCCAAAGATCACACAGCAGACAAGTGATGGAGCCGGGATAAGAATCAATCAATCAATCACTCAATCAATGCTATTTATTGAGCGCTTTCTATGTGGAGAGGTCTTCTGACTCTTAGACCAGTTCTCTTTTTACTAGGCCACGCTGCTTCTCATCGCTGTAGATGACATGACCATCCTTCCCGCTTCACAAGCCCTGCTTCGACCCTCCTTCAACCCACATAGTCAATCTTTCTCCAAATCCTGTTGGTTCCACAGTCACAACATTGCAAAGTTTTGCCCTTTCCTCTCCATTCAAACTTCTACTATGCTGCCTCTCCTCACTCCGGCCTATATGTCACTTTGTCATTTTTTTTAAATAGTCCAGTCCACATCTCCTTGTTCCTCAAGAATCTTCAGCGGTTATCCAATCATCTCTTCGTCAAACAGAATCTCCTTACCATTGGCTTTAAAGCTCCTTCCGAAGCTCTTTCCGCTCCTTCCTTATCTCACTGCTGTCTTCAACCCAGCCCCCACACTTTCCTCCTCTAAAATCAACCTTCTCACTGTACCTGGATCTTGTCTATCCCTTTTCTAACCCCTTCCCCACATCCTCCTTCTCTCCTTGAACTCCCTCACCTTTCAAATATGACAGACCACCCCTCTCCCCACCTTCAAAACCATACTCAAATCACATTTCCTCCAAGAGCCCTTCCCAGACGAAGCCTTCATTTCCCCTATTCCGTCTCACTCTGTGTCGCCTGTGCATTTGGATCTATAGCAGCGTGGCCTAGGGGATGGCGCTTGGCCTTGGGAGTCAAAAGTTCAAGCGTTCTAATCCTGCTCCACTTGTCCGCTGTGTGACCTTGGGCAAGTCACTTTACTTCTCTGTGCCTCAGTTACCTCATCTGCAAAATGGGGAGTGAGAACGTGAGTCCCACGTGGGACAGGGACTATGACCAACCCAGTTTGCCTGTATCCACCCCAGTGCTTAGTACAGTGCCTGGCACATAGTAAGTGTGATATAAGTGTAATGATGATCAAACACCATCATCATTATTATTATCTATATCCTTTAAGCCCTTGATATTGATGCCACTCCACGTTCCTCCCCAAAGGAT
This sequence comes from Tachyglossus aculeatus, assembly GCF_015852505.1. Taxonomy (NCBI): domain Eukaryota; kingdom Metazoa; phylum Chordata; class Mammalia; order Monotremata; family Tachyglossidae; genus Tachyglossus; species Tachyglossus aculeatus. Next base: position 86,501,345 of record NC_052069.1, read on the forward strand.
GCTTATATCTATCCAGAATTTATTTTAATGTCTGTCTCCCCTTCTAGACTGTGAGTTCCTGGTGAGCAGGGGACATGCTTACCAACTCTGCTGAACTGTACTCTCCCAAGCACTTAGTACAGTACCCTGCACACTGTAAGTGCTCAGTAAGTAGCACTGATTGATTGATGTAGGACCCATGCTATTGAAATAACTAGATGCCTTGGGTGGTCAGTTCACTCATTCATTCATTCAATCGTATTTATTGAGTGCTTACTGCATGCAAAGCACTGTACTACGCGCTTGGGAAAGTATAATCCAGCAACAAACAGACATATTCCAGCCCACAATGAGCCCGCAGACTAGAGGGGGAGACAGACATTAATATACATATACAAACAAATAGATAAATAAATTACAGATATATACATATGTGCTGTGGGGATGGGATGGAGGATGAATGAAGGAGTGAGTAAGAGGGCCACAGAAGGGAGTGGGAGAAGGGGAGAGGAGGGCTTAGTCAGGGATTGCTTCTTGGAGGAGATATGCAGCTGTTCAGTTACTATTTTAGTTTACTCATTCATTCAATCATATTTATTTAGTGCTTACTGTGCACAGAGCACTGTTCTAAGCACTTGGGAAGTCCAAGTTGGCAAAATCTAGAGACGGTCCCTACCCAACAGTGGGCTCACAGTCTAGAAGGGAGAGACAGAGAACAAAACAAAACATATTAACAAAATAAAATAAATAGAATAAATATGTACAAATAAAATAAATGAATAGAGTAATAAAAATTAGGTGATTTTCAGTCAATTCAATCCAGCAGGATGGAGGAGAGAGTTAACAACTGGATAGGAGAGTGTGCCATTCAATTTCCTCTCAAGGGTCCCTCCCTGATTATTGAGGGGCTCTTCCTCAGCCTATCGCGGGGGTGGGGGTGGGGGGCTCATTGCAGGCAGCAGAGGCCTGTTGCTACTGATCTGATAGCATCGTTTCCAGTTGCCTCCACCTCCACCATAATTAGTCCACTGAGGTAAAATGGTCTCACCGAGGGGGAGAGGGCAGTGTGTGGGCCGAGGCAGGGGTTTGACGATGTTCGAGGTAGCTAACTTTGTCCAAGAGGGCTCCGTGACATCCACTGCCTTGAGTTCCTCAGCCCCTACAACTGGCCTTTTCATTCATTCATTCAATTCAATCGTATTTAATAAGCGCTTACTGTGCGCAGAGCACTGTACTAAGCACTTTGGAAGTACAAGTTGGCAACATCTAGAGACTGTCCCTACCCAACAGTGGGCTCACAGTCTAGAAGGGGGAGACAGAGAATTCATTCATTCATTCATTCAATGGTATTTATTGAGCGCTTGCTGTGTGCAGAGCACTGTACTAAGCGGTTGGGAAGGACAAGTTGGCAACATCTAGAGCCGGTCCCTACCCAACAGTGGGCTCACAGTCTAGAAGGGGGAGACGGAGAACAATACAAAACATATTAACAAAATAAAATAAATAGAATAAATATGTACAAATAAAATAAATAGAGTAATAAAAATTAGGTGATTTTCAGTCAGTTCAATCCAGCAGGATGGAGGAGAGAGTTAACAACTGGATAGGAGAGTCTGCCATCCAATTTCCTCTCAAGGGTCCCTCCCTGATGATTGAGGGGCTCTTCCTCAGCCTATTGGGGTGGGGGGGGGCTCATTGCAGGCAGCAGAGGCCTGTTGCACTTGGGAAGTCCAAGTTGGCAACATCTAGAGACGGTCCCTACCCAACAGTGGGCTCACAGTCTAGAAGGGGGAGGCAGACAACAAAACAAAACATATTAACAAAATAAAATAAATAGAATACGTACAAGTAAAATAAATAAATTTCTTAACGGAAGCTTTGTTTTGAACTTTACAAAATATGTTGGCCCAGAGAGGGAGAGCGAGTTAGAAACAGGCACCGAATGCAAAACCTGAATTTGACAAAATACCTCCCTCGGGCCCCTGGAATCCTCATTCCATGCTCAGTCCGTGTCTCCCCACTCCTCGAGAACGTCCACTGGCTGTCTTTCCACCTCCACATCCGACAGAAACTCCTTACCGTTGACTGTGAGCCCACCTTTTAGACTGTGAGCCCACTGTTGGGTAGGGACTGTCTCTATATGTTGCCAACTTGTACTTCCCAAGCGCTTAGTACAGTGCTCTGCACACAGTAAGCGTTCAATAAATACGATTGATTGATTTAAAGCTTTCTATCAGTTTGCCCAACTTACCTCATCTCACATTCATCTCCTACTGCAGCCAGCCCTCACACTCTGCTCCTCTGGTGCCACCTTACTCACTGTGCCCCAATCTCATCCATCTCACCTCCGACCCCATTCCCACATCCTCCCCCTATCCCGGAACTCCCTTCCCCTGCTTCCCCTCCGAGAAGTAGCGTGGCTCCTTGGAAAGTGCACGAGCTTGGGAGAGGTCGTGGGTGCTAATTCCGGCTCTGCCACTTGTCTGTTGTGTGACCTTGGGCAAGTCACTTAACTTCTCTGTGCCTCAGTTCCCTCATCTGTAAAATGGGGATGAAGACTGTGAGCCCCACGTGGGACAACCTGATTACCTTGTATCTCCCTCAGTGCTTAGAACAGTGCTGGGCACATAATAATAATAATAATAATAATAATAATGATGGTATTTGTTAAGCACTTACTATGTGCAAAGCACTGTTCTAAGTGCTGGGGGGATCCAAGGTGATCAGATTGTCCCACGTGGGGCTCACAATCTTAATCCCCATTTTACAGATGAGGGAACTGAGGCCCAGAGAAGGTGACTTACCCAAAGTCACACAGCTGACAATTGGCGGAGGCAGGATTTGAACCCATGACCTCTGACTCCAAAGCCCATGCTCTTTCCACTGTGCCATGCTGCTTCACATAGTAAGTGTGTAACAAATACCATCATTATTATTATTATATATGCCAGAACACCACTCTCTCCATCTTCAAAGCATTATTAAAGTCAGAATTAAGAACTAGATCCTTTTGAAATGTGGGCAGCCAGTTACAAGACATGGGAAAAATAGCCCTTAGAAATACATGAGAATTGTATGAACATGAGTGGATAAAGATTTAAAATAAAATAGGTTCCAATTTATTGAGAACTCAATTTAAATACCAACGTGGGATCTCGCTGTAATTCCTGGAGAAATTTCAGGGCTTAATTGAGGAGCCTGCAGCATGGCTTAGTGGAAAGAGCCCGGGCTTTGGAGTCAGAGGTCATGGGTTCAAATTCCGGGTCTGCCAATTGTCAGCTGTGTGACTTTGGGCAAGTCACTTAACTTCTCTGTGCCTCAGTTTCCTCATCTGTAAAATGGGGATGAAGACTGTGAACCCCCCGTGGGACAACCTGATCACCTTGTAACCAGTGCTTAGAACAGTGCTTTGCACATAGTAAGTGCTTAATAAATGCTATTATTATTATCTCCTCCAAGAGGCTTTCCCCAATTAAGCCCTCTTTTCCCTGGCTCGCCCTCCCTTCTGTGTCATCTATACACTTGGATCTGTGACCTTGGACATTTGATAGTTGCCCCAACCCCGCAGCACTTACGTACAAATTTTTAAACTATGTATTATAAATTCCTTATTTATTTACATTAACATCTGTCTCCCCCTCTAGACTCTAAGCTTGTTATGGGCAGAGAACATGTCTGCTAATTCTGTTGCATTTTACTCTCCCAAGCATTTAGTACATGCTCTGCACATAATAAGCGCTCAATAAATATGATTGATTGATTGAAACCAAGATCAGTGATCTGGGCATGCTCAAAAGAGCCTAGTACTGTGCTCTGCAGGCAGCGCTTAATAAATATGATTGAATAAATGAATGAAAAATGGTCCAGGCAGATGCAATTTTGGGACCTCTTTAGTCGTCCACAAGGGCAATTAGAGGAGCCTGCCCACCCCAAAATTACTGAAGTGATTTCTGTGCCTCCACTGTGGGTGTGAATCCTGTGATTAGGCCAGTGGATAGTGGTTTTCCATTTCCAAACCTCCCTTTGCTTTCTCTCCCTCTTTCCTCGCCCCACACACTCTGCACATGGTTAAGGGGCCTTTAATGGGACCATTATAACTGAAGAACATTAGCTTTCTACCCTCCAGAGCGTGCTCTCCAGGGGCCTTTTCCCATATTTCAGGAGCTTGAGAGCAAGGCTCTTCATCTGCCTCCTCTCTTGTAACATTTTAGAGGTTTCCGTGGGCAGAGGGTAATTTCTGCTGTTGACCCTTTCCATCCAGCTGAGAAAGCAGCCCCCCCGGGATGGCCAGAATTAAGCTTGAGGGCGGGACTTGAATCTTTTATTTCTGTTTTATGTTTCCAAGGACTTATGTCCACGGCCTGAGGCATCAGCCTGAAGCAGTATGGTCTAGTGGATAGACCCCAGGCCAGTGAGTCAGTAGTACCTGGGTTTTAATCCTGGCTCTGACACCTTTTTCATGGTATTTGTTAAGCATTGACTATGTGCCAGACACTGTACTAAGCGCTTGGGTAAATAAAAATGAATCTGGTTGGACACAGCCTCTGCCTCACTAGCTCAATCCCATTTTACAGGTGAAGTGAAGCAAAGAGAAGTGAAGTGACTTGCCCAATGTCACACAGCAGACAAGTGGCAGAGCTGGAAACAAAACTCAGGTATTTCTGACATTCATTCAATTGTACTTATTGACTGCTTACTGTATGCAGAGCACTGTACTAAGCACTTGGGAATGATAGCATTTATTAAGCCCTTACTATATGCAAAGCACTGCTCTAAGCGCTAGGGAGGTTACAATAATAATAATGGCATTTATTAAATGCTTACTATGTGCAAAGCACTGTCCTAAGCGCTGGTTTCAAGGTGATCAGGTTGTCCCACGGGGGGCTCACAGTCTTAATCCCCATTTTACAGATGAGGTAACTGAGGTGCAGAGAAGTTAAGCAACCTGCCCAAAGTCACACAGCAGACAAGTGGCAGAGCCGGGATTTGAACCCATGACCTCTGACTCCAAAGCCCGGGCTCTTTCCACTGAGCCACGCTGCTTCTCTTATACTTAGGGGAGTACAATACAACAATAAACAGACACACCAGGCCCACGCGGTAGCCACTAGGTCACCCAGCTTCACTGCTGTGAGACCTTGAACAAGTCACTTACCTCCTTTGGGCCTCAGTTACCTCATCCGGCCAATGGAGATTAAGACTGTGAGCCCCATGTGGGACAGGGGCAATGTCCAACCTGATTATCCTGTATCTACCTTAGTGCTTAGTACAGTGCCTGGTACAGAGTAAACACCTAACAAATACGACTAAAAAAAGTGTCCAGTGCTTTCCACCTTGTACTCGCTCAATAAATAAAGTGGATGATAAGGAGAAGTTATGATAGAAAAGGCTCACTGATAAGACTGTGCTACAGGCATCAGAATATTCTGATTTTTACCTTGTACCCCCTCACCACTACCTACATGAGTCCACAATCACTTATCCAATCCTCACAAACAAGTTGTACGCAAATCACAATGGTAATAATTCTCTTGGCAAATTTTTGCTCAAACTCAGACTCGATTTCCTTAGGCCTCTTTATTCATTCGTTCAGTCGGTCGTATTTATTGAGCGCTTACTGTGTGTGGAACGCTGTACTAAGCACTTAAAAGAGTACGATACGACAATAAACAGACACATTCCCTGCCCACAAACAGCTTACAGTCTAGAGGGGCATAGGTGACCATTTCATGGGGGGCTATTGGGAGACAGGGTCCTCATGGCTGTCTGAGTTGGACTATCAGAACTGGCTCATTCGAGGTCTCTGGAAAGACTTGAGAATTTCCAATTAGGTCTGAAAAGACCCAAACTGGTGATTTTCTGGCCTGTTAGCCCTTTGGAGGTTGGCCCCTCCCAGCCTTCCTCTCATCTTAAAATACCTGCTCCCTTCTTGCTGTGGTGCTCCCAAAGGAAGACGGGCACCTCTTCCTGAGGGTACAAGCTGGGGGAAAAATGTGTTTGCTGGAAGGTATCGGTGAATGCTAATTTCCATGCCGGCAATAAAATGACAAAACAATATTCACCTAGCTGCTCTCAATCAATCAATCAATCAATCGTATTTATTGAGCACTTACTGTGTGCAGAGCACTGTACTAAGCACTTGGGAAGTACAAGTTGGCAACATATAGAGACGATCCCTACCCAACAGTGGGCTCACAGTCTAGAAGGGGGAGACAGACAACAAAACCAACCATATTAACAAAATTAAATAAATAGAATAGATATGTACAAGTAAAATAAATACTCTCCTGCTGCTACAACCCCAGCCCACACACTTCACTCCTCTAAGGCTCACTTTCTCACTGTATCTCCATCTTGTCTATCTCACCATCCACCACTCACCCACATCCTGCCTCTGGCCTGGGACGCCCTCCCTCCTCACATTCATTCATTCATTCAATCGTATTTATTGAGTGTTTACTGTGTGCAGAGCACTGTACTAAGTGCTTGGGATGTACAAATCAGCAACATATAGAGACGGTCCCTACCCAAAAACGGGCTCACAGTCTAGAAGGGGGAGACAGACAACAAAACATGTAGACAGGTGTCAAAACCATCAGAATAAACAGAATTAGAGCTCCAACAGACAATTACTCTCCCCCCTTTCAAAGCCTTATTGAAGGCACATCTCCTCCGAGAGGCCTTCCCTGACTAAGCCCACCTTTCCTCTTTTCCCACTCCCTCTGCCTCACCCTGACTTGCTCCCTTTACTCATCCCCCCTCCCAGCCCACAATACTTGTGTCTGTATCTGTGATTTATTTATTTATAGTCATGTCTATCTCCCCCACTATAATAATAATAATAATGGCATTTGCTAAGCACTGATTATGTGCCACACACTGTTCTAAGCACTGGGGTAGATACAAGGTAATCGGATTGTCCCACGTGGGGCTCACAATCTTAATCCCCATTTTACAGATGAGGTTACTGAGGCCCAGAGAAGTTAAGTGGCTTGCCCAAAGTCACACAGCTGACAAGTGTCAGAGGCGGGATTAGAACCCACGACCTCTGACTTCCAAGCCCGTGCTTTTTCCTTTAAGCCATGACTGTAAGCTTATTGTGGGCAGGGTATGTGTCTTTATATTGTTATATTGTACTCTCCCAAGTGCTTAGTACAGTGCTCTGCACACAGTAAGTGCTCAGTATATACAATTAAATGAATTTAGATTATGTGTTTTGACTATATAAAAGGGTTGGTAGACCCATTTCTGCCCACAAGATGCTCACAGCCTAATCGATTCCTCAATCATTTAAGCTGCGATATGGTTTGAGCTATTTAACAAAGTTAAGCAATAGATCAGTGATGTTTATCATTACATTACACAGCACGAGAAGGAATGATTTCATGTTATTCATTCATTCATTCAATCACATTTATTGAGCGCTGACTGGGTGCAGAGCACTTTGCCCAGAAGTTCTGGAATGACTCTTAATTTACTACATGTAAGTCTATGGAAAAACATGCTTCACCATTCAGCCATACAACCAGCTTCTCAGGGAAATTATCTTAGTTATATCATGGACCATGCCTGTACTTCAATTAGAATCGGAAATAACAACAACAACAACAATAATAATAATAATAATAATAATAATAATAATAATAAAAACCTAGTTGTGTTGGAACATGAATAGGGCACAGGCTAGGTGGGATAAGAGGATAACTAAAGCTATTTAAAACTAGCACTAGGATACCACCAAGTGGAAACGTCGTTCACAACATCTGTGTAATCGGCTTTTGACTTAGTTTATGCCTCAACAGAGCAAAATGATGCAAAGTCATTTTCTCAATCATTGACTGTTGTTTTGTTTTCTTCTTTTTTCAGCTATAATTAAATGAATTGATTTAGGATGAAGAAACACGCCCGTGAGATAACAGTGTTAAAAGTACTGCTATCCAAATTTCAGGCCCCAATTTGTGTGGTAATAATAATAATAATGATGGCATTTATTAAGCGCTTACTATGTGCAAAGCACTGTTCTAAGCGCTGGGGAGGTTACAAGGTGATCAGGTTGTCCCACGGGGGGCTCTCTGTTGGGTTGGGACCATCTCTATATGTTGCCAACTTGTACTTCCCAAGCGCTTAGTACAGTGCTCTGCACACAGTAAGCACTCAATAAATACGATTGAATGAATGAATGAATCTCCATTTTACAGATAAGGTAACTGAGGCACGGAGAAGTGAAGTGACTTGCCCAAAGTCACACAGCTGACAATTGGCGGAGCTAGGATTTGAACCCATGACCTCTGCCTCCAAAGCCTGTGCTCTTTCCACTGAGCCACGCTGCTTAGGACAGTACAGTCTCCCCCTTCTAGACTGTGAGCCCACTGTTGGGTAGGGACCGGCTCTATCTGTTGCCAACTTGTACCTCCCAAGCGCTTAGTCCAGTGCTCTGCACACAGTAAGCGCTCAATAAATACGATTGAATGAATGAATACAGTCTACAGTTAGAGATAGAAAATAAAATAGATTGGGGTAGAGTGTAACAATATTTACAGAAGTCCCGTGGAGTTGGGGGTGAGTTTCAAAGTGCTTAAGTGCATAGTAACACAAAGAGGGAGGCGGATGCAGGAGTTGAAGAGCTTTGTTTGGGAAGGCCTCTTGGAGGAGATGTAATAAAAATGATGGCATTTATTAAGCGCTTACTATGTGCAAAGCACTGTTCTAAGCGCTAGGGAGGTTACAAGGTGATCAGGTTGTTCCACAGAGGGCTCACAGTCTTAATCCTTATTTTCCACTGAGGCCCAGAGAAGTTAAGTGACTTGCCCAAAGTCACACAGCTGACAATTGGCAGAGCCGGGATTTGAACCCATGGCCTCTGATTCCAAAGCCCGGGCTCTTTCCACTGAGCCATGCTGCTTCTGCTGATGTGATTTAAGGAGGGTTTTGAGGTGGGAAGAGGGGTGAACTGTCAGATACGAAGGGGGGGGATTTCAGTAAAACGTAGGTGAGGGGTCGGCAGCGGGATAGCTGAAATCGAGGTAAAGAGAGTAGGCTGGTGTTGGAGGAGCGGAGTGCGTGGGTTAGGTTGATCATTTTCATTTCATACAGTGCTCCGCACACAGCAAGTGCTCAATAAATACCCCTGATTAATTGATTGTTATATTTAACTAATCACCTGATGATGGGGAGGTTGAAATGAAGCAGATCCGTAGAGAGACTGAGTTTATTTGGAGTACAGCCAGAAGAAAAGGAATAATTAGATTAAGACAGGATTGATCCTTAGCATGCTTTTCTAGGTCAGTCTCTCGGTGGTAAGTAGTTCTTGCTGAGACTGAGGCTGAAATCTAATTGATAGATCAGAATTCAGGGATATTTAACTCAGAAAATATTATAAAGATATCCTCTATCAAAGAAACTGTTTAAGATGGAAAGGGAAAATGGAGCACAATCTCTGACGAGCGATAGTCAAAGCCTTTTGATAAAGAGAGACAGAAGTTCCTGGGATAAACAGAGCAAAATGGGGAGCAGAAGTCAGGATATAGCAAATGTCTATTCAGTCCTCCTATAATGTGGAAGGTATGTTCTTGATAAACACCACGCTATGAATAGCTTGCGGTATAGAAGTGGCTTGACTGATACCATGTATAAGCACCCATCTGTTTTTTCCAACATCGTAAGACTGTAAGGTCGTTGTGAGCAGGGAACTTGTCTATCAGTGTGGCTCGGTGGAAAGAGCATGGGCTTTGGAGTCACAGGTCATGGGTTCGAATCCCAGCTCCACCACATGTCTGCTGTGTGACCTTGGGCAAGTCACTTAACTTGGAGGCCTTCCCAGACTGAGCCCCCTCCTTCCTTTCCCCCTCCCCATCCCCCCCACCTTACCTCATTCATTCATTTAACTGTATTTATTGAGCGCTTACTGTGTACTAAGTGCTTGGGAAGTACAAGTTGGCAACATATAGAGACGGTCCCTACCCAACAGCGGGCTACCTCCTTCCCCTACCCACAGCACCTGTATATATGTATACATGTTTGTACGTATTTATTACTCTATTTATTTATTTTATTTGTACATATTTATTCTATTTATTTTATTTTGTTAATATGTTTTGTTTTGTTGTCTGTCTCCTCCTTCTAGACTGTGAGCCCGCTGTTGGGTAGGGACCATCTCTATATGTTGCCAACTTGTACTTCCCAAGCGCTTAGTACAGTGCTCTGCACACAGTAAGCGCTCAACAAATACGATTGAATGAATGAATGAACTTAACTTCTCTGAGCCTCAGTTACCTCATCTGTAAAATGGGGATTAAGACTGTGAGCCCCATGTGGGACAACATGATCACCTTGTATCCCCCAGTGCTTAGAACAGTGCTTTGCACATAGTAAGCACTTAACAAATGCCATTATTATTATTATTATTGTCAACTTTGTTGCATTGTACCCTCCCAAGCACTTGTTACATTGCTCTGCTCACAGCAAACACTCAATAAATATGATTGATTGTTTGAAGATCACATCACATTCTAGCAGATAGATATGTCTCACTGGGAGAATGTTCAGCAGTCAATCAATTCATGGAAATTATTGAAAGCTCTTTGTGTGAGGAGCACTATACTAAACGCTTGGGAGAGTACAGTACACTAGAGTTGGTAGACATGATCCACGAGAAGCCCGGGCTTGGGAGTCAGAGGTCATGGGTTCTAATCCTGGCTCTGCTGCTTGTCAGCTGTGTGACTTTGGGCAAGTCACTTCACTTCTCTAGAGAAGCAGCATGGCTAGAGAAACAGCGTGGCTCAGTAGAAAGAGCATGGGCTTTGGAGTCAGTGGTCAGGGGTTCAAATCCCGGCTCTGCCAATTGTCAGCTGTGTGACTTTGGGCAAGTCACTTCACTTCTCTGGGCCTCAGTTACCTCATCTGTAAAATGGGGATTGACTGTGAGCCCCCCGTGGGACAACCTGATTACCTTGTAACCTCCCCAGCGCTTAGAACAGTGCTTTGCACATAGCAAGTGCTTAACAAATGCCATTATTATTATTAATGTAACCTCCCCAGCTTTCCCCAGAACAGTGCTTTGAACACAGTAAGCGCTTCATAAATGCCACCATTATTATTATTATTCTCTGTGCCTCAGTTCCCTCATCTGTAAATTGGGGATTAAGACTGTGAGCCCCACGTGGGACAACCTGATTACCTTGTATCTACTCCAGCACTCGGAACGGTGCTTGGCACATAGTAAGCGCTTAACAAATACCATTATTATTATTATTCATTCATTCAGTCAGTCATTATCTATTGAGTGCTTATTGTGTGCAGAGCACAGTACTAAGCACTTGAATTATTATAGGGAGGGAGATGTATTGAAATAAAAACAGACTGAAGAAATGACAAGGTATAGGGATAGGTACACAAGTGCTGAGGGGAGTGAGTAGCCCGTGCTTAAAGGATATAGGTCCAAGTGCATAGGTGAAACAGAAGGAAGAGTGAGTAGGGGAAATGAGAGCTTAGTTGGGGAAGGCCTTTTGGAGGAGATGTGATTTTAGTAATAATAATAATAATAATAATAGCATTTGTTAAGCACTTACTATGTGCAAAGCACTGTTCTAAGCACTGGGGAGGATACAAGGTGATCAGGTTGTCCCACGTGGGGCTCACAATAATAATCCCCATTTTACAGATGAGGGACCTGAGGCACAGAGAAGTTAAGTGACTTGCCCAAAGGCACACAGCTGACAACTGGCAGAGCCGGGATTTGAACTCATGACCTCCAACTCCCAAGCCCATGCTCTTCCCATTGAGCCATACTGCTTTGAAGGTGAAGAGAGAGGTGGTCTGTTGGTTATGAAGCAGCATGGCTCAGTGGAAAAGAGCACAGGCTTTGGAGTCAGAGGTCATGGGTTCAAATCCTGACTCTGCCAATTGTCAGCTGTGTGACCTTGGGCAAGTCACTTCACTTCTCTGAGCCTCAGTTACCTCATCTGTAAAATGGGGATGAAGACTGTGAGCCCCCTGTGGGACAACTTGATCACCTTGTAACTTCCCCAGCGCTTAGAACAGTGCTCTGCACATAGTAAGCGCTTAATCAATGCCATTATCCTTATTATGAAGGTGGAGAGAATTCCAGGCCAGAGGGAGGATGTGAGGAAGGGGTTGGCATTAGAGGAGCCAAGGGTGTGGGATTATAAAACGAAATCAGCAAGGTAAACTGTAGGGGGAGAGGTGATTGAATACCTTAAAACTGATGGTAAGGAGTTTCTGTTTGATATGGAGGTAGTTGGGCAACCATTGGAGGTTTTTGAGGACTAGGGGGACATACACTGAACTTTTTTAAGGAAAATAATCAGGGCAGAAAAATGAGGTAAGGACTGGAGTGTGGGGTGAAGAAGCAGGGAGGTCAGTGAGGAGGCTGATGCAGTATGATGAAGATATGATAAATGCTTGGCTCGGTGTGGTAGCAGTTTGGATGGAAAGCAGAGAGCATTTTAGAGATGTTGTGAAGGTAGAACCAACTGGTCTGGTGACAGAACTAACAGCATTACCTTATCTCCCCCCCAGTGCTTAGAACAGTGCTTGGTACATAGTAAGCGCTTCACAAATACCAACATTATTATTACTATTATTACTCAGCCCAGTATGTGTAGTGGAATTCTGTGTTATGGGAGAACTGAATTATTAGTACCTCTTAGAGATCAAACCAATGGGAAAAGCAAGGGGTAACGATGACAGAGTCGACAATTGAGAACGATGGATGAGACTCAGTCTTGAGATTTCAAGGCGGAGAACCTGTCTGAAGGAATTGATTACAGTGTTGGTGATTTATGTAGTGTCGATCGTACTTTCTCATCCTTCCAAATGTGTTCTGGCTGGGACATGGAGTGCAACAGGCGAGAAGGCTGGCAAGGTTCAGAAAACTGTGACGTGTATAAAAACGTTTAACATACAAAATCCATATAGTGCCAGTGATAATACTCTTATCTTTTAATGTCATTTAATTTTAGCACCTCCAGGAGGCCTTCCTTGATTCATCTCCCATCTCCCTATAAATGTCCTCCATTCCTGGCTCCTATGCAATTGAATCCTCTATTTAGGTATATAAATATCTATTTAGGTATTAAGCATTTAGGTACATATCTTAGACATCATTCTCTACACAGCACTTATTTGCATATTATTTAACTCTGTTACTTCCTCCTACCTGCAATTCTAGTGTTTGTTTCCCCTACTAGATTTTAAGATCACCGAGGGCCGGGATCATGTCTATTAATTCTATTGTACTCTCCCCAAAATTTAATACAGTGGTACAGAGTAAGCACTCAGTAAATACTATTGATTGACTGGCCGTATCTTAAGTCGAATGATAGAACCAATAACTATTGCTCATAAATCTATTTCTTGGAGGGGGGAATATTATAAATTGCATGTTAAGAATCATACTGATTTAAACCTCTAATATTCTCAATGGAGAAACCAGCTGAACAGATGAGGTCGCCTGGTCTTGCCGAGTCGTTTCCGACCCATAGCGACACCACGGACACATCTCTCCCAGGACGTCCCGCTCTCCATCCGCAATCGTTCTGGTAGTGTATCCATACAGTTTCCTTGGTCAAAATCCGAAAGTGGTTTACCATTTCCACTTTCCACGCAGTAAACTTGAGTCGCCGCCCTCCGCTCTGTCTCCTGCTGCTGCTGCCCAGCAGCAGCAGACTGTGAGCCCACTTTTAGACTGTGAGCCCACTGTTGGGTAGGGACTGTCTCTATGTGTTGCCAATTTGTACTTCCCAAGCGCTTAGTACAGTGCTCTGCACATAGTAAGCGCTCAATAAATACGATTGATGATGATGATGATGATGGGTGAGTTTTGACTTGTAGCAGATTGCCTTCCACTCGCTAGCCACTGCCCAAGCTAGGCATGGAATGGGTAGGCCTCTGCTTGACTCTCCCTCCCGTAGCCAAGGCTGGTAGGGTACTGGAAACTCTCCAGGTGCAACCCCGAGAGGGGGATGAGGTGGTAGGGACTAGAATATTATAAATGCAAAATCGAGATCAACCAAAATTTTTGGGTTAAGATAGCTCTAAGCAAAGGAAGCTAACTAAATCCTGGCAGGACTGCTTAATTTGACAAAGAGCCAAGTGACCCAAACTCAAGCCAAGGAGCTATTTTTGAACACTAAGCACACTAGCACTCCGCATAACAGCGGGGGGCAGGCACAGTATGTTTGCAGCTCAGACGGTATGCTATTCTCTGAATGGCAAAGGAAAATAGTCGAAACTGTTTAAAAAGCTAGGGATTTTGGAGCGAGGATGAAAGAGGATTTGGATGGGGAAATTGATACCATTGGAGTAATCTTCTAAAGGAGCCTGTTGGATAAATACTCTTTTTTCATATACTGTTTTATTCAGAGCAACAGAGGCCGGGCCTGCAAACTTTGTACCATGCTAAGAAGAGTACAATATTTTTTAAGCAAGGTAAACAGGGAAAGCAACCAGGAGACAAATAAGAGTGGATGTAACCCCGCTTTGTGCTAAAGGATGCTTCTGATGATGAGATTTTATTCATGCATTTGGAGAGGGCTGAAAAGTTTATCAGGTGTGGCCAACTCTCCATTCCATAAAATGTGTATTTTTATTAAAATCTGTCTCCTCCTTTAGACTTTAAGCTTCTTGTGGGCAGGGAATGTATCTACCAACTCTGCTGCTTTGTACTCTCCTAATTGCTTAGTACAGTGCTCTGCACACATTAAGCATGCAAACGCTCAATAAATATGATCGATTGAGCCATTGTTTGTCATTAAAATAGTCATTTTCTGTCTTGTTACTCTTGCTATTTTAGGTCTGAACATTGTTTGGAGTCTGGCACCTTTTTTCCTTCTCTTCACAAAACTTCTACTCACAGAGAACAACCTCTCTCTCGATCGATGCTCATCAGATTGATCTGTGGGTCACATTTGTCCCACTAACTTCTCACTCTCGGCTTCAAGGCTATCACCTCGCCCGCTCCTACCTCACCTCCCTTCTCTCCTTCTACAGCCCAGCCCGCACCCTCCGCTCCTCGGCCACCACTAACCCCCTCAATGGGCCTCGTTCTCGCCTGTCCCGCCGTCGACCCCTGACCCACGCCCTTCCCCTGGCCTGGAATGCCCTCCCTCCACATATTTGCCAAGCTAGCTCTCTTCCTCCCTTAGAAGCCCTACTGAGGGCTCACCTCCTCCAGGAGGCCTTCCCAGACTGAGCCCCTTTATCCCTCTCCTCCTCCCCATCCTTCCCTCTTTCCCTAACTCCTTCCCCTCCCCACAGCACTTGTATATATTTGTACAGATTTATTACTCTCTTTATTTTACTTGTAAATATTTACTATTCTATTTATTTTGTTAATGATGTGCATATAGCTATAATTCTATTTATTCTGACAATTTTGACACCTGTCTAAATGTTTTGTTTGTTGTCTGTCTCCCCCTTCTAGACTGTAAGCCCATTGTTGGGTAGGGACCATCTCTATATGTTGCCGACTTGTACTTCCCAAGCACTTAGTACATTGCTCTGTGCACAGTAAGCGCTCAATAAATACGATTGAATGAATGAATGAATTTGTCTCCTTATAGTCTTTTCCCCTGCCACATGGCTTGAAGGTAGGCTTCATCGTGTCCTTAAAATATCTGCCCTGACCTCCCTGTTTTTTTGTATCTCATTTCAGCAAGCCATCTAGGTCTTGCTATAACCTCTTCTCACATACTGTACTTGTTAGGATTGTGTTTGGTTGAGATCGCCTTGGTGCCAGCAAAGAGACTAAATTCTAGGATCTCATTACTGATAATCCTGTCTTGCCATTTGGTATTAAGAATATCTCATAGACAATGGAAAGCAGCATGGCCTAGTGGGTAGAGCCCAGGCCTGGGAGCCAGGAAGTCATAGGTCCTAATCCTGGCTCTTCCATTTGTCTGCTGTGTGTTCTTGGGCTAGTCGCTTCACTTCTCTGGGCCTCAGTTACCTCATCTGGAAAATGGGGATTGAGACTGTGAGCCCCACGTGGGACAGGGACCCTGTCCAACCCAATTTACTTATATTCACCCCAGTGCTTAGTACACATACTAAGCACTTAACAAATGCCATAATGATGATTATAATTATTATTACAATAGTGGAACTAGGGCAGAGAGAATGGGGCTTCCTTTTGATTCAAGTGAATCAGAGCCCGTCTGCAGGAAGCAATCAGAGGATAGGGTTAATTGGTGGGTTATAAATCAACCCCTTCAACTTGGTGGAAGATCGGATAGGGGCGTCCAGACACATCCATATTTCAATCAAATGCCCCTTAGGCATCCTATACCCATCCATGCTTGTGAGAATCAGCGTGGCTTAGTGGAAAGAGACTGGGCTTTGGAGTCAGAGGTCATGGGTTCAAATTCCGGCTCCGCCAGTTGTCAGCTGTGTGGCTTTGGGCAAGTCACTTAACTTCTCTCAGCCTCAGTTCCCTCATCTGTAAAATGGGGATGAAGACTGTGAGCCCCCCGTGGGACAACCTGATCACCTTGCAACCTCCCCAGTGCTTAGAACAGTGCTTTTCACATAGTAAGTGCTTAATAAATGCTATCATTATTATTATCCAGGTTCCTGAGTAACTCTTACTCTTCCTCCCTTGAGCTCATCTCCTTGGCTAAAGGAATCCACAGGATGGCACCATCTGCTTTATGCCTTTGGCTCCCTGGACTGAAAAAGAGAAAAAAAAACCATTCTCTCTTCCTCCTTCTGCCAGGAAGAGTCCCGCCTGGGGAATTCAGTCTCCTTACTGCACTTAGAGACAGAGAGAGCTACTACTACTACTAGTAATAATAACTGTGGTATTTGTTACATGCTCACTATGTGCCAGGCACTGTACTAAGCTCTGGGGTGGATACAGGCAAATCAGGATGGACACAGTCCCTGTTCCATGTGGGGCTCACAGTCTCTAGCCCCATTTACAAATGAGGTAACCGAGTCACAGAGAAGTGAAGTGACTTGCCCAAGGTCACACAGCAGACAAGTGTCAGAGCTGGGATTAGAAACCCATGACTTTTTGACTCCCAGGGAATGGTTGGAGTCCATTGGGAGAGTTGGGGGTCTGTATTATGAGGGAAATGTAACTTTTCCCAGAGATTCAACCCCACAGTCTTCACCCCTGAAGTCACCTCCATATTCTGCCCCTTTCTCCTCTATGGCATTCCTTAGACTCCCTGGACTCGGGTTGGCCTTCTGGTGCTGGGCATTGCACTTGAAGTGACCTCTAGCCACCTCCCTCCTCCTCCTGCCCTTCAACCATCCAACTGGCTTCCACTGATAACTGACCTGTTGTTTCCCTCCACCTCCCCTACAGTTGTCCAACTGACTTCTGGCCCTAAGATGTTCCTTCACTTAGGAACTTATTGAGCACTTACCGGGTGAAGAGCTCCATACTAAGCACTTGGGAGAGTACAAATTAACAATAAACAGACACATTTCCTACCCACAACATTCTGACAGCTGCATTTGTTGCTGCTTGAAAGCCTGGACCCCCAAAGCTCTCCCCGCAGACCCCCGCCTCACGTCCTGGAGCAAGTGAAGGGCCTGAACCAGTCTCTCCGCCTCGGTCACCTCCTATGTTGTAGTTGCAGCCCAGACTTCCTGCTCAACATCATCCAGTGACAGGTGGGGGACTGTGATACCTCCCCTGCTCCTCCGTCCTGACAGCAAAGCCCATGCTCACATCCGAGAAGCAGTGGGCCATCGGGGACCAGAAACCTGGTTTGGGAATTGGGAGTGGAGCCGGAGATGAGCTGGAAAGAAGGAAGGGGAAACTATTTAGCTGGAGAAGAAGAAAGGCACAAAATCCTCCTTCCTAGCCTACCTCTGGCATCGCTCCCAAATCCCACTCCAGGTTCCTGGCTGTCTGCCATTTCATTGTCAGAGTCATCATGTTGCCAACTTGTACTTCCCAAGCGCTTAGTACAGTGCTCTGCACACAGTAAGCGCTCAATAAATACGATTGATTGATTTATTGAGCTTTTATTGAGTGCCTACACTGTGCATGGCACTGTGTACTGGATGCTAGAGGATTACAATGGACCAAAAACACCCAGTTCATAATTTAAATAGATGAGACTAGCATAATAAAAAAGCACAAACACAGGGGAGAGTGTCTCTCCACACACTAAACTTAAGAAGACAAGTAGCACAGTGCTGAGTGAGGAGTGTTGGGAGATCTTTCTTCCTCTCTCCCCTCCCTTCTGTTAGATGGTACCCTTCCTGAGGGCAGAGATTGCATCCACAACCTCTGTTGCTCTCTCCTAAGTGCTCAGCCCAGTGCTCTGCACACAGTAGGCTGAACGGTAGATACCATTGATTGATTTATGGACTGACTGATTGACAGTGGGGCAGAAGGAATTAGTGATGGGTGGGGGAATATTGCCTTTCAGTTGAGGAAGTCTCCATGGAGCAGGTAAGCTCTGGGCCCCCTCCTCCCAGACTGAGCCCCCTCCTTCCTCTCCCCCTCCTCCCCCTCCCCATCTCCCCCACCTTACCTCCTTCCCCTCCCCACAGAACCTGTATATATGTATATATGTTTGTACATATTTTTTACTCTATTTTATTTGTACATATTTATTCTATTTATTTTATTTTGTGAATATCATCATCATCATCATCAATTGTATTTATTGAGTGCTTACTATGTGCAGAGCACTGTACTAAGCGCTTGGGAAGTACAAATTGGCAACATATAGAGACAGTCCCTACCCAACAGTGGGCTCACAGTCTCAAAGGGGATGTGGTTTGCTTTGTTGTCTGTCTCCCCCTTCTAGACTGTGAGCCCACTGTTGGGTAGGGACCGTCTCTATATGTTGCCAACTTGTACTTCCCAAGCGCTTAGTACAGTGCTCTGCACACAGTAAGTGCTCAATAAATATGATTGATTGATTGATTGATTGATTGTGGGCAGGGAACACGTCTACCGGCTCTGTTATATTGTCATAATAATAATGATGATGGCATGTGTTAAGTGCTTCCTATGTGCCAAGCACTGTTCTAAGCACTGGCGGGGGGATACAAAGTGATCAGGTTGTCCCACGTGGGGCTCCCAGTCTTAATCCCCATGAGGTAACTGAGGCACAGAGAAGTTAAGTGACTTGCCCAAGGTCACACAGCAGACAAGTGGCGGAGTCGGGATTAGAACCCACAACCTCTGACTCCCAAGCCCGGGCTCTTTCCACTGAGCCATGCTGCTTCTCTATTGTACTCCCCTCAGGCACTTAGTACAGTGCTTTCTAGACTGTAAGTCTGATGTGGGCACGGATTGTCTCTATTGCTGCATTGTACTTTCCAAGCACTTAGTACAGTGCTCTGCACACAGTAAGAGCTCAATAAATACAATTGAATGAACAAATGAATGAATACTTTCCACACAGTAAGTGCTTAATAAACATAACTGAATGATTGATGGTTAAATCTATCTCTTCTGCCTGGGTTTGAAATCCACCAAGTGGATTTTTGAGCACCTACTGAGAGCTGAGCAATATGTTAGGTACTGGGAGAGTATTATTATTATTATTATTATTATCATTATTCTCATTATATTTTTAAGTACTTACCATGTGTCAAGCACTGTTCTAAGTTCTAGGGGAAATTCAAGTTATTCAAGTCAGACCAAATCCCTGTCCTCAAATGGGCTCACAGCCTAATTGGAGGGAGAGCAGGCAGTGAGTCCCCATTTTACAGATAAGGAAACGGAGACACTGAGAAGTCAAGTGACTTGCCCAAAGTTACACAGCAGACAGCCAGCAGTGCCAGAATTAGAACCCAGGTCCTCTGATTCCCAGGCCAGTGCTGCTTCCACTAGGTCATGCTACTCCCTACCTTGGAAGATTTTACATGAAGGGCTAATTCATCTCCTTATTCAATCGTATTTATTGAGCACTTACTGTGTTCAGAGCACTGTACTAAGCACTTAGCCATATCACTTGAATTTAAGGGAGATTTTAAAGCAATACTTAGTTCAGTCTCTACTCCTGTTTGTAGCTATATTGATGACTTGATGTGTCAAATCTTGTACCACTGAAATTATTTCAGAATTATTCCCCTCCCCATCCCCCGTCCCTCTCCCCATCCCCACTGCCTTACCTCCTTCCCCTCCCCACAGCACCTGTATATATATGTGTACATATATATATATATGTATATATGTTTGTACGTATTTTTTACTCTATTTATTTTACTTGTACATATTTATTCTATTTATTTTATTTTGTTAATATGTTTTTTTTTGTTGTTGTCTGTCTCCCTCTTCTAGACTGTGAGCCTGCTGTTAGGTAGAGACCGTCTCTATATGTTGCCAACTTGTACTTCCCAAGTGCTTAGTACAGTGCTCTGCACACAGTGAGCGCTCAATAAATACGATTGAAGGAAGGAAGGAATAAATACGATTGAATGAATGAATGAATGAATGAATGAATGTTTGGCGCTGCCAAGCATGGCTACTATCCGTCAATCCATTAATGACATTTACTGAGTGCTTACTGTGTGCAGGGCCCAGAACTAAGCACTTGGAAAAGTACAATAAAATAGTAGACATGATCCCTGGCCAGAAGGAGCTTCAGTCATCAGTGGTTTTAGGGTAGGTTTGGAGCAGGGTTGAAGAAGAATGGTCTAGATAATAATAATAATAATAATAATAATAATAATAATAATAATAATAATAATGATATTTGTTAAGTGCTTACTATGTGCAAAGCACTGTTCTAAGCACTGGGGGGATACGAGGTGATCAGGTTGCCCCATGTGGGGATCACAGTCTTAATCCCCATTTTACAGATGTGAGAAGTGAGGCACAGAGAAGTTAAGTGACTTGCCCAACATCACACAGCTGACAATTGGCAGAACTGGGATTTGAACCCATGACCTCTGACTCCAAAGCCCGGGCTCTTTCCACTGAGCCACGCTGCTTCTCTATGATAGATTATGGGTCTTGGAGTCACAAGGACCTGGGTTCTAATCCTGACTCTGTCACTTATCTGCTGTGTGACCTAGGGCAAATCACTTAACTTTTCTGGGCCTCAGTTACCTCATCTATAAAACGAAGATTAAGAATATGAGCCCCATGTGAGACACGGTTATGTCCAACCTGATTAGCCTGTATCTACCCTAGTGCTTAGTACAGTGCCTGGCACATAATAAACACTTAACAAATACCATTATAAAAAAAGCGGGGGGGGTGGGGGGCAATGCCGTGCTGTGGGGTGCCTAAGCCGCTCACTGTCCAGGGACATTCCCTGAGCTTTCGGGGAGATCTGCACCTGTATATATGTATATATATTTGTACATATTTATTACTCTATTTATTTTATTTGTACATGTTTATTCTAATTATTTTATTTTGTTAATATGTTTTGGTCTCTGTCTCCCCCTTCTAGATTGTGAGTCCACTGTTGGGTAGGGACCGTCTCTATATGTTGCCAACTTGTACTTCCCAAGTGCTTAGTACAGTGCTCTGCACACAGTAAGCGCTCAATAAATATGATTGAATGAATCTGTGCCTGCCTTCCTGCTGCCAGTGACTTGTATAAGAGCAGAGGTGTGGAGCTGGTGGGGAGCATGGCTGTCTCACACTTTCATTCATTCATTCAATCATATTTATTGAGTACTTACTGTGTGCAGAGCACTGTACTAAGTGCTTGGGAAGTACAAGTTGGCAACATATAGAGACGGTCCCTACCCAACAACGGGCTCACAGTCTGGAAGGGGGAGACAGACAACAAAACATAGCAGTACAATCCCTGGAGGGCTGAGCAACGTTCTATCAATCAATCAATCAGTGGTATTTACTGAGCACTTACAGTGTGCAGAGCACCGTACTAAGCATTTGGGAGAGTAATAATGATAATAATAATAATGATGGCATTTGTTAAGTGCTTACTATGTGAAAAGCACCGTTCTAAGCGCTGGGGAGGATACAAGGTGATCAGGTTGTCCCATGTGGGGCTCACAGTCTTCATCCCCATTTTACAGATGAGGGAACTGAGGCCCGGCGAAGTGAAGTGACTTGCCCAAAGTCACACAGCTGACAAGTGGTGGAGCTGGAATTTGAACCCACGCCCTCAGACTCCAAAGCCCGGGCTCTTTCCACTGTTCCAGGCCAGAGGCGGGATGTGGGCGAGGGATTGGCGGTGAGATAGATGAGACTGAGGTACAGTAGTGAGTAGGTTGCCATTAGAGTGAAGTGTGCAGGCTGGTTTGTAATAGGAGAGTAGTGAGGTAGGGGCAAGGTGAAAGTGCTTTAAAGCCAAAGGTAAGGAATATCTATTTGATAGGCAACCACTGGACGTTCTTGAGGAGTGGGGAAATATGTCCTGCTGACACCACAGACTTAAGGTATCCACACATAACACGTCCTCATCTTCGCCCAAACTCTGCCCTTCTTCTGACTTTTCCATCACCGTAGACAACACCATCATCTCCTTGTCCCACAAACCTTTGTAACGCCAAGTTCACCCACATATTCAATGTCATCAAATCCTTGTGAAGATTCAACCTTCACAACACCGCTAAAATTCACCCTGTTTTCTAAATCCAAAACACTACCACATGAATCTGAGTACTTAATATATCTCATCTTGACCACTGAATCAGCCTCCTTGCTGACCTTTACGCCTCCTGTCTCTCCCCACTTCAGTCCTTCCATCACTCCGCTGCCCGGATCATTTTTCCACAAAACCATTCAGACCAATTTTCCTCACTCCTGAAGAACCTCCAGGGGTTTCCCATCCACCTCCGCATCAAACAGAAACTCCTTAGACTTTAAACCACTCAATCACCTTGTTCCCTCCTACCTTACCTCTCTGATTTCCTAATACGACCCAGGACTTTGTTCCTCTAATGCCAACCTACTCACTGTACCTCTCAATCTAATCTATCTTGTCACCAACCCCCTTGCCAATGTCTTCCCTCTGGCTTGGAACTCCTTCCCCCTTAATATTTCTAGAATTCTTATTAAAATCACACCTCTCCCAAGTGGCCTTCCTTAAGACCTCATTTTCTCTTCTTCCACTCCCTTCTGTGTCACCCATGCACTTGGATTTGCACCCTTTATTCACCCCTCCCTCAGCCCCACAGCATTTACGTACATATCTGTACGTGACCAAGAAACGTGTCTACCAACTCTATTATATTGAACTTTCCAAGTGCTTACTGCAATGTTCTGCACACAGCAAGTAGTCAATAAATACAACTTATTGATCGACTGATTGATATTAATTCTCCCTATGCAAACCTAAAATAGTCTTGTAACCAATTAAAATCCTGCAGGCTCCTCAATTAAGCCCTGAAATTTCTCCAGGAATGAAAGCAAGATCCCACACTGATCTTTAAATTGAGTTCTCAATAAATTAAAACCTATTTTATTTTAAATCTTTATCCACTCAGGTTCATACAATTCTCATTTTTTTCTAGGGGCTATTTTTCCCGTGTCTTGTAACTGGCTGCCCACATTTCAAAAGGATCTAGTTCTTCATTCATTCATTCATTCATTCATTCAATTGTATTTATTGAGCGCTTACTGTGTGCAGAGCATTGTACTAAGCGCTTGGGAAGTACAAGTTGGCAACATATAGAGATGGTCCCTACCCAACAGTGGGCTCACAGTCTAGAAGGGGGAGACAGACAACAAAACAAAACATAATAACAAAATAAAATAAATAGAATAAATATGTACAAGTAAAATAGAGTAATAAATATGTACAAACATATATGTATATGTTTGTACATATTTATTACTCTATTTATTTTACTTGTACATATTTATTCTATTTATTTTATTTTGTTATATATAACATATATATGTTTGTACATATTTATTACTCTATTTATTTTACTTGTACATATTTATTCTATTTATGTATATATGTACAGATGTTGTGGGGAGGGGAAGGAGGTAAGGTGTGGGGATGGGGAGAGGGACGGGGGGATGGAGAGGGGAATAATTCTGAAATAATTTCAGTGGTACAGGATTTGACACTTAAGTCATCAATATAGCTACAAACAGGAGTAGAGACTGAACTAAGTATTGCTTTAAAATCTCCCTGAAATTCAAGTGATATGGTTAAGCGCTTAGTACAGTGCTCTGCACACAGTAAGTGCTCAATAAATACGATTGAATGAATAAGGAGATGAATTAGCCCTTCACGTAAAATCTTCCAAGGTAGGGAGTAGCATGGCCTAGTGGAAGCAGCACTGGCCTGGGAATCAGAAGACCTGGGTTCTAATTCTGCCACTGCCAGCTGTCTGCTGTGTAACTTTGGGCAAGTCACTTGACTTCCCACTGTCTCAGTTTCCCTATCTGTAAAATGGGGATCCAATGCCTGTTCTCCCTCCTACTTAGGCTGTGAGCCCGTTTTGGGACAGGGATTTGGTCTGACTTGAATAACTTCTATTTCCCCTAGAGCTTAGAACAGTGCTTGACACATGGTAAGTACTTGAAAATATAATGAGAATAATGATAATAATAATAATACTCTCCCAGTACCTAACATATTGCTCAGTTCTCAGTAGGTGCTCAAAAATCCACTTGGTGGATTTCAAACCCATGCAGAAGAGACAGATTTAACAATCAATCATTCAATTATGTTTATTGAGCACTTACTGTGTGGAAAACATTCATTCATTTGTTCATTCAATTGCATTTATTGAGCTCTTACTGTGTGCAGAGCACTGTACTAAGCGCTTGGAAAGTACAATTCAGCAATAGAGACAATCCGTGCCCACACCAGGCTTACAGTCTAGAAAGCACTGTACTAAGTGCCTGAGGGGAGTACAATAGAGAAGCAGCGTGGCTCAGTGGAAAGAGCCCGGGCTTGGGAGTCAGAGGTAATGGGTTCTAATCCTGACTCCATCACTTGTCTGCTGTGTGACCTTGGGCAAGTCACTTAACTTCTCTGTGCCTCAGTTACCTCATCTGTAAAGTGAGGATTAAGACTGGGAGCCTCACGTGGGACAACCTGATCACCTTGTATTCTCCCCGGCAGCGCTTAGAACAGTGCTTGGCACATAGGAAGCACTTAACAAATGCCATCATGATTATTATTATGACAATATAACAGACCCAGTAGACATGTTCCCTGCCCACAATCAATCAATCAATCAATCGTATTCATTGAGCACTTACTGTGTGCAGAGCACTGCACTAAGCACTTGGGAAGTACAAGTTGGCAACATATAGAGATGGTCCCTACCCAACAGTAGGCTCACAGTCTAGAAGGGAGAGACAGAGAACAAAACAAAACATATTAACAAAATAAAATAAATAGAATATATATGTACAAGTAAAATAAATAGAGTAATAAATACATACAAACATATATACATATATACAGGTGCTGTGGGGAAGGGAAGGAGGTAAGGCTGGCAGCTTTGAGGGGGAGAGGAAGGAGGGGGCTCAGTGTGGGAAGGCCTCCTGGAGGAGGTGAGCTCTCAGTAGGGCCTTGAAGGGAGGAAGAGAGCTAGCTTGGCAGATGGGCAGAAGGAGGGCATTCCAGGCCAGGGGGATGATGTGGGCCAGGGGTCGAAGGCAGGACAGGCGAGAACGAGGCACAGTGAGGAGATTAGTGGCAGAGGAGTGGAGGGTGCGGGCTGGGCTGGAGAAGGAGAGAAGGGAGGTGAGGTAGGAGGGGGTGAGCTGATGGACAGCCTTGAAGCTGAGGGTGAGTTACAAGAAGCTTACAGTCTAGAGGGATGGTTAGCAGCCAGCAGAAGAATCAGTTGGGAATCTAATGGTACCAGTATCTCCATTCTCCATTCTACTATTCTACTCTTGAACAGCTAAAGCCCTCACAACACAAGATCACGTGCCCACACACACTGGCTCACTGCGCAAGAGAGGACTGGCATCCATAAAAGTCTCACGGGAGAGCAGTATTCAACATGTTCGTTAACAACAGAGAAGCCCGACCTCCCGAGAGGTCAACGGGTTCGATTCTCTACTTCCTCCACCCTCAATCCTTCCGAAGCCTCTGGCTCAATTTCAAGTACTGATAGCTTCAGGGCTGGAGCCATGCTCTCTCCTGGATAGCTCCAAGCTATTGAATCTTTTTTTCCCTCTCTGACAGGAGTGGGGGGACGCTTTGAGCACCAGACCCCGTGGATTAATGGTTAGAAAAAAGTCTAACATGAGTCCCAGACCAAAAATTTTATCCCCCGTCTCTCTGTCAAACACAATCAGCGAAGCACGGTGGCCGAGTGGAAAGAGCATGGCTCTGAGCATCAGAGGGCAGGGTTCAAATCCTAGCTCAGCCAATTGCTTGCCATGTGACTCTGGGCAAATCACTTCACTTCTCTTTGCCTCATTTCCCTCAACAGTAAAATGGAATTAAATCCTATTCCTTCCTACTTAGACTGTGAACCCCATGTGGGACAGGGACTGTATTCAACCTGATAAATTTGTATTGCCCTCGGGACTTAGAACAGTGCTTGACACATTATAGTAAATACTTAACAAATACAATAAAACGAACAATCAAATATTTGGCGTGAGCTTTGATTCAGCTGCCAACAAAGACCTAAAACGTTTCCTCTGGAATTTGAAAAAATAATTTTTCTTCCAAACTCTTATCTTTAGTCTTCCCAACTCTTATCTGTAGACTTCCCATTTTTACATTGATTTTGCCTGTAATTGGTTTGGAAAGTCCAGACCTAGAAAATACTGGCCAGGAAAGGGAGCCGGCCGGGTCTGATCTTCTCATGAAATAAATTGGAAAGAATGAATGATGATAGCAGAAAGTCAACATTCACCCACTATAAATGTAAACTCATGCCAGATGTATTAACAGAATATTCAACATAAGCTACTGTTAAAATTCTGGATTGTGGTTTACTCCGTGAGCTCATCTCTAGACTGTGAGCTCGTTGTGAGCAGGGAATGTCACTGTTTATTGTTGTATTGTACTTTCCCAAGCGCTTAGTACAGTGCTCTGCACACAGTAAGTGCTTAATAAATATGATTGAATGAGATAGATACCCCAATCTAAATGTTTGCCAGGATTTCGCAAACATCCTTTCAATCTCTTTTACTCTGAGTGTGTCAGGTGATTTGATGTTAAACTTCTTTCTGTGAATCAGAAAATTCTGGGTTGAATACTAGCTCCTCAGTTGGAAATTGTTTAATAAGTAAAACAATTCTCACCCATCTGAGTGGTAGTGTGTGGTGTACCAGAGGTTCTAATATTGTTTCCAGTGAATAGAACAGCCTTTGGGTGGTGCTGGCTCCATGGCACCCAATAGGCAAACTAAAAAAATACTCAACACTTGTGTAGGATGACCAGCTAGCTACAATAAGTGGCTAGCAAAAACTGCAGAAGAAATTTACATGATTCTAAACCATATTTTGGATAATAAAACATTTCCCAAACCACAGAATAATATTAATGATAAGTCCAACGTTGGGACATCATTCTTTCACCTGTCTACATGTTTTGTTTTGTTGTCTGTCTCCCCCTTCTAGACTGTGACCCCATTGTTGGGTAGGGACTGTCTCCATATGTTGCTGACTTGTACTTTCCAAGCACTTAGTACAGTGCTCTGCACACAGTAAGCACTCAGTAAATACGATTGAATGAATGAATGAACGAAAAGGGATGATTATTGTTTGCCTGGAGAAAACCGAAGAGTTGGACATCCGGAAGAATGAGATAGAGGTAGTGGAAGTTAATAATGGAGATGAGGAAGCAGCATAGTCTAGTGGAGAGAGCGCAGGCCTAGTCAGAGAACCTGGATCCTAGTCCCAGATCTGCCACTTGTCTGTTGTGTGACCTTGGGCAAGTCATTTAACTTCTCTGTGCCCCAGTTACCTCACCTGTAAAATGGGGATTCAGACTGTGAACCCCATGCGGGACAGGAGCTGTGTCCAACCTGATTACCTTGTATCTATCCCAGCACTTAGAATAAAGCCTGGCACATAGTAACTGCTTAATAAATACCCTAATACTAATAATGAGGAAAAGTTGAAAGTGTGCTCTGGGATATTTATTGAAAATGTGACAGCTCTGAGTCAGAAAATGATATTAAGCATTATGAGCAGGGAATAATCCTACAAAGACATTTTCAAAAGTCCCTAATAAATTGTTTAGTCACATTAGACTATATTGGACCAAAATCAGGGAGAGTGCAATCATGTCTCTAATTCTACACATCTATAGATTTTTCTTGGGGATGATTGGATTTTGTTCCATTTCTCCCAAATGAACATTGAGTAAGCATCATTAAGCACCTCTGCAAGTTGTGTAATTCCCCCAGCACACTGAATACTTAGTAGTAGCTCTAGATTCCTGATATCTGAGGCTTAGAAAACACACACACACTCACATACACATTTTCCTCCAGTATGTGCATTTGGAAAGCTTCCAGGAGTATCAAGTGTTTGAAGTTTACAACTCTGAACTTAATACTAAGGACACAGGTTGGATATTCTATCTTCAGATGACTATTTTTAGAACTTTCCACTGTACATGTCATTTCTTTTTGCCACCACCTAATTGATCTCCTTGCAGCTTTCAGGCTCATCTCTTTCAACATTAGGTTAGAGTTTTTGTTTTAAATTAACCGGTGAGGCTAGCTCTCACGCAGTTTCCCATTACTCACCTGCCACTGCTTTGGAAATTTATTTAACAAATGTAACGGGATCACTGGGGCAACCCCTTCACATGTCTAATTATTCCAGTATACTCCGTCACCCATTTTTTTTTTAACTTTCTAGTATCAGGTTTTTTCTCTCTGAAGATACTTATGTAACTTATGTTACTTCCTTTTCCTGGCTGCCGAAAGGTCAAACTGCAAGATTTTTGCTTACAGTCTTTTGAGAAAAGACTAGTGTCTCTTTTTACTTATAGGATAAAAGGGATAAAATCTTCCCCTGCTACCAATAATAATTGTAGTGTTTGTTACTCGCTTACTATATGCCAAGCACTGTGGTAGATTCAAGATAGTCAGGTCCCATGTGGAGCTCATCGTCTAAGTAGGAGGGAGAACAGGTATTGAATCCCCGGTTTGCAGAGCAGGAACTGAGGCACAGAGAAGTTAAGTGATTTGCCCAAGGTCACACAGCAGGTGAGTGGCGGAGTCAGGATTAGAACCCAGGGCTTCTGACACCCAGGCCTGTGCTCTTTCCACTAGGCCACCCACTAGTGGAAAGCTTCCAACTCTCAACAGTGGAGGAGTGTGCTCTTGGAAAGAAACAAAGGGATACATTTGGCAGTCCTTTGCTTTATAATAATAATAATAATAATGATGGCATTTATTAAGCGCTTACTATGTGCAAAGCACTGTTCTAAGTGCTGGGGAGGTTACACGGTGATCAGGTTGTCCCACGGGGGGCTCACAGTCTTCATCCCCATTTTACAGATGAGGGAACTAAGGCCCAGCAAAGTGAAGTGACTTGCCCAAAGTCACACAGCTATTTGGAGGAGCCGGGATTTGAACCCATGACCTCTGACTCCAAAGCCCGCACACTTTTCCACTGAGCCACGCTGCTTCTACATCTACTTTACATCTAAGTAGTAGTAATAGTATTTACAGTATTTATATGCAAGGCCTAGTAGCTAGAGCCCGGGCCTGGGAGTTAGAAGGACCTGAGTTCTAATCCCGACTCTGCCACTTACCTGCTGGGTGACCTTAGGCAAGTCACTTCAATTCTCTGTGCCTCAGTTACCTCAGCTGTAAAATGGGGATGAAAACTGTGAGCCCCATGTGGGACACGGACTGTGTCAAACTTAACCATCTTGTATTTACCCCCGGGGTTTAGCCCGGGGTTTAGCACATAGTAAGTGCTTAACAAATACCAGTAAAAAGAAAAAAAAAGGATTCTGCCTGACAGAGAAAGAGAACACATAGAATACCATTCATTGGGTGGGGGTACTGCTCGTGCTTTATTGGATCAATAAATACTATTAATTGATGATGATGATGACATTTGTTAAGCGCTTACTATGTACAAATCACTGTTCTAAGTGCTGGGGGGGACATAAGGTGATCAGATTGTCCCATGTGGGGCTCACAGTCTTCATCCCCATTTTACAGATGAGGTAACTGAGGCCCAGACAAGTTAAATGACTTACCCGAAGCCACACAGCTGGCAATTGGCAGAGCCAGCATTTCATTCAATCGTATTTATTGAGCGCTTACTGTGTGCAGAGCACTGTACTAAGCACTTCAGTAGTACAAGTCGGCAGCATATAGAGACGGTCCCTACCCAACAGTGGGCTCACAGTCTAGAAGGGGGAGACAGACAACAAAACAAAACATGGAGACAGGTGTCAAAATTGTCAGAACAAGTAGAATTAAAGCTATATTCATTCATTCATTCAATCGTATTTATTGAGTGCTTACTGTGTGCAGAGCACTGTACTAAGCACTTGGGAAGTACAAGTTGGCAACATAGAGACGGTCCCTACCCAGCAACGGGCTCACAGTCTAGAAGGGGGAGACAGACAACAAAACAAAACATGTGGACAGGTGTCGTCATCAGAATAAATAGAAGTAAAGCTAGATGCACATCATTAACAAAATAAATAGAATAGTAAATATGTACAAGTAAGTACTCCCACTCCTCAAAAACCTTCAATGGTTACACACTTCTCTGCCTCAAGCAGAAAATCTTGACCATGGCTTTAAAGCACTCCATCATTAACAAAATAAATAGAATAGTAAATCTGTACAAGTAAAATAAATAGAGTAATGACCTCCGACTCTTAAGCCCGTGCTCTTTCCACTGAGCCATGCTACTTCTCTAATGCTTGATTGGATCAAGAAGGCTCAATATTGAGTATCCAGTCCTTTTGTCTTATAAGTGATGATGACTGCACAGTTATATTGCTGTCATTCTATAATAGTAATAACTGTGGTATTCATTCGTTAAGCATTTACTAGGTGCCCACATTGCACTAAAGGCTGGGACAGTTACAAGATAACCAGGTCAGACAGAGTCCCTCTCCCACCTGGGGCTCCTATTCTGAGAAAGCACAGACATTTCATTCCCCATTTTACAGATGAGGAAACCGAAGCGTAAGAAAGTTACATGACTTGCCTTATAAGTCACACAGAGGGCCAGTGGCTTAGCCGGAATTAAAGCCACGAGAAGCAGCGTGGCTCAATGGAAAGAGCGCGGGCTTTGGAGTCAGAGGTCATGGGTTCAAATGCCGGCTCCACCAATTGTCAGCTGGGTGACTTTGGGCAAGTCACTTGACTTCTCTGGGCCTCAGTTCCCTCATCTGTCAAATGGGGATGAACACTGTGAGCCCCCCGTGGGACAACCTGATCACCTTGTTACCTCCCCAGCACTTAGGACAGTGCTTTGCACATAGTAAGCACTTAATAAATGCCATTATTATTATTATTATTATTATGGTATTTGTAAAGGCCGGGCACTGTACTAAGTGCTGCGGTAGATGCCAGCTAATCAGGTTGGACAGTCCCTGTCCCACTTGGGGCTCAGGATCATAACCATAATTAGAGAAGCAGTGTGGCTCAGTGGGAAGAGCCTGGGCTTTGGAGTCGGAGGTCGTGGGTTCAAATCCCGGCTCCACCAATTGTCAGCTGGGTGACTTTGGGCAAGTCACTTCTCTGGGCCTCAGTTCCCTCATCTGTAAAATGGGGATTAAGACTGTGAGCCCCCCGTGGGACAACCGGGTCACTTTGTAACCTCCCCAGCGCTTAGAACAGTGCTTTGCATTCATTCATTCAATCGTATTTATTGAGCGCTTACTGGGCGCAGAGCACTGTACTAAGCACTTGGGAAGTACAAGTTGGCAACATATAGAGACGGTCCCTACCCAACAGCGGGCTCACAGTCTAGAAGGACATAGTCTAGAAGCACATAGTAAGTGCTTAATAAATGCCATTAAAACAAAAAACCCCAAAATACAAAAACCCAGGTCCTCTGGCTCTCAAGCCAATGCTGCTTTCACTAGCCCATGCTGCTTCTAAAAGCATTTATTGAGTCGACTGTGCTCCTCGAAGTTTTTGAAAGTGCTGCAGCATAATCTCTGCAACTGCAGAGGGGAAAACAAATCTTCCCCCGCCCTGCCCCATCATACATCTTTCTAGTCCAAGTTAGAAATCAACATTTCGTATTCATTCACTCTTTCAATCGTATTTATTGAGTGCATACTGCGTGCAGAGCACTGTATTAAGCGCTTGGTAAGTACAAATCTTCTAGGCTGTGAGCTCATTGTTGGGTAGGGACCGTCTCTATATGTTGCTGACTTATACTTCCCAAGCGCTTAGTACAGTGCTCTGCACACAGTAAGCGCTCAATAAATACGATTGAATGAATGAATGAGATTGGCAAAATATAGAGACGGTCCCTACCAAATAACGGGCTCACAGTCTAGAAGGGGGAGACGGACAACAAAACAAAGCAAGTAGACAGGTGTCAATACCATCAGAATAAATAGAATTATAGCTATATACACATCTTTAATAAAATAGAGTAATAAATATGTACAAATAAAATAAAGTAATAAAAATGTACAAATATATACAAGTTTTGTGGGGAGGGGAAGGGGGTAGGGAGGCCATTATGAGTCTCATTTTCAATGTGTAGTATGGTCACATGACAAAATTCAATGATGAGAAAGACTGGAATTTACGATTGAGAACTGTGGCCCCTGCCTTTGTGCTTATGGGAATGAGAAAAACGTTGAAGGAAAGGGTCGAGGACTTGACTGATTAAAGTGGGCACCCTCATTTTCTCTCCTTGAACGGTGGGTCACTGGTGCTGCAGTTCGCATTATGTGGAACTAGCAATTGAAACCAGGTTAATATGGAACCAATCTCCTCAGATCCTTAATGAAGGGGGAAATCACTGTAATATTTCTATAGGCTGAGTTCAGAATGATTTGGGACATCCAGCATGGCTTCAGTTTTGTAATGTAAAATTAAGGAAAATAAAAGAGACAGGAACGTCTTCACTGTTTTTACTATGTGGCAACTTTAATGAAATTATTGGAGGAGGAGAGAAAGATAAATCAAAATCCTTGCAATCTTTCAGTGCCTGTCCATCCCAGGAGATTTATTCTTTTACATTTAATTAAAGCACAGTTTAAGCTCATAATAATAATAATGATGGCATTTATTAA
Source organism: Tachyglossus aculeatus (assembly GCF_015852505.1). Lineage (NCBI taxonomy): Eukaryota > Metazoa > Chordata > Mammalia > Monotremata > Tachyglossidae > Tachyglossus > Tachyglossus aculeatus. Next base: position 86,534,425 of record NC_052069.1, read on the forward strand.
GCGCTTACTATGTGCAAAGCACTGTTCTAAGCATTGGGGAGGTTACAAAGTGATCAGGTTGACCCATGGGGAGCTCACAGTCTTAATCCCCATTTTACAGATGAGGGAACTGAGGCACAGAGAAGTTAAGTGACTTGCCCAAAGTCACACAGCTGACAAGTGGCAGAGCCGGGATTTGAACCCATGACCTCTGACTCCAAAGCCCGTGCTCTTTCCACTGAGCCACGCTGCTCATGTACCCTCAGAGATCATTCTGAAATAATAATAATAATGATGGTATTTGTTAAGCACCTACTATGTGCAAAGCACTGTTCTAAGTGCCGGGGGGATACAAGGTCATCAGGTTGTCCCACGTGGGGCTCACAATCTTAATCCCCATTTTACAGATGAAGTAACCAAGGCCCAGAGAAGTTAAGTGACTTGCCCAAAGTCACACAGCAGACATGTGGCGGAGCCGGAATTAGAACCCAAGACCTCTGACTCCCAAGCCCGGGCTCTTTCCAGTGAGCCACACTGCTTCTCTAAATCCTAACAGAAGAGCCTTCAAGTGTCTCTCCATGATCTGCCATCCGCAGCTGAATTCTGAATGACTAAATTGACAAATTCATAAAGTAAACCACAAACTGGTTTTATTCAAGGATGTCGTTAGTCTGTGGCATTTGGAGGATTTTGCATGTTTATACTGAAATGCTAAAAGCACTCTGTGGTACATCTCAATTTGAAGATTTGAAAGCACTCTATAAACCTTTCATTCATCTTCAAAGCATTTTGGGGATACATCAAGATTGTAAATGTCATTACTCCCATCTGGTAGATGGGGAAAATGAAACTCTGAAAAGTGTTTAAACCAGTTACTCCACATTCAGGAGAAGGAGGCTAGCTATGCCTGCCTTTAGCTTAGCTTCTCACCTCCTCCTCTGCCCTTGAAGCAGGCTTGGATCTAGACTGAATCTGCCTCATCATCATCATCATCATCAATCGTATTTATTGAGTGCTTACTATGTGCAGAGCACTGTACTAAGCGCTTGGGAAGTACAAATTGGCAACATATGCCAAGTGCCTCAAGTGCAGTTATTTGGCCCAAGTCCCCCAGAGCCTTTGGCAGGCTCAGGGACAACTGAGGGTTCAGCCCTAGGGACATTCACTCCTAGCATCAGCATTTCAGCAGCTCCAGCCAACCGCCCACAAATTCACAGACAGCTGGTAAAAATGACTTAAAGTTGCTTATGCCCATACCAGTAATAATAATATTAATGGTATTTGTTAAACACTTACTATTTGTCAAGCACTGTTCTAAGCACTGTGGTAGATACAAGCTAATCAGGCTGGACACAGTCCCTACCCCACATGGGGCTCAGAGTCTTAATCCCCATTTTACAGATGAGGTAACTGAGGTACAGAGAAGTGAAGTGACTTGCCCGAGTCACACAACAGACAAGTGGTGAAGATGGAATTAAAATCCAGGGATTTCTGATTCCCAGGCCCATCCGCTCTCCATTAAATGACTTAAAATTGTTGATGTCCATAACACCCGTTGAACATTTTGGTGTCTGTGAATTTGGGTGCCTGCCACACTGGAATAGTGGCAGAAGAAACTCCTGGGATGTCACCCCTGCCCTCACCTCCATAGCTTCCCCACTTCCTGGCTGCCCCCTCGTTGAAAATGACGGGTGCTTGGATGTGGAGTTTGCCATGAGTCTGTGTGGTCACTGCTGTGTCAACATCCTGCACCCCTTCCATCTCCCCCTCACCCCACAAACACCCGTCGTCTGTACCGCCTTTCATCTGTTAGTAGAAGTTTGAAAGTCAGTGATTTTACTGACTTTATTGCTTATAAAAATCACTTTCAGCAATCGGCGATCCTTGCCCGTTCCCTATTTCAACCAAGGGCTCCCTACTTTCAGCCCCGTTACGTCAGTCCAGTCTCCTCAAAATTGCCTGTCACCCGGTGCCCAGGCTTATGGCAGGCCTGGGGGACTCGTGACCCACGTACGTCATAGCACGCTGTGGCCGGGAAGGAGGAAGCCAAATGGTGGAACTGCTGCTGGTTCCTCTCCAACCCCATCCCCACACATAGCGCTTTGGCCCATCAGAAGTTGATGGGAGGCACCTGATAAGCAGAAACAACGTGGCGTCTGCCAATGTGACTGAGGTCTGAGATGACCTTACCAGCTCTCTCGACTGCCCCATTGCAATTCTGGACTGTAGGGCCTGGGTCGAGACTAGCCTGCCGGTTAGGGGCTAGGGTGGTGCAGAATGGGGTCCACGTGTTTTTTTCTTGTTGTCTGTCTCCCCCTTCTAGACTGTGAGCCCATTCATTCAAGACGGACTCCACCGAAGCCACAAAGACTATCTTCTGTTCTTCCGGTGGGGCCGTGTCCAGAAGCACCCGTTCTGTGGGGAGTCATAGGGCCTTCGCCCCCATGCTTTCTGAGCTAGACTTCCAGACTGGCTTATCCTCAGACTCTAACCTTACCTGAGAGTTTCCAGTCAGAGCTGAAACCACCTCAGATGGTGGCCTAGGGGAAAAATCACGGGTCTGGGAATCAGAGGATCTGGGTTCTATTGCCGGATCAGTCGAATGCTTGCTGTGTGACCTTGGGCAAGTCACCTAACTTCTCTGTTCCTCAGTTCCCTCAACTGTAAAATGGAGATTCATTCGTTCATTCATTCATTCCATCGTATTTATTGAGCGCTTACTGTGTGCAGAGCACTGTACTAAGTGCTTGGGGAGTACAAGTTGGCAACACCTAGGGATGGTCCCTACCCGACAGTGGGCTCACAGTCTAGAAGGGGGAGACGGACGACAAAACAAAACATGTAGACAGGTGTCATTCATTCCATCATATTTATTGAGCACTTACTGTGTGCAGAGCATTGTACTAAGCGCTTGGGGAGTCCCTGTTCTCCCTCCCCCTTAAACTGTGAGCCCCATGTGTCTCTGGGATGGCATCTGACCTAATTAACTTGCACCTACCTTAGCGCTTAGAACAGTGTTTGACACATAGTAAGTGCTTTACAAATACCATTTAAAAATATCGACTTGTAGAAACCTGTCTCCTCCCAATGCCTCCCTACACCCAACACTCACCTTCATCCTCACATCTCTAATTTGCCCTAACCTGTGGCAATTACAAAGTTAGAAGGTCAATAACAAAGTTAGAAAACTCTCAAAGCTCTGTTCTAACCCAAGTTCTCTTCATTTTACAATTTCTCTGAATACTTACGATTCCTTTATCCTAAATCTCTGTATTTTCAGTCAAAGGCAAGCATTTAATTTCGCTGTGGGGAGGGAATGTGTCTCTGTTGCATTGTATTTTCCCAAGTGCTTGGTATAGTACTCTGCTCATAGCACTCATTGAATACCATTTATTGATTGATATGCCAGGAACGAAAGAAGGTAGAGTTGATCAAGAATGGACATTGTCTATATTTATGTACATTCACCTGTCCCGTCGTCAACCCCCGGCCCACATCCTCCCCCTGGCCCGGAATGCTCTCCCTCCACACATCCGCCAAGCTAGCTCTCTTCCTCTCTTCAAAGTCCTACTGAGAGCTCACCTCCTCCAAGGGGCCTTCCCCGACTGAGCCCCCTTTTTCTTCTCCTCCTCCCCATCCCCCCCACACCTCCTTCCCCTCCCCACAGCAGCTGTATATACGTTTGTACAGATTTATTACTCTATTTTACTTGTACATGTTTACTGTTTTGTTAATGATGTGCACTTAGCTTTAATTCTATTTGTTCTGACGACTTGACACCTGTCCACATGTTTTGTTTTGTTTTCTGACTCCCCCTTCTAGACTGTGAGCCCGCTCATTCATTCATTTATTCAATCAATCGTATTTATTGAGCACTTACTGTGTGCAGAGCACTGTACTAAGCACTTGGGAAGTACAAGTTGGCAACATATGGAGACAGTCCCTACCCAACAATGGGTTCACAGTCTAGACGGGGGAGACAGACAACAAAACAAAACATGTGAACAGGTGCCAAGTCATCAGAATAAATAGAAGTAAAGCTAGAAGCACATCATTAACAAAATAAAATCAATAGAATAATAAATATGTACAAGTAAAAATAGGGTAATAAATCTGTACAAACATATATACAGGTGCTGTGGGGAGGGGAAGGAGGTGGGGGGGATTGGGAGGGGGCTCAGTCTGGGGCCTCCGTTGTTGGGTAGGGACCGTCTCTGTTGCCGACTTGTACTTCCCAAGCTCTTAGTCCAGTGCTCTGCCCACAGTAAGCGCTCAATAACTACGAATGAATGAATGAATTTGCAATAGATCTGCATTTTTTAACTGTATTGAAGAAATTAATCTTGTAATAGAGAGGTATGGGGGATAAAGCATGGGATGCCTATTGTCACTGTACCTAGAAGGCTACATTTTTAGGCTTGAAGTTACAGTAATATAAAAGTACATTTAAGCTTCAGATACTGCAGAAGCAGCATGGTTTAGAGAGAAGCACGTTGACTTAACGGATAGAGCACAGGCCTGGGACTCAGTAGGACCTGCGTTCATTCATTTATTCATTCATTCAATCGTATTTATTGAGAGCTTACTGTGTGCTGAGCACTGTACTAAGCTCTTGGGAGAGTACAACAATAAACAGGCGCATTCCCGGCTCTCAACGAGTTTACAGTCTAGAGGGGTTCTGATGATGATGATGGTGGTATCTATTAAGCACTTACTATGTGCAAAGCACTGTTCTATGCACTGGGGAGGTTACAAGGTGATCAGGTTGTCCCACGGGGGGCTCACAGTCTTAATCCCCATTTTCCAGATGAGGGAACTGAGGCACAGAGAAGTTAAGTGACTTGCCCAAAGTCACACAGCTGACCGTTAATCCCATCTCTGCCACTTGTCTGCTGTGTGACCTTGGGCAAATCACTTTACTTCTCTTGGCCTCAGTTACCTCATCTGTAAAATGGGGATTAAGAGTATAAGCCCCACGCGGACCAGGTACTGTGTCCAACCTGATTAATTTGTATCTACCCTAGTGCTTAGAACAGTGATTGGCACACAGTAAACACTTAATAAGTACCACAATTTTTATTATTATTACATTTCCTCATGGGTGATTTTTTTTTTAATTAAGTAGAGGGTCCACTTACCCAGGGCCTTCCTTCAAACATGAGGTATTGGGCTGGACAGATCAATAAACAGAAAAGAGTCAACAGCAGAGCCAGAAAATGCTCTGTTTCAGTTCATGCTCTCCCTCCGAAATAGAGCAAGGCTGGGGAGCTTCAACGCCTCAAGCATTTTTGGCGTGTTTAGTCCCAGAGACCCTGCTGAATTACATGTCGCCGGCATTGGTATCAGGGGTGGTGGCAGCGGTGATATCCGATATCAAACAACAGCCACTGATGCCACCAAATTTCCCGTAGGACCCAGATTCCTCCACCGTTTATACTTTGGCTGAATTGGGAGACTGGGGATCATCTGGGAATCAAGATTCAGGACTCGGTGCAGTTGCCAGGACAACTTAAACCCAGCCTCAGAAGTTGGCAAGAGAAAAACCCTCCAGTGGTTTACCTGTGCCTCCCTGCAACAAGTAAAAACTCCTGACTTCTGGCTTTAAGACACTCTCCATCAGCTCTGAAACAATCAATCAACCAAGGGTATTTATAAAGTGCCTACTGTGGGCAGAGCACTGTACTAAGCACTTGGGAGAGTACCATATAACCGAGTCTAGACTGAACGCTCCCTCCAGACTGTAAACTCATTGCGAACAAGGAACATTATATTGTCATATTGTATCTCCCAAGGGCTTAGTACACTGCTCTGTAAATAGCAAGCGCTCAATAAATTCGATTGAATGAGTCGGTAAATGTGTTTATCAGCTCTTCACTGCCACACCTCAGCTCGCCCTCTTCGTCCCTCCCTTGTTCATCTTTTCATTTTGTCTTGTCCCGGCTCCTATCTTGTTCATTCATTCATTCATTCAATCTTATTTATTGAGCACTTACTGTGTGCACAGCACTGTATTAAGCGCTTGGGAAGTACAAGTTGGCAACATATAGAGATGGTCCCTACCCAACAGCTTCATGTCCTTCCCCCTGCCTGGAGATCCCTCCCCTCTCAAATTAACTAGACCTCATCTCTCCCCATCCTGTCAGCCCTTCTGAAATCCCTCTTCTTTGGTGAGATACGCTGTTTGATAGAATAATTGCAATGAAATGAGAACCCTGCCGTTAAGATACACTGTGTAAATAGCCTCCAGCTTGGCTCAGGTATTTTTTTTTTTAAGTCTTTTATAATTTGGTTTGCAATATAAGGTTATCCGAGTTGTTTGAAACATCAATTTGGTAAAATTTGAAGGTTTTAAAAGCCAAGTAAACTAAAGTATGCAAATCAAATCCTTGGCCAAAAACAGATAGCAATTAATGGAAGAAAGTATCCAGCGCGGCCTAGTTGATAGAGCATGAGACTAGGAGTCAGGAGGACCTGGGTTCTAATCCCGCTCTGCCAATTGTCTGCTGTGCGACCTTGAGTAAGACTTTTCATTTCTCTGTGCCACAGTCACCTCATCTGTAAAATGGGGATTAAGACTGTAAACCCTACGTGAGGCATGGACTGTGACCAATCTGATTGACTTGTATCTAGTTCAGTGTCTGGCACATAGCAAGCTTTTAAAAAATACTATTAAAAAAAATATTTCAAAATGGCGGGCAATCCTCTTGATTTATTATTCATTACCAAATCGAAAGGAGCAACATCATATAACCTCATGATTTAGATTTGCTTATGATGTGTGCATTCGTGGTGGGTTCTGTTTAAAACGTATTATCCAAGCTGAATTTTATCTCAGCACAAAATATTTTTGAGGTTCCCCCAAGACATTGAAGGCCTGCCCCACTCGTAGCCCGAGAGGAAATTTTTGGTCTGTGAATCTGTTAGGGAGGAACCCACTGACAGCCTGTTGTAAGATTTTTCCCTGAATAATGGCCTCCCCAGTGGGGAAGAACAGGAGGCAACAAGTGGGAAAAAGGTGGAGCTAGTTCCTGTCAGAAATCATCCAGGGCTCTAGGTTTCCAGGTCTTCCCTGCCAAAACACTTGTTGTTATGGATGAGGCAGATCTATCTTGGGAAAAGTGGAAAGAAGAAATGAACTGGGACTTAATATATATATTTATTGTGGTACAGAAGTGGATTGCAGAAAAATATATATGCTACTAGCGTGGCTCAGTGGAAAGAGATTGGGCTTTTGAGTCAGAGGTCATGGGTTCAAATCCCGGCTCCACCCCTTGTCAGCTGTGTGACTTTGGGCAAGTCACTTCACTTCTCTGGGCCTCAGTTACAGTAAAATGGGGGTGAAGACTGTGAGCCCCCCGTGGGACAACCTGATCACCTTGTAACATCCCTAGCGCTTAGAACAGTGCTTTGCACATAGTAAGCACTTAATAAATGCTATTATTATCATTATTATTATTACTGCAAGGTTACTTGAGTAGTCTTGTATTAAGCCACTTTTACTATTCAATTTCAAGACTATCCAATTTACAACAGTTCATCCTTTCTGATATCAATCTTGGGGAATGCCACTTTTTAGCACATTCCCTGATGGGGAGACAGAGAGAGTCAGTGAAACTCAAATAGTCTACCAATCATTTGTACTTATTGAGAGCTCACCGTGTACAGAGAACTGTACTATGTGGTTGGGATAGTACAATATAACCGGGTTAGACACGTTCTCTGCCCACAACAAGCTTACAGTTGAGAAGGAACATACAATAGAAGTAGTTGAGATAGGTACTGGGGTGAGACGAGCAGCAGATGATGTATGGATTAAAACATAGGGTGAGGACTAGCAACGGATTTAAATTTACCCATGTTACCTCAGGCTCCAATTAGCATGGATAATTGAGAATTTGTCATAACTTTGTTTTGGCTTTCCAACAGCTGGTTCCACCCCGCTTCACAGACCTCCTGTTTCCTCACAAACTTTGTTCCATGGAGGCTACCCTCATCACCAGCCCAACCAAATGAATATTTCTCTGACTCCGAGCTCCAAAACCTTTTCCCATGGTAATTGACAAGCCTGAGGAATCCTACTAGCTTCCCTCCACCTAACCTCAACCCTTCCATACTTTCAACCGGAACCTCAACCTTTCCATACTTTCAACTCAAATGCAATTTCACCTGCCTCATAAAACCAGACCCAAATCCCCTCCGGTGCTGGAGCCTGAGAGGAAATAATTAATTTTTCTGCTTCTTAATTAAATATCCCAGGCAAAGTGTGAGCCCAGGGGGCAGGTGCCATTCACAAGAATCTAGCAGGTCTTCGCTTCTGATTATTCATCTGATTTGGGGTTTTTTTTTTACAGTATTTGTTAAGTACTTACTAGATGCCAGACACTGCACAAAGTGCCAGGGTAGATACAAGCTAATCAGGTTGGACACAATTCACATCACAATATGGCTCACAGTCTCAATTCCCATTTGACAGATGAGGTAACTGAGGCACAGGGGACTTAAGTGACTTGCTCAAGGTCACACAACAGACAAGTGGCAGAGCCGGAACAAGAACCCAGGTCCTTCTGACTCCCAAGCCCATGTTCTACCCACTAGATCACTCTGCTTCTCAGAATTCAATATCAATATTGATTATAGTGGCATCACGTTCTGCTCTGTCAAAGCAAGTCAGATCAGAACAAGCCACATGCAGCTGTCTGCTCTAGAAAGTCTTAGAAAAATGTCTGTTAATAGTAATAATAATGGCGTTTATTAATAAGTGCTTACTATATACAAAGCTCTGTTGCAAGCGCTGGGGAGATTACAAGGTGAGCAGGTTGTCCCTCGGGGGGCTCACAGTCTTAATCCCCATTTTACAGATGAGGTAACTGAGGCACAGAGAAGTGAAGTGACTTGCCCAAAGTCACACAGCTGACAATTGGCGGAGCCGGGGTTTGAACTCATGACCTCTGACTCCAAAGCCCGGGCTCTTTCCACTGAGCCGCTCTGTCAGCCAGTGAGGACCTAGAAACTGATTTTTCCCTATTCTTAAAAACATACCCAGTGTTTCTATAAAGCAAAGGTTACATTTCTGCAAAAACCTCACGTTGGGGAAAACTTACGCTATTACACTTATCTGTCCCAATGCCTTTCTGAGTGAGCTGAGTGCATCATACAAGGAGATTCCTTACCCTCTCTTGCTGAAGAGATCTTGCACTTCTCCATCTTTATGTTCAGAAAGCTCAACCCAATGTCTAAGCAAAATCACTCCTCCTGCAATTCAAGCCTAACTCCTCTAACCCCTTCTATGAAATGGAGAAATGCCATCCTCTAGTATATGAACAGCATCCTTCCATATAAGCTTGTTTGTAGGCAGGGACTATCTCTGTTTATTATGTTGTATTCTCCCCAGAGCTTAGTACAGTGTTCTGCACACAGTAAGTGCTCAATAAATATGATTGAATGAATGAATGAATGAAATACATTTGAAATCTTATTAAGTTCTCCATTAGCTTTATTCCTCTACAGGTTAAATAAACAGTATTCCTCTATCTTTTTCATGCAGGCCACACTTCTTAGCCCTTTAATAATTTTTACATATGTGTCATATGAGATATAACACCCTTACAATGTGTCAGACACTGTACTGAGCACTGGAGTAGATACAAGCTAATCAGATTCGACACAGTCTATTGTTCCACATAGGACTCAGGGGCTTAATCTCCATTTTACAAATGAGGTAACTGAGGCATAGTGAAGTTAAATGATTCACCCAAGGTCACATAGCAGATGAGCGGCAGGGTTGGGATTGGAACCCAGGTCCTCTGAAACTGAGGCCCATACTTTTTCCATGAGGCCACATTGTTTTTGTTGCTCTCAGTTGTAAATTCATATTCATTCAATCGTATTTATTAAGCGCTTACTGTGTGCAGAGCACTGCACTAAGCTCTTGGGAAGTACAAGTTGGCAACATATAGAGACGGTCCCTACCCAACAGCAGGCTCACAGTCTAGAAGGGGGAGACAGACAACAAAACAAAACATAGTAATAAAATAAAATAAATATAATAAATATGTACAAGTAAAATAAATAGAGTAATAAATACGAACAAACATATATACATATATAGTGGTGCTGTGGGGAGGGGAAGGAGGTAAGGCGGAGGGGATGGGGAGGGGGAGAAGGGGGAGAGGAAGGAGGGGGCTCAGTCTGGGAAGGCATCCTGGAGGAGGTGAGCTCTCAGTAGGGCTTTGAAGGGAGGAAGAGAGCTAGGTTGGCAGATGTGCAGAGGGAGGGCATTCCAGGCTAGGGGTCGACGGCGGGACAGGCGAGAACGAGGCACGGTGAGGAGATTAGTGGCAGAGGAGCGGAGGGTGCGGGCTGGGCTGGAGAAGGAGAGAAGGGAGGTGAGGTAGGAGGGGGCGTGGTGATGGACAGCCTTGAAGCTGAGGGTGAGGAGTTTCTGTAAGACTCTAAAATGGACACTGAGGTTTGGTCTATTAAGTAGAATCCCACTTCAGTTGAGTAGTATTGTTGGTCGAATGGGAAATGAGTTACATATGGTCGGAATGGGTAGAGTGAGTTTCATATATGTTTTCAAACTCTTAAAATCCCATTACAAAGTCCTACAGTACATTTCTTTTGTAACAAAGACAGTCCTAGGAAAAGAGATGCTAGCCCTTTGATAACAAGAATGACTTTAAAAAGCCAACTTGGATATCAAAGCAAGATTCTTGAGACTTTCTTGAGAACATCTTGTTTGCTCAAACAGGATTTACTTCTTAAAACGTAAGGCTGGAAAAGATAATTTTGTTTTATGGCTAACACAAATAGATCCAGGAGAGGGCAGAGCTGACTTACAAAAGGAAACATGGCTCTTTCCCTCCCCTCCTCTTAATCTAAAAATGTTGAAATGTCAATACAAACAGGAAATAACTGATTGAATGACTACCCGCTTATGTTTCCCTCCCCATAAATCACAATTAACATGATTAAAGTTGCCTCTTTCGCTTCCAGTACAATATCTGATAAGATATTTCATTCTTCCTATGCCCTGAAACCTTCATTTTCACTTCATACACTGAAGACTTTTCTGGAAAAAAAAACCACATTTGAAATGGGTTTGAAATGAAGAGAAGCAAGTAGCTGATTACAAACAAGCGTTCCTTTTCTCATTGACAATGAGTGCAGGGGCATTTATAGAGAAATATTCTGTTATTGAATCAAATGGGACAAAGCGAATACATTAGAACAGTGCTTTGCTCATAGTAAGCACTTAATAAATGCCATTATTATTATTATTATTATTGTTATTATTAGTTTGAAAGTTTCAAGGCAAGATGACTATAAGGGGTTTACAGGGGGCAATTTTCATCAACAGAACTAGGTGTACTTTCCAGTTGATTCTTGCCTACCCTCCTTGATCACTATAGCTCTTTCGCTGTTTCCAGAATCATAAGACTTCAAAATGGGTCCGGATTTTCCTATAGCTCTGACGAAAGAGAAAATCTAAGTTTGCAAAAGAGAGTCACTGCTTAATAGACTTCAGGCCTAGAAAAGTGGAGGGTTGGAGAGGGTACAACAGAGAGATTGAAGAAAAGCACTGCCATTTCCCTGGTCTCTGAAACGGACCCTACTGTTATTGACAGCAAAGAATTAGCCTCTACACATATATGCACAGGTACACACAAACACAAACATATCACATAAGTCCTATTCTTTACCTTACTCTACCTTCCTAAGATCATCTGGGGGGAGGGTGAATGCTTGTCTTCTGTGTGAACTTGGGCAACTCACTTAACTTCTCTGTGCCTGTTACCTCATCTTTAAAATGGGGATTAAGACTGTGAGCCCTATGTGGAACAAGGTGGTGTCTAACCTGATTAGCTTGTATCTAGCCCAGCATTTAGTATAGTGCCTGGCACATAGTAAGCGCTTTACAGACACCCTTAGAATAATATTATGGGATCCTCATGTGAGAATCAGTTGAAATGTCACAAGAACTGAGTTTTCAAAGACCGAGGGAGGAGAAGGAGGAGGAGATGAAGAAGTGAGGAGTGAGAGAAGGAGGAGGAGGAGGAGGAAGAAGAGGATGAGAAGGAGGAGGAGGAAGAGGAGGAGAAGGAGGAGGAATGAGGAGAAGGAGCGAAGAGGAAGAACAGGGGAAGAAGGAAGAGGAGGAAAAGAAGGAGAGAAGCAGTGTGGTCTAATGGCTAAAACACAGGCCTTGGAGTCAAAGGACCTAGGTTTTAAACCCAGCTCTGCCATTTTTTGTTGTTGTTGTTAATGACTTATTATGTGCCAGACACTATATATACTAAGCACAGGGGTAGATACAAGCTCATCAAGTTGGACACACTCCATGTGCCACATGGCGGTCACATTCTTAATCCCCATTTTGCAGATGAGGTAACTGAGGCACAGAGAAGTGAAGTGATTTGCTCAAGATCACACAACAGACAAGTGGCAGAGCTGGGATTAGAACCCAGGTCCTCCTGTCTTTCAGATCCATGCTGCTTCTCACATACTTGTCTGTTGTACTTCTTAGCTTCTTTGTGCCTCCGTTACCTCATCTGTAAAATCTGGATTAAGATTGTGAGCCCCATGTGGAGCAGGGACTGTGTCCAACCTGATTAGCTTGTATCTATCTCAGCACTTAGTACAGTGCCTGGCCCATAATAAGCACTGTACAAAGCTCTGGGAAAGAATTAGACAAGTATGTGTGTGAGATCATTTTTTCCACTGAAGAGAAAATCCCTACTCAATTGATAAGTGGATGTCCTGAGGTTATCAAGAATGAAAAGGAGATAAATGACCACCACAGAAAGAGAACCTGTTCTCAGGTAGGAAGGAAAAAGCTCCCAAAGGTTGTCCTTAACCTACAAGAAAATGAGAAGCAGGAACAATTAGCAGATGAAAAATAAGGACAAAGACTCTAGGTATCAGTGTCAATCTGGCAGTCTCAATCAATTACTGAGCACTTTTTTGCTAATTTGTTACCACTTACTATATGCCAAGCACAGTACTAAGCCCTGGGGTGGATATAAGCTAATCATGTTGGACACAGTCCATGTCTCAAGTGGGACTCACAATCTTGATGCCTATTTTACAGACGAGGTAACTGAGGCACAGAGAAGCAATCAATCAATCAATCGTATTTATTGAGCACTTACTGTGTGCAAAGCACTGTACTAAGCGCTTGGGAAGTACAAGTTGGCAACATATAGAGACAGTCCCTACCCAACAGTGGGCTCACAGTCTAAAAGGGGGAGACAGAGAACAAGACCAAACATACTAACAAAACAAAATAAATAGAATAGATATGTACAAGTAACATAAATAAATAGAGTAATAAATATGTACAAACATATATACATATATACAGGTGCTGTGGGGAAGGGAAGGAGGTAAGATGGGGGGATGGAGAGGGGGATGACTGTTTTAAGTGCTTGTGAGAGTACAGTACAACAGAGTTGCTAGACACATTCCCTGCCCACAAGGCGCTTACAGTCCAGAGGAGCTCTTTATGTGAGAAATATTTCAGAACCGAGTGGAAGTAGCTCGGGCCCAGGAGTCAGGTGACCCAGGTTCGATTCCTGGCCTAGTCTTTGCCTCTGGCCTTTTGGGTGACCTCTCTGGGCCTCTCCCGTAAACTGGAGGTAACGTATTTGTTAAGCACAATGTGCCAGCGCTGTAATGAGCACTGGGGTAGATACAAAATGAGAGAAGTGTAGTGAGTGGCCCAATGTCACACAGCAGACATGAGGTAGAACTGGGATTAGCACCCAGATCCTTCTGACTCTCAGTCTCGTGCTCTGTCCATGAGACTGGACTCTTCTCACACAATTTACTGTGTGCAGAGCACTGTTAAAAGCTCTTGGGAGAGGACAATAAAATAGAGTAGGTAGACATTATCCGCCCTCAAGGACCTTACAGACTAGAGGAGGGGACAGACATCAAAATGGTGTACAGATGGAGGTGTACATAAGTGCTTTGGGGATGAGGTGAAAATCAAGGTGCTTAAGGAGTTTTGGGGTATAACCCTTCTCAGGGACACATCTGGAAAGTTCCCAGCACTTTACCAGTCTTGACTACAGGAGGGAGAGTCAGGCAGAGGCCTATCCATTCCATTCCTAGCTTGGGCAATGATTTGCGAGTGGAAGGCGATCTGCTACAAGTCAAAATCAATCAATCAATCAATCAATTGTATTTATTGAGCGCTTACTGTGTGCAGAGTACCGTACTAAGCACTTGGGAAGTGCAAGTTGGCAACATATAGAGACAGTCCCTACCCAACAGTGGGCTCACAGTCTAAAAGGGGGAGACAGAGACAAAATTTACCTGTGCTGCGTAGCAGCCACGTGGGAGAGAGTCGAGGGTGGAGACTCAAGTTTACTGCGTGGAAGGTGACAGTGGTAAACTTCCATATTTTCTATGGGTCCACTACCAGAACGATTGCAGATAGAGGTGGGGCGCTCTGAGAGAGATGCGGCCATGGCGTCGCCATGGGTCGAAGACGACTCGATGGCCTAACACAAGACAAAGGGGTACAGACCAAAGTACAGAAGGGAGGGAAAATAGAAGAAGTCACTTCTGTGGGCCTCATTTATCATATCCATAAAATAGGGGGATTAAGCAGAGAAAATAGAGAAGCAGCGTGGCTCAGTGGAAAGAGCACGGGCTTTGGAGTCAGAGATCATGGGTTCAAATCCTGGCTCTGCCAATTGTCAGCTGTGTGACCTTGGGCAACTCACTTCACTTCTCTGAGCCTCAGTTACCTCATCTGTAAAATGGGGATGAGGACTGTGAACCCACCATGGGACAACATTGTAACCTCCCCAGCGCTTAGAACAGTGCTTTGTACATAGTAAGCACTTAATAAATGCCATTATTATTATTATTATTAAGACTGTGAGCCCATGAAGGGCATGGAAAGTGTCCAATCTGATTAGCTTGTATCTACCCCCGGCATATAGTAAGGGCTGAATTAATACCAGAAAAAATGAGGGTTTAGAGAAAGTCTCTTTATGCTTTTAGCATGTCTTTGAAAGTGGGTAGAGTGGTATTGATAATAATGATTGCATTTGTTAAGCGGTTACTATGTGCAAAGCACTGTTCTAAGTGCTGGGGGGGGGATACAAGGTGATCAGGTTGTCCCACGTGGGGCTCACAGTCCTAATCCCCACTTTACAGATGAGGTAGCTGAGGCTCAGAGAATTTAAGTGACTTGCCCAAGGTCACACAGCAGACATGTGGCACAGCTGGGATTCTGTCAGATTCGGAGAGTACAATACAACAGAGTTTTTTTATGGTGTTTGTTAAGTGCTTACTAAGTGCTAGACCCTGTTTTAAGCACTGGTTAGGTACAAGATGGTTAGGCTGGACACAATCTTTGTCCCATATGGGGCTCACAGTCTTAACCCCATTTTACAGATGAGGTAATTTAGACACAGAGAAGTTAAGTGACCTGTCCAAGGTCACAGAGCAGACTAGTAACAGAGCTGGGTTTAGAACCAGATCCTCTGACTCTTTTCATTACTGAAGTTTGTAGACAACTTACCTCTGAAGTTTGTAGACAAGTTCCCCCTTCTAGACTGTGAGCCCACTGTTGGGTAGGGACTGTCTCTATATGTTGCCAACTTGTACTTCCCAAGCACTTAGTACAGTGCTCTGCACACAGTAAGCGCTCAATAAATACGATTGATTAATTGATTCCCTTCCCATAATGAGCTTACAGTCTTCCCAGCGGTATCCTCAGAGGAACTCTCCTCCCTCCTCTCAAGTGCTACTCCGGCCACCTGTGCTTCTGACCCCATTCCCTCTCATCTTATGAAATCTCTCACTCCATCCCTTCTCCCCTCCTTAACTTCCATCTTCAACCGCTCACTCTCCACTGGTTCCTTCCCCTCTGCCTTCAAACATGCCCATGTCTCTCCCATCCTAAAAAAACCCTCTCTTGACCCCACCTCACCTTCTAGTTATCGTCCCATATCCCTCCTACCATTCCTTTCCAAGCTCCTTGAACGAGTTGTCTACACGCGCTGCCTAGAATTCCTCAACAACAACTCTCTCCTCGACCCCCTCCAGTCTGGCTTCCGTCCCCTTCATTCCACAGAAACTGCGCTCTCAAAGGTCACCAATGACCTCCTGCTTGCCAAATCCAACGGCTCATACTCTGTCCTAATCCTCCTCGACCTCTCAGCTGCCTTTGACACTGTGGACCACCCCCTTCTCCTCAACACGTTATCTGACCTTGGCTTCACTGACTCCGTCCTCTCCTGGTTCTCCTCTTATCTCTCCGGTCGTTCTTTCTCAGTCTCTTTTGCAGGCTCCTCCTCCCCCTCCCATCCTCTTACTGTGGGGGTTCCCCAAGGTTCAGTGCTTGGTCCCCTTCTGTTCTCAATCTACACTCACTCCCTTGGTGACCTCATTCGCTCCCACGGCTTCAACTATCATCCCTACGCTGATGACACCCAGATCTACATCTCTGCCCCTGCTCTCTCCCCCTCCCTCCAGGCTCGCATCTCCTCCTGCCTTCAGGACATCTCCATCTGGATGTCCGCCCGCCACCTAAAGCTCAACATGTCGAAGACTGAGCTCCTTGTCTTCCCTCCCAAACCTTGTCCTCTCCCTGACTTTCCCATCTCTGTTGACGGCACTACCATCCTTCCCGTCTCACAAGCCCACAACCTTGGTGTCATCCTCGACTCCGCTCTCTCATTCACCCCTCACATCCAAGCCGTCACCAAAACCTGCCGGTCTCAGCTCCGCAACATTGCCAAGATCCGCCCTTTCCTCTCCATCCAAACCGCTACCCTGCTAATTCAAGCTCTCATCCTATCCCGTCTGGACTACTGCACTAGCCTTCTCTCTGATCTCCCATCCTCGTGTCTCTCTCCACTTCAATCCATGCTTCATGCTGCTGCCCGGATTATCTTTGTCCAGAAACGCTCTGGACATATTACTCCCCTCCTCAAAAACCTCCAATGGCTACCGATCAATCTGCGCATCAGGCAGAAACTCCTCACCCTGGGCTTCAAGGCTGTCCATCACCTCGCCCCCTCCTACCTCACCTCCCTTCTCTCCTTCTACTGCCCAGCCCGCACCCTCCGCTCCTCCACCACTAATCTCCTCACTGTACCTCGCTCTCGCCTGTCCCGCCATCGACCCCCGGCCCACGTCATCCCCCGGGCCTGGAATGCCCTCCCTCTGCCCATCCGCCAAGCTAGCTCTCTTCCTCCCTTCAAGGCCCTGCTGAGAGCTCACCTCCTCCAGGAGGCCTTCCCAGACTGAGCCCCTTCTTTCCTCTCCCCCTCGTCCCCCTCTCCATCCCCCCGTCTTACCTCCTTCCCTTCCCCACAGCACTTGTATATATGTATATATGGTTGTACATATTTATTACTCTATTTATTTATTTATTTATTTATTTTACTTGTACATTTCTATCCTACTTATTTTATTTTGTTGGTATGTTTGGTTCTGTTCTCTGTCTCCCCCTTTTAGACTGTGAGCCCACTGTTGGGTAGGGACTGTCTCTATGTGATGCCAATTTGTACTTCCCAAGCGCTTAGTACAGTGCTCTGCACATAGTAAGCGCTCAATAAATACGATTGATTGATTGATTGATTGATTGATATTATTATTATTATTATTATTATTATTAGAAGATCCACAAGGTAAGGAGGGAGTGGGAGAGCTGATTAAGAACTTTAAAGCTGGTGGTAAGGAATTTTTCTTTAATGCCAAGGTGGATGGGCAACGATTGAAGGTTTTTGAGGCTAAGGGAGATGTGAACTGAGCAGTTTGTTAGAAAAATGATCCGGGTGAGTGAAGTATGACCTGGATTAGGGAGAGACAGGAGGCAAGAGGCCAGCAAGGAAGCTGTACTAAGTGCTTAGTACAGTGCTCTGCACACAGTAAGCACTCAATAAATACTATTGAATGAATGGTGCGGTAACAGTTGGGATAGGATAACTGTCTGGATCAGAAGTTTGGATGGAAGTGAAGGGTCAGATTTTAGAGATGTCTTTGAAGGTAGAACCAGTAGGATTTGAGAATAATAATGATAATAACAATACTGATGGTATTTGTTAAATGCTTACTATGTTAATGATGTTAACATCATTACTATGTGTTAATGATGTGCATCTAGCTTTACTTCTATTCATTCTGATGACTTGGCACCTGTCCACATGTTTTGTTTTGTTGTCTGTCTCCCCCCACTAGACTGCGAGCCCATTGTTGGGTAGCAATCGTCTCTGTATGTTGCCAACTTGTACTTCCCAAGCGCTTAGTATAGTGCTCTGCACATAGTAAGCACTCAATAAATACAATTGAATGAATGAATGAATGTGCCAAGCACTGTTCTAAGCACTGGGGTAGATACAAGGTAATCAGGTTGTCCCACGTGGGGCTCGCAGTCTTAATCCCCATTTTACAGATGAGGTAACTGAGGAGCAGAGAAATTACCCAAAGTCACACAACCGACAAGTGGTGGAGCTGGAATTAGAACCCACGACCTCTGACTCCCAAAGCCCACGCTCTTTACACCACAAACAGAAAGCTGGCTTTTATAACCTCAAACCAATCGAGTGTAGCTAGTTTGTATACAACAAAAATATCTAGCCATTAAACTCCTTGGATTTTCCTGACAATTAGGCTGCTTCCATTTTTGCCTGTGGCAATCAATATATCCAGAAATGTGTGTTTGGGATTTTCTATGCCAGTAGCAAAAAAACATGAGGCGAGATAGTGTGGTCTCCTGGGAAGAGCCTAGGATTTGGAATCAAGAGCCTCGGTTCTAGTTCCAGCCCCACCAATTGCCCACTTTGTGACTTTGGGCAAGTCACTTAACTTCTCTATGCCTCAGGTTCTTCATGGATAATGGGGATAAGATCCCAGCTCTCCTTTCTCTGTGCCTTGAGATCTTCATCTGTAAAATGGGGATAAGATCCCTGCTCTTCTGCCCTCTTAGACTGTGAGCCCTGTGTGGGACAGGGACTGTGTGTGATCTGATTATCTTGTATATACCCCAGTGTTTAGCAGAGGACTTGGACCAGAATCAGTCCTATGTATTGAGGGCTTCCTGTGTGCAGTGCTCTGCACTAAGCACTTTGGAGAGTACAATATAGTTGAGTTTGTAGACACGTTCCCTGCCCAAAGCGAGCTTACGGTCTAGAGGGGGAGACACATTAATGCACGTGAAAAAACAGAGTAAATGCTTCATAAATGCCAACGTTGTTATTATTGTTGCTTTGTTCAGACTTGGCCATTCAGTGAGTATTTAGCAATTCTGATTAGCGTGAAGCAACGCAGCGATGTGGAGGAGTATTGAATACAGGGTTCACACAAGTCAGATTTTTCCAGCCTGATCCAAGCCTCTTTTTATTCCTGCCCTGGCCTGTTCAGCCATCTTTGAGCCCCAGGGACCCTGGAGCTGGGGTCGGATCAGGGCAAAGCTTCACTCGAGGAATGGCGGGGATTATTTACCCCGGTGCTTAGTACAGTGCCTGACACACAGCAAGCACTTGTAAACTCCCTCTAGGCTGTAAACTTGTTGTGGGCAGGGACTGTGTCTGTTTACTGCTATATTGTACAGTCCCAAGCACTTAGTACAGGGCTTGGCACAAAGTGCTTAACAAATACCACAATTATTATTATTATTTCAGTGCCCTGCACTCAATAAATACAATTGAATGAATAACAAATGTCCTAAAAAAGCTCTAATTGGCCACCTACCTCCTCTCCTACTCAGCTCTGAGGGGCTTCTGGGCTTAGAGTCAATGCCAAGGTTGTGGGCTCAAGTAGAGGAAGACTCTGGGAGCCGTTCAGCCAATCCCAAGCTCCCACCCAGCAGACCCCGGCATCCTCCAGCAACTGTCCGGGACCCCTTGGGCCCTGCCCCACCATTCATTCATTTATTCATTCATTCATTCATACATCAGCGGCAATCCCGAAACACACCTTCCGCTCAATTACCCGGGTAATTCAGCACGGCCAAAAGGAGACCAGAGCGAGCATTTGAATAGGAGACCCTGATGCTACATAAATTAAAACGTTATTTTATGAAGGGCTGGTTTGTCCTTGCTCTTTTAATAATGAGCTCATGACTCAACAGAGGGAAAACAGATGTTTATAGGAAAAAGAAAGAGAACAAGGGAGGGGAAACGAATCCAAATTCTGCTGGAGGATATTCTGCTGAACCTAACGGAGCATAGGTTACAAAGGTAAGATCCTTTGAGTCAGATGTTTACCCAAAGCTGCCAGTTCAAAAATAAATTAGCTTTGCGAAGTAGAGTTTGCCCTTTTTGACATACCAGAGTGCATAAACATAGCAAATTGCATTTTACTTATGAAAAGAGAAGGAATCGTAGGATGAATAGAGTAACAGAAACACCCTGATTGGCTTTTTCCTAGGGTTGCCAAGTCTTCCTTTATCTCCCCCGCTGCTCATCGTTGCCTTTAACGCGGAGCTGTGAAACAGCATGGCCCCGTGGAAAGAGAATGGCCCCGGGAGTCAGAGGACCTGAGTTCTAATCCTGCCACTTGTCTGTTGTGGGACCTTGGGTAAGTCACTTCACTTCTCTATGCGTCAGTGACCCCAACTGTAAAATGGGGATTCAGTAATATCCGCTACTCTTCCTACTTAGACTGTGAGTCCAGTGTGGGACAAGGACTGTGTCCAACCTGATTAACTTGTGTCTACCCCAGCGCTTAGAGCAGTGCTCAACACATACTAGGGGCCTAATGAATACCATGATAATAAATAAAAATTTAGACTCACAGAGCCGGAAGGGTCCTCAAGAGGTCATCTGGTCCAGCCCCCTGCTCCCGGCCAGATGGTGGTACGCGTTTTTCTCGGAGCTCTTCATAATGTACCCTCCAGCGGTAATCCTGGTGAGGGATGGAGTTTCCTCTCGAATGACGGATGAGCTTCGGTCCTGGAGCAAAAACTTTAGGGCAGAAAACCCGCACCTGGTTACTGATTCTAGTGCCTACGGTCGCACATTCTCACAGCCCAGCCGGTTATCGTCCCTCAGGAGGGAAGCAGCATTGCCTAGTGTATAGAACATGGGCCTGGGATTCAGAAGGACCTGGGTTCTAATCCTGGCTCTGCTACTTACCTGCTGTGTGACCTTGGGCAAATCACTTCTCTTCTCCGTGCCTCGGTCACCTCATTTGAAAAATGGGTTTAAGACTGTGAGCCCTATGTGGTGCAGGGACTGTGTCCAACCTGATTATCTTGTATCTACCCCAGTGCTTAGAATAGGGCATGGCACATAGTAAACCCTTAACAAATACCGCGATTATTATTATTATTATCAGGTGGGTAGGTGGATGAAGAGTGCAGCCTGCCAGAATGTTACCTACAAAAACCCATTTATGGCTCTCTCCCCCTCCCTCCAGGCTCGCATCTCCTCCTGCCTTCAGGACATCTCCATCTGGATGTCCGCCCGCCACCTAAAGCTCAACATGTCGAAGACTGAGCTCCTTGTCTTCCCTCCCAAACCTTGTCCTCTCCCTGACTTTCCCATCTCTGTTAACGGCACTACCATCCTTCCCGTCTCACAAGCCCGCAACCTTGGTGTCATCCTCGACTCTGCTCTCTCATTCACCCCTCACATCCAAGCCGTCACCAAAACCTGCCGGTCTCAGCTCCGCAACATTGCCAAGATCCGCCCTTTCCTCTCCATCCAAACTGCTACCCTGCTCATTCAAGCTCTCATCCTATCCCGTCTGGACTACTGCACTAGCCTTCTCTCTGATCTCCCATCCTCGTGTCTCTCTCCACTTCAATCCATACTTCATGCTGCTGCCCGGATTATCTTTGTCCAGAAACGCTCTGGACATATTACTCCCCTCCTCAAAAACCTCCAATGGCTACCGATCAATCTGCGCATCAGGCAGAAACTCCTCACCCTGGGCTTCAAGGCTGTCCATCACCTCGCCCCCCTCCTACCTCACCTCCCTTCTCTCCTTCTACTGCCCAGCCCGCACCCTCCGCTCCTCCACCACTAATCTCCTCACTGTACCTCGCTCTCGCCTGTCCCGCCATCGACCCCCGGCCCACGTCATCCCCCGGGCCTGGAATGCCCTCCCTCTGCCCATCCGCCAAGCTAGCTCTCTTCCTCCCTTCAAGGCCCTGCTGAGAGCTCACCTCCTCCAGGAGGCCTTCCCAGACTGAGCCCCTTCTTTCCTCTCCCCCTCGTCCCCCTCTCCATCCCCCCGACTTACCTCCTTCCCTTCCCCACAGCACCTGCATATATGTATATATGGTTGTACATATTTATTACTCCATTTATTTATTTATTTATTTATTTTACTTGTACATTTCTATCCTACTTATTTTATTTTGTTGGTATGTTTGGTTCTGTTCTCTGTCTCCCCCTTTTAGACTGTGAGCCCACTGTTGGGTAGGGACTGTCTCTATGTGATGCCAATTTGTACTTCCCAAGCGCTTAGTACAGTGCTCTGCACATAGTAAGCGCTCAATAAATACGATTGATTGATTGATTGATTATGGCTAAAGCCATGGCAATAAAACTATATTCACCAAAAGGGGGAAGTGAAAATTCAATTATTTTCTTACTGGCAGATAGGCGGCCGTGGCGGGGTGGGGTGGATGTTGTAATGAGAGGGGAGCGGGGGGGTGACCTGCTGCCTGGGGAGGGGTCCAGATTGCTCCCACAGCAGCATGGTCTAGTGGATAGAGCATGGGCCTGGGGTTCAGTAGGGAAGAGAAGCAGCGTGGCTCAGTGGAAAGAGCATGGCCTTTGGAGTCAGAAGTCATGGGTTCGAAATCCCGGCCTCACCACATCGTCATCATCATCAATCATATTTATTGAGCACTTACTGTGTGCAGAGCACTGTACTAAGCGCTTGGGAAGTACAAATTGGCAATATATAGAGACAGTCCCTACCCAACAGTGGGCTCACAGTCTAAAAGAAAAACAAATGATCAGGTTGTCCCACGGAGGGGCTCACAGTCTTAATCCCCATTTTACAGATGAGGTAACTGAGGCCCAGAGAAGTTAAGTGACTTGCCCAAAGTCACACAGCTGACAATTGACAGAGCTGGGATTTGAACCCATGACCTCTGCCTCCAAAGCCCGTGCTCTTCCCACTGAGCCACATGTTTGCTGTGTGACCTTGGGCAAGTTGCTTAACTGCTTGGAGCCTCAGTGAACTCATCTGTAAAATGGGGATGAAGACTGTGAGCCCCCCGTGGGACAACCTGATCACCTTGTATCCCCCCCAGTGCTTAAAACAGTGTTTGGCATATAGTAAGCGCTTAACAAATGCCATCATTATTATTAGTAGGACATAAGTTCTAATTCCGGGTCCATCACTCGCCTGGTATGTGACTTTGGGCAAGTGACTTTACTTCTCTGGGACTCAGGTACCTCATCTGTAAAATGGGGAATGAACTTTGAGCCCCATAAGGGACAGGAACTGTATCCAAGCTGATAAACTTGCATCTATCTCAGTGCTTAGAACAATGCCTGGCACTTTGTCAGCACTTAGATATTCCTTCAATTGTATTTATTGAGCACTTACTGTGTGCAGAGCACTGTACTAAGCGCTTGGGAAGTACAAGTTGGCAACATATGGAGACGGTCCCTACCCAACCGTGGGCTCACAGTCTAGAAGGGGGAGACAGACAACAAAACAAAACATATTAACAAAATAAAATAAATAGAATAAATATGTACCAATAAAATTAATAGAGTAATAAATCCGTACAAACATATATACATATATACAAGTGCTGTGGGGAGGGGAAGGAGGTAAGAGGGGGGATGGGGAGGGGGAAGAGGGGGAAAGGAAGGAGGGGGCTCAAATACGTCTACCAGCTCTCAGATAGCACAATTATTATTATTATTAGGGTGCGAGAGCTTCTCAGGCTCATCCTATGGCTTGATGAGGACAATGAGAACCCCACAGGTCCCTGTGCCGGGGGGCTGCATCCTGCCGGCAGAGAGTGAGGAGTTCAACCGCCGTCTTGGGCCCACCATGCCAGTGAACGCCTGGGAGAAGTAGCACGGATCTGGGTTAAAGTCTAACCCAGTTCTACCACTTGTATGCTGTGTGACCTTAGGCAAGTCGCTTCACTTCTCTGGACCTCAGTTACCTCATCTATTACATGGGGATTCAACTGTGAGCCCCATGTGGGACAGGGACTGTGTCCAACTTCATTTGCTTGTATCCACCCAGTAATTAGTACAGTGCCTGACACATAGCACTTCACAAATGTCATAAAAAAAAAAGAAAAAAGAATAAAGGCACTCTGGAAAGATGACATTACTTCAGGGTGAAAGTGTTATTTTAAAAATTCAGCAAAATTTAACACTGTTAGTGTTCCGCTTTTGCCAGCTTTATACACACACATCTTTTCCCATTCGTTTCAACTGCTATTTATCCAACAGCCGTGGAAAAACAACCGTTGCTAGGCGAATACGTTCCCTCATCTGTAAAATGGGGATTAAGACTGTGAGCCCCCTGTGGAACAACCTGATCACTCTGTAACCTCCCCAGTGCTTAGAACAGTGCTTTGCACATAGTAAGTGCTTAATAAATGCCAATAAATAAATCATAAATAAATAACATATACTAGTCTCTTCAACTCAAGGTGTTTTGAGTTAAGATGAACAGCCCATGCAATGTTTCTAAATGGAAATCCTGAATCAGCTTTACAGCCCACTGATTCTGTCTTTCCAGCACCAGTCTCCTTTATGGCATTTGTTTTGCTATTTTTTGTTTTAATGGTTTGTGTTAAGAGCTTACTATGTGCCCGGCACTGTCCTAAAAGCTGGGGTAGATATAAGGAAAACAGGTTGTACACAGTCCACATGTCACGTGGGGTTCACAGTCTTAATCCCCATTCTACAGATGAGGAACTCAGGCACAGAGAATTTAAGTGACTTGCCCAAGGTCACACAGCAGACATGTGGCAGAGCCAGGACTGGAACTCAAGTCCTTCTGACTCCCAGTCCTGTGCTCTGCCCACTAATAATAATAATAATTTTGGTATTTGTTAAGCACTTACTATGCGCAAAGCGCTGTTCTAAGCACTGGGGAGGTTACAAGGTGATCAAGTTGTCCCATGGGGGGCTCACAATCTTAATCCCCATTTTCCAGATGAGGTCACTGAGGCCCAGAGAAGTGAAGCGACTTGCCCAAAGTCACACAGCTGACAAGCGGCGGAGCTGGGATTTGAACCCATGACCTCTGACTCCAAAGCCCGGGCTCTTTCCACTGAGCCACGCTGCTTCCCCGCTAGGCCACTCTGCTTCTGGGGTACTGTCAGGGTAGGGAGTGGGGCATCGGAGAGCTGCGAAGGAACTGGGGAACAATTTTAAAATTCATTCATTCGTTTATTCAGTTGTAGAGCACTGTACTAAGCACTTGGGAGAGTACAATATAACAATAAACAGACACATTCCTGCCCACGGTGAGTCTAGAGGGAGAGACAGACTTAATCTAAATAAATTGATTAGAGATCTATAGATAAATGCTATGGGGTGCCCCCTCTCAGGTTGGCACCTGGCGAGTTTCCAGTACTCTGCCAGTCTCACCTAAGGGAGAGAAAGTCAAGCAGAGGCCTACCCATTCCATTCCTAGCTTGGCCAGTGGCTAGCGAGTGGAAGGCCATCTGCTTTAAGTTAAAACTCACCTGTGCTGGGCAGCAGCAGCACAGGAAAGAGTCAAGGGCGGAGGCTCAATTTTACTGTGTGGAAGGAGGCAACGGTAACCACTGCCAGATTTTTACCAAGAAAACTCTGTGGCTACACTACCAGAATGATTGCAGAGGGAGGTGGGGCTTGCAAGGAGAGATGTGCCCATGGAAGCACCTTGACAGCATAAGACAAGATATGAGTGCCAGGGGGCTGGGACAGGGGATGAATAAAAATGCCGAAGAGAGTGGGAGAAGAGGGAAGAGGAGCTTAGTCACGGAAGGCCTCTTGGAGGAGATGTGCCTTCAATATGGCTTTGAAGGGAGAGATAGAGATAGAGAGAGAGTAACTCTCTGTTGGATTTGAGGACGGAGGACATCCCAGGCCAGAGAAAAAGGGTCCAGCTTTAAAAGACAGCTTGTGGAGTGGAGTTGGCCAAGGACGGGGGAGGAGGGCAGCGAGAGGGTGGAGCGTTATCCGATTGCCACGCATAATCACCATGGACACGGTCCTCACAGCCACTTCACTTCCAGTGAAGCGAACACTATTGTGGAACGGCTTGGACCTGATAAACATATGCTACTGGAGCTGTTACTCATCTATAGAGGAGCAGCTTGGCTTAGTGGAAAGAGCCAGGCTTTGGAGTCAGAGGTCATGGTTTCAAATCTCGACTCCGCCACTTGTCAGCTGTGTGACTTTGGGTAAGTCACTTAACTTCTCTGTGCCTCAGTTCCCTCATCTGTAAAATGGGGATTGACTGTGAGCCCCACGTGGTACAAACCTGATCACCTTGTAACCTCCCCAGTGCTTAGAGTAGTGCTTTGCACATAGTAAGTGCTTAATAAATGCCATTATTATTATTATAATGGTTACACTGCCCAATTCTAGGTAATTCTAGTAAAAATTAAGATATCTGACCTCAATTCAGGGGCCGATCCTCAATTCACGGTATTGCGCATATGAGAAAATTGGTTCCGACAAAGTTTAGACTCAAGGTGCAATTTTCAGAGACAGACTGTGTTGGAAATCCAAGACAGGTTGTATTGGCCTCAGGCACTGTTCCCGAAGGACAGAGAGCTTGGGAAACAGAAGCAGACAAACACTGAGCAGAGGATTCCCGTCGATTTCCCCACCAGGTATCCTGTTGATCATTGACTAAATTTTAGGTATCTCTTTTATTTCCTGAATACACATGTCATTTGTCCACTGGTTCCACTGTCTGTCTAAAGATCGACATGGAAGACTTCAGGAGCCTGAGGATAGAGTGCCCCCAATGTGGACCTGAGCCCCTCAAGATTGTAAGCTCACTGTGGGCAGGGAGCACGTCTACCAACTCTGTTGTACTCTCCCGAGCACTTAGTACAGTGCTCTGCACACAGTAAGCACTCGGCGTGGTTTAGTGATAAAGACCTGGCTTCTAAACCCATCTCTGGGCAAGTCATTTTGCCTCTCTGTGCCTCAGTTGCCTCATCTGTAAAATGAGGATTAAGACCGTGAGCTCTATGTGGAAGGGGTTGTCCCAACCTGATAACTTTAGAGAAGCAGCGTGGCTCAGAGGAAAGAGCCCGGGCTTTGGAGTCAGAGGTCATAGGTTCAAATTCCAACTCTGCCGATTGTCAGCTGTGTGACTTTGGGCAAGTCACTTAACTTCTCTGTGCCTCAGTTCCCTCATCTGTAAAATGGGGATTAAGACTGTGAACCCCACATGGGACGACCTTGATTACCTTGTACCCCACCCCCCAAGGCTTAGAACAGTGCTTGGCACATAGTAAGTGCTTAACAATTACCAACACTATTATTATTATTGTATCTACCCCATTGCTTAGAACAGGGCTTGACAGGTAGTAGCACTTATCAAATACCATTAAAAAAAAAAAGGAAAAGGGTACCTGATGATCCGGGGTTGGTTCAGGGTGGGTGGGAAGTCCGGTGGAAGGGCAGAAGTGGTGGAAAAGGACTGCCCACCTTTCCAAGGAAATCCCACGCTTCCCTGTTGCTCAAGGTTTAATGTTTTCCTTCGTCCCCTGACCTTCCCTGGGCAGTTTTCACGTCTGTTCACAGAGGTAGGGCTGGGGAAGAATGTGAGCCCATTGTTGGGTAGGGACTGTCTTTGTTGCTGACTTGTACTCCCCAAGCACTTAGTACAGTGCTCAGCACACAGTAAGTGCTCAATAAATACGATTGAATGAATGAATGAATGAGTGAAGCGGGCTGGTTCGGTTCTTCCACGTGAAGCAGGAAACACCGAAACAAGCTTGAGCCTTTCCAAACAGTATTTTCTTATTCACTCACTCAGTCTTATTTACTGAGGCCTTACTGTGTGCAGAGCACTGTACCAAGCACATGGGAGAGTACAGTATAACAATAAACAGACATTCCCTGACCACAACAAGCTTACAGTCAGTCTAGAGGGGAAGACAGATATGTACAGAAATGCTATGAGGCTGGGAGGGGGAAGAATAAAGGAAGCATGTCAGGGTGACCCAGAAGGGTGTGGGAGAAGAGGAAAGGAGGGCTTAATCAGGAAAGGCCTCTTGGAAGAGATGTGCCTTCAATTCTTTCATGCATTCAATCGTATTTATTGAGCGCTTACTGTGTGCAGAGCAGTGTACTAAGCGCTTGGGAAGTACAAGTTGGCAACATAAGGCTTTGAAGTCAGGGATACTGCCCTTTCTGTCCTGAGACAGTCACAGAGGATTGAAGAGAGGCTTCGGGTGGACACAAGCATCTGGGGCATGCTACCATCTAGTAGCTATAAATAGGAAGGGCTGAGTCGAGAACTGATTACTACACTGGATTACAATGAGGCAGCATGGCCTAGTAGATAGAGCCCGGGCCTGGGAGTAAAAAGGACCTGGTTTTAATCCCAGTTCTACCACTTGTGTGCTGTGTGAGCTTGGGCAAGTCACTTCACTTCTTTGGGTCTCAGTCCCCTCATCTGTAAAACGGGGATTAAGACTGTGAGCCCCACATGGGACATGGATTGTCCAACCTGATTACCTTTCATTCATTCAATCATATTTATTGAGCGCTTACTGTGTGCAGAGCACTGTACGAACCGCTTGGGAAGTACAAGTTGGCAACATAGAGAGACGGTCCCTACCCAACAACGGGATCACAGTCTAGAAGGCGGAGACAGACAACAAAACAAAACATGTGGACAGGTGTCAAGTCGTCAGAACAAATAGAATTAAAGCTAAATGCGCATCATTAACAAAATAAATAGAATAGTAAGTATGTACAAGTAAAATAGAGTAATAAATCTGTACAAACATATATACGGGTACCTTGTATCTACCTCAGTGCTTAATATAGTGCCTGGAACATAGTAAACACTTAATGACTACCATTGAAAAAGTAATCAGAATAGCTTGTTAGGGAAGACAGAAGAAAAATAGAATTACTCTTAAATTATCCTTTTTTTCCTGGCTAAAGGTTCAGAAAAGAGGAGACTCTAGACCATCAGCTCCTTGTAGGAAGGGAATATGTCTACCAATTCTGGTATATTTTACTCTTCCAGGCACTTAGTACAGTGCTCTGCTCACAATAAGCACTTATGATTGATTGATTGGAAGGGTGGCAGGCTATATGCATAGACTGTGGCCAAGGATGCGTGGGATAATGGGTTTTGTTCGATTTTTTTCAGCAGAAATAGCTATTTAGAAGGCAAACCTTCTTGGAATGTGAGAATCTCAGCACCCAGTATTTGTAGGATGAGGCTCAGGTATGTACGAGAATTCTACCTGCTTATCTCAGAGCCTGTCCTGAGGCCCTGGCGATAATCTGTCCAGTTTTTTTTTTCTAAATGAAAATACGGTTGTTCAAACATTCCCCAACTGAGGTTGGTCAGAATCTCAGAAAATCACCTTCTATTGGGCCACCATCTCCACCATCAGGGAGCCTCTGTGGCCATTCATTCAATCGTATTTATTGAGCGCTTACTGTGTGCAAAGCACTGTACTAAGTGCTTCCCCCATGAGACTATTAGTTACGGTTTTTGATAAGCGCTTACTATGTGCCAAGCACTGTTCTAAGCGCTGAGGTAGATACAAGGTAATCAGGTCAGACACAGTCCCTGTCCCACGTGGGGCTCACACTCTCTATTCCCATTTTTCAGATGAGGGAACTGAGGCACAGAGAAGTGAAGTGATTTGCCCAAGGTCACACAGCAGATGAGTGGGGGAGCTGGGATTAGAAATCACATCCTCAGACTCTCAAGCCTGTCCTCTTGCCACTAATAATAATAATGTTGGTATTTGTTAAGCGCTTACTATGTGCCAGGCACTGTTCTAAGTGCTGGGGGGGATACAAGGTAATCCAGCTTGTCCCACGTGGGGCTCACAGTCTTAATCCCCATTTTACAGATGAGGGAACTGAGGCGCAGAGAAGTGAAGTGACTTGCCCAAAGTCACACAGCTGACAAGCAGCGGAGCCGGGATTAGAACCGATGACCTCTGACTCCCAAGCCCGGACTCTTTCCACTGAGCCACGCTGCTTCCCATGGACCCTGGCGCTGCAGCCTAGGTGACACCTTTGCCCATAAATCGCCTTTGTACGTAAAAATTCTTCCTTGCCCTTTGCTTCGTGCTGTCTTCCTGCTGGCCTGCTTGCTGGTCACACCCACGGCCCCGGTGCGAACAAGACTGGTAAGGGCCAGAGCATCTGAGTGGTGATGTGGAAACCACTGGCACTATAATCGACTCCTTTGCGCTGCTTCTCAGGCCTGAATCCTCTTGACTGGTCTGAGGGTTGTCTGTCATGGACAACAGGAAACTGCACCAGCTGTTCATTCATTCCTTCAATCATATATATTGAGCGCTTACTGTGTGCAGAGCACTGTACTAAGCGCTTGGGAAGTACAAGTTGGCAACAAATACAGACGGTCCCTACCCAAAAGCAGGCTCACAGTTTAGAAACCTCAGGCAGCACAGTTAGAGATTGCCCTGGCAGAGTCAGAGTGTGTTTCTGCAGCAGAGGCTTATGCTCATTTCTAGGGAGGGTGGGAAGTGATGAATTTTGCCATGAGAGGTCCACCCTGCCTTCCTTTCCTTAGTAATAATGATAATAGATGGCTACCTCACCTCCCTTCTCTCCATCTCCAGCCCAGCCCGCACCCTCTGCTCCTCCGCCGCTAATCTCCTCACCATGCCTCGTTCTCGCCTGTCCCTCCGTCAACCCCCGGCCCACGTCCTCCCCCTGGCCTGGAATGCCCTCCCTCCGCACAGCCACCAAGCTAGCTCTCTTCCTCCCTTCAAAGCCCTACTGAGAGCTCACCTCCTCCAGGAGGCCTTCCCTGACTGAGCCCCTTTTTCCCTCTCCTCCTCCCCATCCACCCTGCCCTGCCTCCTTCCCCTCCCCACAGCATCTGTATATGTTTCTACAGATTTATTACTATATTTTACTTGTACATATTTACTATTCTATTTATTTTGTTAATGATTTGCATATAGCTATAATTCTATTTGTTCTGACAATTTTGACACCTGTCTACATGGTTTGTTTTGTTGTCTGTCTCCCCCTTCTAGACTGTGAGCCCGTTGTTGGGGAGGGACTGTCTCTCTATGTTGCTGACTTGTACTTCCCCAGCACTTAGTACAGTGCTCTGCACACAGTAAGCGCTCGGTAAATACAATTGAATGAATGAATGAGCTCACTGTGGGCAGGGAACTTGTCTACCAACTCTGTTAGAGACTGTGAGTCCACTGTTGGGTAGGGACCATCTCTATATATTGCCAACTTGTACTTCCCAAGCGCTTAGTACAGTGCTCTGAGTAAGCGCTCAATAAATACGATTGAATGAATGAATGCTCTTCCAAGCCAGTATAGTGCTCTGCACACATTAAGCGCTCAATAAATGCCATTAGATTGATTAATAATAATAGTTGCGGTACTTGTTAAGCACTTACTGTATGCCAAGTACCATACTAAGTGCTGGGGTAGATACAAGATAATCAGGCCCCACTTGGGGCTCGCAGTCTAAGAAGGAGGGAGAACAGATATTGAATTCCCATTTGGCAGATGAGGGAACTGAGGCACGGAGAAGTGAAGGTCATACAGCAGGTACGTGGCTGAGGCAGGATTAGAACCCAGGTCCTGTGTGTCCTAGGTCCATGCTCTTTCTACTAGGCCTCGCCGTTTCTTTAGGCCCACCCTTTCTTCCCCCTCACCAGAACCATCCTTTCTCCCCCTCCCCAAACCCACCCCAACACCTTCTCCCAAGGGTCATGGTGTCTTCCCAACCCCAAGACCCCCCTCCTCCTTCCCCATACCATCATATCCTTAATCTGGTTCAGTGGCGACGGAGTCAAAAAGAACATTCATTTTCTCTTGGACCCACTCAGCCCTTGAAATATTATCCTGGGAGGCCGAAACTGAAGGTGTGGAAATAAAAGGTCAACAAATAACATTCAGGCATTTGGAATCTTTTGAAACCTATCTGTGTTTCCAGAACCTTTTAAATTCTGCTTAATTTAACTTGGCTGGAGGGAGATAGTGTGGATTTGTGAGTTTGTTTTGCTCCCATACTGAATACACAGAAATGTGTTTAATTGCAACCTGGATGTTAATGAATGCACATTTCAGCAACCATTCACGATCTGTGAAGCTCTGAGGTGGAAAAAGTATTCAAAGCCCAGCTTTCTGTCAGAGCGTAAGGAATTTGCCACGGAAAAAGACAGTGTGGAGAAAGCACCAATTTGGGTAATACAAAGCCAGTTTCCTGTCCGTTTTAACACATGCTTCAGAAACACGGTATGAAAGCAGAAGTGAGACCTGAAATATTTAAGTTACAGACAACGTATCTTGGGAAGAATAAGACCAGACAAGACAATTAGAAATCTCATTCCCACGGAGGGACTGTTGCCACTGATTAAGAGTTCACAGTTAATGGCTTTGACATCTGAAGCAGATGGATGAAAATAGAAACCCCTAAAGGAGCCGTGAAAAACAAAAATAGGACAGGAGCCCAGAGGCATGTCCAAAAATTGCCAGAGGCTTGGAGTAAAGAGAGGTCATAAAAGAGAAAAAAAAGCCAGTGGTTAAATTTGAGGAGGCCTGGTGAGGGGATCCCATTAAGTTTCTGGGTGCTAAAAGACTCATTTTTGTGAACGGTTCCCCCAGAAACAGCATGGTCAACTCTTACATCAAAAGAAGTGGAGGACTTACTGCAAATAACAGAAGCCACCCTTAGCTTCCAGTGGTATATGATCATCATCATAATCAATAGCATTAATAACAATAACAATGGTATTTGTTAAGTGCTTACTATGTGTCAGGCACTGTACTAAGCACTGGCATGGATGCAATCAAATCGAGTTGGACACAGTCCCTGTCCCACATAGGGCTCACAGTCTGAATCCCCATTTACAGATGAGGTAACTGAGGCCCGAAGAAGATAGGTGACTTGTCCCAGGTCATGGAGCAGACATGTTGCAGAGTCGGGATTAGAACTCATGTTCTTCCAACTCTCAAGCCCGTGCCCTATCCACCTGTCCATGCTGCTTCTAATTAGGGTACTTTATAAGCAATTACTCTGTATTACATATACATATTACATACGGGATAATCGGATCAGACACATTCTCTGTCCCACATGGGATCACAGTCTTAGAGGTAGAGAGAACGAGTATTTTATCCTCATTCTATAGATGAGGAAACTGTTGTACTCTCCCAAGTGCTTAATTAATCCATAGAATTTATTAAGCGCTTACTATGTGCAGAGCTCCTTAGGTGCTTGGGAGAGTAATAATAATAATGGCATTTATTAAGCGCTTACTACGTGCAAAGCACTGTTCTAAGTGCTGGGGAGATTACAAGGTGATCAGGTTGTCCCACGTGGGGCTCACAGTCAATCCCCATTTTACAGATGAGGTAACTGAGGCCCAGAGAAGTTAAGTGACTTGCCCAAAGTCACACAGCTGACAAGTGGCCGAGCCGGGTTTTGAATCCCTGGCCTCTGACTCCAAAGCCCGGGCTCTTTCCACTGAGCCACACTGCTTCCACCATAGCAGAATTAGCAGACACTATCCCTGCACATAATGAACTTACACTGATTAGTACAGTGCTCTGCACACAGTAAATGTTCAATAAATACCATTGATGATGATGAAGATGATGAGGCATGGAGAGGTTAAGTGACTTGTTCAAGGTCACACAGCAGGTTAGTGGCAGAGCTAGGATTAGAAACCGGATTTCCAGACTCCCAATATGTCCTGTGCTCTTTCCACTAGGGCCACATGGCTGTTGTTCCCCATTCCCATGTATTCCACTGGCTTTACCGTGATATTGCAGTGGGAAGAAAGGGGGAGGGTGGGAAAAGGTCTCTGAGGTATCTAGAGAAAAGGGCGGATCACCTGTCGCATGTGTCGGTTCTATGGAAGGGCAGAAATCTTCTCGAAGTCCATCCGGAGTGAGCAGCCTGATGACCTCGCTGAGACCCTGTGGCTTTCCAACTAAGTTGGAGTAAGAAACACAGGATGGCAAGTATGGAGACCAAAAAATTTGGTAATAAATATGGTATTAATCACTTACTGTGTTCCAGTCACTATACTAAGTGCTGGGGTAGATACAAGGTAATCAGGTTGCATGAAGTCCCTGTTCCAAATGGACTGCACAGTCTTAATCCCCCTTAAACAAATGAGGCAACTGAGGCCCGGAGAAGTGAAGTGACTTGCCCAAGATCAAACAGCAGACAAGTGGCAGAGCTGGGATTAGAACCCAGGTCCTTCTGGCTCCAAGGCCCGTGCTCTATCCACTAGGCTATTCTGCTTCTTAAGCAGCAGGTGTCAAAAACCCTTTCTTATTGGAAGATTAATTGTGTTTTCAGAACACCTTTCTTCATGCTTTATTTCGGCCAAAGGCAGGCAGTGTGAGTATGTGAAGCCAAGGAAGCCCAGGGCTGTAGCAGTGGGGAACATTCCTTGGGAACTGTTTCCATGCCAACGCTGGGGTTTGGATGCCCATGGCTTCAGCTGGCCGGGTCCTTTTTCCATAAGCCTGAACTGATGCTGAGAAGCTGATTCACCCTGTACAGGTTAATGTTCCAAGAGGCCCGAATAATATTAATAGTGTATTTTTTAAACTCTTACTATGTTCTGGGTACTGTTCCAAGCGCTGGAGTATATACAAGAGGTTAGGGTTGGACTGTCTTTGTCCCAGTGGGGTCTTAATCCCCATTTTACAGATGAGGGACCTGAGGCATGGAGAAATGAAGTGACTTGCCCAAGGTCATGGAGCAGACAAGTGGCAGAACTGGGATTAGAACTGTACACTGCCCACTAGGCCATGCTGCTTCTCTTACCGCAGGTGCTCAATGCATACTTTTGATGATGATGATGATGACAGTGATCAAAAAATACCCCTTCACCTATGCAATCCTGCTACAATCACTTCTGAGAAGCTGAAATGGATAGAGGTTTTAATCCCAGCTCTGCCACATGCCCACTGTGTGACCTTGGGCACATCACTTAGCTCGTTTGTGGCTCAGTTACCACATCTGTAAAATGGGGATTAAGACTGTGAGCCCCACAGGGGATGTGGGCTGTGTCCAATCTCATTGCCTGGTCAGATACTTTGTCGGGGGACTTGAAGAGGAACCCATTCTGTGCCGAAAAACTCGCATTCCCAGCTGCTTAGGTCTGAGATATGTTGAGGTCCTTATGGGTGGCAAAGCAGAATTGGGTTTAGGGGTTTAAAAGTTCGTTTTAAGTCAGCCAGACTCATTTTGACTTTGTAAAGTCCTTTCGAGTTTCCAGTAAATGTAATCCCCCTGTTGATGGGGAAACTATGCCAGACACCTGTCTACATGTTTTGTTGTCTGTCTCCCCCTTCTAGACTGTGAGCCCATTGTTGGGTAGGGACCGTCTCTATATGTTGCCAACATGTACTTCCCAAGTGCTTAGTACAGTGCTCAGCACACAGTAAGCGCCTAATAAATATGACTGAATAAATGAATGAACCTGATTAACCTGTGTCTAGTTCAGTGCTTAGTAAAGTGCCTGGCACACAGCAAGTGCTTAATAAATACCATTAAAAAAGAGAGAGAGAGACACCAAGGCATTCTATCTGCTCCCCTCCCTCGGTTCAGAAGTTATTCCAGCCTCCAACTGGAACTTCTCCCTCACCCAACTACAAAGCAATGCCTCATGCAACCGAACTGGGTTACTGATTTTGACTCTAGGTCTCACCAGTACATTTTGAACTACTTTTGGGGTCTGTGATTCTCACCAGGCCCATTGAAGCAAGTCTGTTAAAGGAAGACAAATACAAAGCAATCGTTTTCAAGCTACTATCGTACTCTCTGCCAGGACAAGATGTCTTAAGAATACACGATGGCTCTTGATTTTCTGTGAAGTGGCTTATTCAAACAATCTTTTCCAAGACGATGATCTGTATGCACACACTTTACAGCCCAAACTGCACTAACAAAACTTGAAGTGACCGTCCTGCGATCCTTCTAACACAGCTTGGTTGATCAAGCAAAATCGGCCTCATCTTCCTACATTTTGGGATCTGTGAAACATGAAGTGATGGAAAAGCAAGCAAAGGCCTAATGGGGTGTCCAGGAAATGCCTTATCTGGCACAGCATGAGAAACGTCTTGGTTCTTGGCACCTCAAATAAGTTATGGAAGTGACTCTCCCATAAAAGAAGTGGACGACCACCGCATCAGGATGTGGGTTAGTCTTAAAGATGAGTGCGGACGTTCATACAGATATAGCCTTCCGAGAACCAGTGGGATATTTTTTTCCTTAACCATAAAAGAGCCTTTTAAGTCACTTTTAATGAGGAGTTGGTTTAGGAATTTACTCTGAAACTCTAAACGGAGTGCAACTTCCTCAGAATCTCACTGAGCCAAAGGTAAATACTGTTTCGATTGATGTTTCAGTCAAAGCAACATAAGCTGGTAGTGAGAGAGAAATCTTGCTCAAATACTTTCTCTTCCATATTTTGGGATTTCCTGGAGCACCTCCTAAAGGGTGGAATAGGTTGAGGACCAGTTGGCTTTTTTTTAGAAGCGGTCACCTTTGAAAAGGAGACCAGCAATTGTGAGATGATAAGAGACAGGTACCAGAGCTATATTATTTTTTTAATGGAATTTGTTAAGGGCTTACTATGTGTCAAGCACTGTACTAAGCACTGGGGCAGATATGAGTTAATTAGGCTGGATACAGTCCCTGTACCACATGAGGCTCACAGTTTAAGTAGGAGCAAGAGAAGAACATTTCTAGTTCAAACTATCTCAGACTAGGGAATTAATTAATGACGGCATTTGCTAAGCGCTTACTATGTATAAAACACTGTTCTAAGCACTGGGGAGGATAGAAAGTGATCAGGTTGTCCTACATCCCAGTCAATCCCCATTTTACAGATGAGGTAACTGAGGCACAGAGAAGTGAAGTGACTTGCCCAAAGTCACACAGCTGACAATAGGCGGAGCTGGGATTTGAACCCATGACCTCTGACTTCCAAACCCGTGCTCTTTCCACTGAGCCACATTGTATCTTAGGGAAAATATTGTAACTAAGTAAAACCATGTTCTCATACTTAGTTACAATATTTTCCCTAAGATAAGGAAAAATATATTTTGGCTTCCTTTAAGTCAAATATTTTTAAGTCTGGGAAGAGAAAATGTGGAGAAGTTAGCTTGAAAGGTGGGTAGAGTCCCTTTTCCAATTGACTTAACCCTCTCCCTCAAATATAATACTTATGGGAAAATATTTTCAGTGTATTTTCTGGATGGATTTCCTATTTAAGTAAGGAGAAGAATTATCAATCAAATGTTAAATGGCCCATCAAAAGTATTTATTTTATTTCCTTTTTCTTCAAGTTGCTTTTTGCCTCCCTTAGAAGACACTAGAATAAAAGAGAATTCCTTCAAGATGCCTCATGGGTCTGTTGACACTCTCCAGTGTATTTCCCTCCGCAAACAGAACTCCTTACCACTGGCTTTAAGGCACTCAATCAGCCTCCTCTGCTGTTCTCCTACTACGCAGTCTGCACTTTGCTTCTCTAATGCCAGCCTTCTCACTGTACCTTGATCCCATCTATCCCTCCGCTGATTCATTGACCACATCCTCCCTCTGGCCTGTAACTCCTTCCCACTTCATGGAAGTTCGTTCTGGGCAGGGAAAGTGTCTGCTCATTCCATTGCATTGAACTCTCCCAAGCACTTAGCAATCAAATTTATTGAGAAATTACTGTGTGCAGAGCACTGTACTAGTGCTTGGGAGAGAACAACATCACAGAATGGGTAGACAGGCTCCCTGCCCATAACGAGATGACATTTTAGAGGGGTAGACAGACATTAGGATAAATAAAAATATATAGATAAGTGATGTGGGGCTGAGGGAGGGGTGAACACGAGGCGCAAATCCAAGAGCAAGGGTGATGCAGAAAGGAGTGGGAGAAGAGGAAATAAGGGCCTACTCAGGGAAGGCCTCTTGGAGGAGGCCTTCAGTAAGGCTTTGAAGGTGGGGAGAGTAACTTGTCTGTCAGATATGAAGAGGGAGGGCATTCCAGGACAGAAACAGGACGTGGGCGAGATGTCAGCGGTGGGATAGATGAGTGGGTTGGCATTAGAGGAGCGAAGTGTACGGGCTGGGTTGTAATAGGAAATCAGGGACGTAAGGAAGGAGGAGGCAAGGCGATTGAGTGTTTTAAAGCAGATGGTAAGGAGACTCTGTTTGATGCCGAGTTGTATGGCAACCAATGGAGGTTCTTGACCAACCTCCTTAGTACAGTGCTCTGCACACTAGTAAGTGCTCAATTAATACCATTAATTGGTTCATATCTGACAGACATCACTGTCCCCATCTTCAATGCCCTCCTAAAATCACATCTCCTCCAAGAGTCCTTCTCTAACTAAGCTTTCATTTGCTACCCTCCCTCCCTTCTGCATCACCTCTGCATTGGGATCTGTACCCCTGAAGCACTTGATATTCACCTCATCCTCAGTCCTACAGGTCTTATGATGATGATGATGGTATTTGCTTGGCACCTAGTAAGTGCTTAATACTGTTCTAAGCCCTGGGGGGGGGGGGGGGGATACAAGGTAATCAGGTTGTCCCACATGGCGCTCACAGTCTTAATCCCCATTATATAGCTGAGGGAACTGAGGCACAGAGAAGTTGTGACTTGCCCAAAGTTGCACAGCTGACAGTTGGTGGAGCTGGGATTTGAACCCATGACCCCTGACTCCAAAGCCCGTGCTCTATCCACTGAGCCATGCTGCTTCTCTTATGATGATGATGGTATTTGTTAAGCACTTACTATGTGCCAAGCACTGTTCTAAGCCCTGGCGGGGATACAAGGTAATCAGGTTGTCCAACGTGGCGCTCACAGTCTTAATCTCCCTTTTATAGATGAGGGAACTGAGGCACAGAGAAGTAACTTGACCAAAGTCACACAGCTGACAAGTGGCAGAGGCAGGATTAGAACCCATGACCTCTGACTCCCAAGCCCATGCTCTTTCCACCAATCCACGCTGCTTCTCGTGTCTGTCTCTCCCTCTAAACTATTAACTCCTTGTGGGCAGGGATTATGTCTACCACCACTGTTGAATTGTGCTTTCCCAAGTGTTTCTCATTCTATTATTATAATATTTATTAACTGCTTAATACGTGTCAAGCACTGTTCTAAGCATTGGAGTAGATACAAGTTAATCAGTTTAAACACAGTCCCTATCCCACATGGGGCTCACAGTCTAAGTAGGAGGATGAACAAGAATTGAATCACCATTTAGGAAACTGAGACATAGAGAAGTTAAATGACTTGTCCAAGATCGCACAGCAAGGAATTGGATTAGAACCTAAGTCCTGTGATTCTCGGGCCATTGCTCTTTCCACTAGACCATCCTGCTTCACACAGTACCACTGACTGATGGGTGAATATTTAATAAAGGGAACAGCTCCAGTTTGCCTGCAAATCAATAGATTGCACCCTATTCCTAAATAAATGAATATCATAAAGAATCAGCCTGGCCTAGTCAATAGAACACGGGCCCGGGAGTCAGATGACTTCTGTTCTGTTTCCAGCTCTGCCGCTTGTCTGCTGTGTCACCTTGGGGAAGTCACTTAACTTCTCTGTACCTCAGTTCCCTCCTCTGTAAAATGGGGATTACTACTGTAAGCCCCATGTGGGAGATGGACTGTGTTCAACCGCAGTGTGGCTCAGTGGAAAGAGCCCAGGCTTGGGAGTCAGAGGTTGTGGGTTCAAATCCCAGCTCTACCAGTTGTCAGCTGTGTGACTTTGGGCAAGTCACTTCACTTCTCTGTTCCTCAGTTCCCTCATCTGTAAAATGGGGATGAAGACCATGAGCCCCACATGGGACAACCTGATTAGCTTGTATCCTCCCCAGTGCTTAGAATAGTATTTTGCTCATAGTAAGCACTTAACAAATGCCATTATTATTATTATTATTATTATGTACCCCAGCCCTTAGTACAATGCCTGGTACGGAGTAAGTGCTTAATAACATAAAAAAATACCCTGAGCCATTCCAATTAGAAGGGCAGGAAAAGATTAGAAGGACAGAGGATGGATCAAATAAAGGAAAGTTTTCTTGAATAAATGCAAGCACTGGGAGGCAATATATTGTGACGGGCAGGAGAGTTCTCATAATCATAATAATGGCATTTATTAAGCGCTTACTATGTGCAAAGCACTGTTCTAAGCACTGGGGAGGTTACAAGGAGATCAGGTTGTCCCACAGGGGGCTCACAGTCTTATTCCCCATTTTACAGACGAGGGAACTGAGTCCTAGAGAAGTGAAGTGACTTGCCCAAAGTCACACAGCTGACAATTGGCAGAGCCGGGATTCGACCCCATGACCCCTGACTCCAAAGCCCGGGCTCTTTCCACTGAGCCACGCTGCTTCTCATGAAGCACAACTCTGAAAATAAAACATTAAAAGCAATCACAAGGTGTGGATTCAATGGTACGCAACACGAAAACAAAACCAAGTATTCAGAGGTATCCCAACATTTCTCCCTTAATGACCCTGGAGAATCCATGCCTACCACACACAGCCAGAGGAA
Source organism: Tachyglossus aculeatus (assembly GCF_015852505.1). NCBI lineage: Eukaryota > Metazoa > Chordata > Mammalia > Monotremata > Tachyglossidae > Tachyglossus > Tachyglossus aculeatus. The sequence goes on from NC_052069.1 coordinate 86,575,090, forward strand.
GGAACATCCTATTAAGACATTAGGATCCGTGCTTTTCTCCCATTTAAACTGGCTTCTTAATGTTGGCTGAATAAATTAGAAGAGTACAGTCCAATCAAAACTCCTACTAAGCCCTTAAGGGGGAAGCTCACGAGTTCCATGGTAGCCAAGTCTTGGACCCGGAGAGAGTTGGCACAAAGCCGAACCCGGCTAGTTTTGGGCAGGGCTCAGATGACCCACCTGTCCCGCATAGCTCCTCATGGCAGGAGGCCTCTTGATGGTCCCCAGGACCCCCCACAACTCCTTGTCTTCCTTATCTGACCAGTCTTAGCCCTCATCCTCTATTCAACTGTTCATTTTAATCAATGATCTAATTATTATCAGCTGAAATGTGTTTTTTCACCTTTGTTTCTCACCAATCAATCAATCAATCGTATTTATTGAGTTCCTACTGTGTGCAGAGCACTGTACTAAGCGCTTGGGAAGTACAAGTTGGCAACATATAGAGACAGTCCTTACCCAACAGTGGGCTCACAGTCTAAAAGCTGCTCTCCTTCCCCATCTGCCCTTGGTGTCTCTTGCCTTACCTCCTTCCCTTCCCCACAGCACCTGTATATATGTTTGTACATACTTATTACTCTATTTATTTATTTATTTTACTTGTACATATCTATTCTATTTATTTTATTTTGTTAATATGTTTTGTTTGGTTCTCTGTCTCCCCCTTCTAGACTGTGAGCCCACTGTTGGGTAGGGACCGTCTCTGTGTGTTGCCGACTTGTACTTCCCAAGTGCTTAGTACAGTGCTCTGAACACAGTAAGCGCTCAATAAATATGATTGATTGATTGATTGATTGGGGGCTGGTCTCAGGATCATGATAATGACAGCTGACAGGACAGTGGGAGGGGGCTGAGTCTGGGGAGCATCCTGAGCCTCCCAGTCCCTCGGGCTGAGTCATTCCCTCCTCTTCTTTTTTGTTTTTTTAAGGTATTTGTTAAGCACTTACTAGGCTCCAGGCACTGCACTAAGCACAGGGGTTGGACACAAGCAAATCGGGTTGGACACAGTCCTGTCGCACACAGGGCTCACATAAGAAGTGAAGAAGCATGGCTCAGTGGAAAGAGCCCGGGCTCTGGAGTCAGAGGTCATGGATTCATATCCCGACTCTGCCACTTGTCAGCTGTGTGACTTTGGGCAAGTCACTCAACTTCTCTGTGCCTCAGTTCCCTTGTCTGTAAAATGGGGATTAAGATTGTGAGCCCCCCATAGGACAACCTGATCACCTTGTAACCTCCCCAGTGTTTAGAACAGTGCTTTGCACATAGTAAGCACTTAATAAATGCCAACATTATTATTATTATTATTATTATTATTATTAATAAATGCCATTATTATTATTATTATGAAGTAACTGAGACATGGATAAGTGAACTGACTTGTCCAAGGTCACACAATAATAATAATAATAATAATAGTATTTGTTAAGTGCTTACAAGCACTGTTCTAAGCGCTGGGGTAGGTACAAGTTTATCAGGTTGTCCCATGTGGGGCCCGCAGTCTTTATCTCCATTTTAAAGATGAGGTAAACAGACAAGTGCAAAGTCAGGATTAGAACCCAGGACCTTCTGACTCTCAGGCCTGTGAACTATTATTTCATTCATTCATTCATTTAATTGTACTTACTGAGCACTTACTGTATGCAAAGCAGTATATTAAGTGCTTGGGAGAGTACAGTGTATCTATCCACTAGATCATGCTGCTTCTCTTATCAGCCTGTCTTTTCTCCAAGAGAGCAGAGGCAGGAAAAATATGTGCTTGTCTCTTCCTGCTGATCTTTTTTGCAACAGCATTATTTTATCATCATCCTTCTCCAAAGTATTCATTGAGCAGCTCTCTGCTATGCTAAGTACTGCATGAATAAGGCAAACAGACTCTTGAACCACCCTGTTGATGTTGGCTGCAAGAAACCGGAGATGGTGGGGACCAGTAATCAATCAATCAGTGACATTTATTGAGCACTTTCTGCATGCAGAGCACTGTACTAAGCTCTCGGGAGAGTACAGTGTAACAGAGGTCGTAGTACTTGTAATAAAATGAGTAGTAATGTCTACTTGTTTTGTTGTCTGTCTCCCCCCTTCTAGACTGTGAGCCCGTTGTTGGGTAGGGATTGTCTCTGTTCCTGAATTGTACTTTCTAAGTGCTTAGTACAGTGCTCTGCACACAGTAAGTGCTCAATAAATGCGATTGAATGAACGAATGAATAGTAGTAGTAGTACTTGTCCTGTTGAGAAATGACTGGAGTGTTACCCACGTAATAATCATAATTATGATAATGGTGGAATCTGTTAAGCACTTACTAGACAAGCACTTATTAGGGAAGCAGCGTGGCTCAGTGGAAAAAACATGGGCTTTGGAGTCAGAGGTCATGGGTTCGAATCGCGACTCCACTACATGTTTGCTGTGTGACCTTGGGCAAGTCACTTCACTTCTCTTTGCCTCAGTTACCTCATCTGTAAAATGGGGATTAAGACTGTGAGCCCCACGTGGGACAACTTGATCACCTTTTATCACCCCCAGCGCTTAGAACAGTGTTCTGCACATAGTAAGTGCTTAACAAATTCTATCATTATTATTATTACTATGTGCCAAGAACTCTACTAAGTGCTTGGGGAGGTACAGGACAGTCAAATCACACCCAATTCCTGTCTCACATGGGGCTCACAGTCTAAGAAGGGAGGAAACTCATCACATCAGTCAATCAATCAATCCATGGTATTTATTGAGCACTTACCGTATGCAAAGCAGTATACTAAGAGAGTACAATGCAACAGAGATGATAGACAGGTTCCTTGCCCACTTTGAGCTCACAGGGTAGATGGAGAGCCAGACATTAATATAAATAATGTTATGGATAAATACATGTGTGCTGTGGGGCTGAGGATGGGGTGAATACTAAGTTCCAAAAGTATAGAGATCCAAGTGCATAGATGAAGCAGAAGGGAAAGGGAGCTGGGGAAAAGAGGGCTCAATTGGGGATGGCCTCTTGGAGGAAAATGACTTTAATAAGGCTTTCAAGGTAGGGAGCGTGTTGGCCTGGCATACAAAATAATGGTATTTGTTAAGCTCTTGCTAAGTGCCAAACACTGTTCTAAGCACTGGTGTAGATATAAGTTAATCAGATTGAGCACAGTCCCTGTCCCACATAACAATAATAATAATAATGGCATTTATTAAGTGCTTACTGTGTGCAGAGCACTGTTCATTCATTCATTCATTCAATTGTATTTATTGTATTGTATTTATTTATTTGGATGGAGTGAGAGGGTGGATTTTAACAATACTGTGACAGTTGAACCCATAGAATTTGGTGACAGATTGAATATGTGGGTTGTAGGAGAGAGACGAGTCAAAGAAAATGTCAAATTTACAGACCTGTGAAATAGGGAGGATTAGTGGTACTGTCTACGGTGATGCCAAAGAAGGGGGAAGACAGAATTTGGGTGGGAAGACAAGTTGTGTTTTGGACATGTTTAGTTTGAGGCTTTGGCAGGACGTCCAAGTAGAGATGTCCTGGAGGCAAGAGGAAATGTGAGACTGCAGAGAAAGAGAGAGGTCAGGGCTTGAGAGGTGAATTTGGAAATCGGTTGTGAAAAGGTGGTAGTTGAAACCCTGGGAGGGATTGAGTTCTCCAAAGGAGTGGGTGTAGATGAAAAATAGAAGGGGACCTAGAACTGAGCCTTGAGAGATTCCCTCTGTCAGAGGGTGGGAGGCAGAGGAGGAGCCTGAAAAAGAGGATGAGAAGGAGCAATCAGAGCAGTAGGTGAACCAGGAGAGGACAATGTCAGTGAAAGTAACGTTGGACAACGTTTCTGGGAGAAGGGGGTGGCGCACAGTGTCGATGGCAGCCAATGGAGCATGGGCCTGGGAGTGAGATGGTCATAATAATAACAATAATATTAATAATGTTGGTATTTGTTAAGCTCTTACTATGTGCCGAGCACTGTTCTAAACGCTGGGGTAGATACAGGGTAATCAGGTTGTCCCACACGGGGCTCAGTCTTAATCCCCATTTTACAGATGAGGGAACTGAGGCACCGATAAGTGAAGTGACTCACCCAAAGTCACACAGCTGGTTCTATGGCTCCACCACTGTCTGCTGTGGGAACCTGGGCAAGTCACTTCACTTCTCCGTACCTCAGTGGTCTCATAAATGAAAAGGGGATTGAGACCATGAGCCCTATGTGGGACAGGGATTGTGTCCAAACTGATTTGCTTGTGTCCAATGCCAGTACTTAGTGCAGTGCCTGGCACATAGCAAGCCTTTAACAGATACAACAATTATTATTATTACGAAAGCTTTGGAAAGTACCAGTAAATGAGACATACTATGTGGGACTCAGAGTTGAAGGAGCTGGAATTCCTGATTCATGGGAGAAGATTAAAATAGCTGAATACATGATCAGCCAGGCCCAGCAGCGATGAACAAGGGAGTATGTTAACCGCCTGCAAGTATTTGAAGCATAAACATCGGGGATGGGGTGGACCTGTTTACCAAGCTCTAAGGGGAAATAACTAGGAATAATAGATTAAGGCTGGGCCAAAGTAAACTCAGAATGATTATGAGGAGAAATTTCTTACTGGTGAGATGAACTGGATGGGAGAATAAGCTTCTGCAACAAGGAACCTAAGACCTCACTAGGATAATAAAACAGGACTGAAAAACATATTGTGGGAAACAATCTTCCATGAGTGAGTGCTTTGCGCTGTAAGCCTAGCCTCAAAGTGTTAGAAGGGCATGCCGGACGGGATCGCCAAACTTCTCCCTGATAGAGGGTGAATCCTCCCTGGATTCACTGATTCTCATCCAGTAGATAGATCCCGGACCTGAGAATCAGAAGTTCATGGGGGGTTCTAATTCCGGCTCTGCCACTTGTCTGCTGTGTGACCTTGGGCAAGTCACTTCACTTCCCTGCGCCTCAGTTACTTCATCTGTGAAATGGGGATTGAGACTGTGAGCCCCATGTGGGACAAGGGAGTGGATCCAAGCCGATTTGCCTGTATCCACCCCAGCACGTGGCACAGTGCCTGGCATGTAGTAAGCGCTTAACAAATACCATAATTATTATTAATACTATACCATGTATAGAGACAGGTAGGGACCGTCTCTATATGTTGCCAACTTGCACTTCCTGAGCGCTTTGTACAGTGCTCTGCAAACAGTAAGTGCTCAATAAATACGATTGAATGAATGAATGAATGAATGAATGCATGTCTCCTTTCTTTCTGATTAGAGAAGCAGCATGGTCTAGTGGAAAGAGCACACACCTGGCCCCATTATTTGCTTGCAAGTCACTTAACTTCTCTGTGCCTCAGTTTCCTCATCTGTAAAATAGGGATTCCTTGCCTGTTCCCTCTCCTACTCATATTGTGAGAGCTTCATGTGGGACAGGGACTGTTTCCAACCTGATTAACTTGCATCTACCCCATTGCTTAGAATAGCACTTGGCACACAGTAAGCACTTAATATATACAAGAATAACAATGATGGTGATGCTAATAAATAATAATTATGACATTAATTAAGCGCTTACCATGTGCAAAACACTGTTCTAAGCTCTGGGGGGGATACAAGCTGATCAGGTTGTCCCACGTGGGGCTCACAGTTGTAAGATAATAATAACTAGTCTTTGTGGGATGACATGGAGCAGAGGGGTTGAGAACCTACAGGAATCACAACCAAGCCCTTCTGGATAGAGTTGGGTCACATCTAGAGAAGCAGCGTGGCTCAGTGGAAAGAGCACAGGCTTTGGAGTCAGAGGTCATGGGTTCAAATCCCAGCTCTGTCAATTGTCAGCTGTGTGACTTGGGGCAAGTCACTTCTCTGTGACTCAGTGACCTCATCTGTAAAATGGGGATTAAGACTATGAGCCCCCCTTGGGACAACCCGATCGCCTTATAAGCTCCTCAGCGCTTAGAACAGTGCTTTGCACATAGTAAGTGCTTAATAAATTCATTCATTCAATCGTATTTATTGAGCACTTACTGTGTGCAGAGCACTGTACTAAGCATGTGGGAAGTACAAGTTGGCAACATGTAGAGACGGTCCCCACCCAACAGCGGGCTCACAGTCTAGAAGACAATAAATGCCATTATTATTATTATCTAGCTCGGAGACTTGGTAGATATTTTTCTTGGAGAGTGTGAGTCCTTGAGAAATCTCAGAAAAGTGCCCATGGTGGAGGAGTTTGCCTAGAAACAATAGTCAGCCCCACCCTGGGAACACAGAGAACACAAGAACACAGAGACACACAAGATGCCTCATTGCCTAGTGGCTAGAGCACGGCCCTGGGAGTCAGAAGGATTTCAGGTCCAATCCCACCTTTCTGCTGTGTGACCTTGGGCAAGTCACTTCACTTCTCTGTGCCTCAGTTACCTCATTTGGAAAATGGGGATTCATAATAATAATGATGGCATTTGTTAAGCGCTATGTGCGGGGGGAGATACAAGGTGATCAGGTTGTCCCACGTGGGGCTCACAGTCTTCATCCCCATTTTACAGATGAGGTAACTGAAGCACGGAGAAGTGAAGTGACCTGCCCAAAGTCGCACAGCTGACGAGTGGCAGAATCGGGGTTAGAACCCATGACCTCTGGCTCCCAAGCCCGGGCTCTTTCCACTGAGCCACGCTGCTTCTCTTAAGATTAAGACTGTAAACCCTATGTGGGACATGGACTGTGTCCAATCCAATTTGCTTGTATCTACCCCAACGCTTAGTACAATGCCTGGAACATGGCAAGCGCTTAACAAATACTATAATAATAATAATTAAATTATTATTATATTGTATGTACTCCAGTGCTAAGTACAGAGCCTGATGCATGGTAGGACTTAAAACAGGAACCACAGGAAAATTATTTAGGATTAGTTATTGTCTTGAAATGATAGTTTAGTAATTCAAAGATTTGTGCCTGCTAGCTAGAGTATTAATAGCATTGAAAGTGGGTTTCAGTTTCCTCAGGCTACATGCTGACTACATTAATTTCTTTTTTGTTTTACTTTGTTCAGAAAAGATGTAAAATACAAAATTAGAAAGACAATTAAACTAGGACAGCTAAAAGGATCAGTGGGTGGTGGTGGTGGGCAGCTACTGAATATGAATGGAATTAATGGATTTAAGCTCATCCTAGGCCTAAGTGTATATATGGAATTTGGGTATTTATACACCTGCCTCCTCTGTTACGAACCCCTTATGGGCAGAGAATGAGTCTCCAGAAGGCCTTCACCGATTAATCTCTCATCTACCTATACTATACTCCCCCAGCTACAACTGTCACTTCTGAATCACCGAAGTATTTGGGTACTCAAACGCCTGCCACCCATAGTGTATGTATTTTTATCCTCCATTGCTTCCTCCTACCTCTAAATTGTTTAAGTGTCTGTCTTCCCCGCTAGAGTGTAAGCAACTTGAGGGCAAGTATTTCATCGTGGGCAGGGAATGTATCAACCCTATTATATTGTACTCTCCCAAGTGCTTTGTAGAGTGCTCTGCACATTGTAAGTATTATTAAGTACGGTTGATTGGTTGAAGAATCACGTTTACTAATTCTGTTGTAAATGTTCAGTATAGTTGCTTTGTGCTCAGCAAGTGCTCAAAAAATACTACAAATGCTTAGTACGGTGTATGAACTTTTATGGTATTTGATAAGTAATTCATCTGTGACAAGACTGCCATAGATACAAGGCAATCAGATCATACACAGTCCCTGTCCCATCTGGGTCTCACTATCTAAAGTAGGAGGGAGAACAGCTATTTAATCCCCATTTGACAGATGAAAAAACCGAGGCACAGAGAAATTATGTGATTTCCTCAAGGTCACACAGCAGACAAGTGGTGGAGTTGGGATTAGAACTCAGGTCCTCTGATTCCCACCCTCAAGGACAAAGTAGGGGCCTCACTGCTTTTCACTAGACCATACTGCTTCTTGAGCTCCTGCTGCTTACATTCAGCAGCTCTAGAAAAACCACTAGAACTGCTTCTACCAGGTGAAAATCCATTCAGTTTTTAATGATCTCTCAAGAAAGAGATTCCACAGCCTCCACTTGCCTTGCCTGCTTGGATGTTTTTCCCCTTTTTTCAAATCATCTGGTGCTGTTATTTTTTCAGGCTTAGCCTATTTCCCTTGGGGAGATAAACCACACTTTCTATATTAGCTTTCCAAAATCTGAAGCCAATTTCATGTCCCCTCAGTGTTCTCTTTCCTGGACCAATTGATCCCAACGTCTTTAAACTTTCCTCCCAGATTTCTTTTACAATCAACACTGGAATTATCTTTGTGGCTCTGTGTCTACACCACTGCTCTGCTTGGGTTGGAGTGCTGCTGGGCTGAGGGAGGGTGATCTGGATTAAAGAAAAAAATAAAATCTGAGCTCTCTTTGGAGAAGTATTTCCAGCCCTTAAGCTCCACCTTAAGCCCTCAGAATGACTGTTTGAATATTCATAGGACTAAAAGAGAAACAAATGCTCTTAGAACAAAAGAGTGAAGTTGAAGTCAAGGGTCTCTGAGTGGGGGTCAGCTGCCTGGTCTGTCAGGAAGATTGACTTTTGAAACCGACACCTGCCTCCCAGGGAATGATCAGAGACCTTCTGAGGGATTAAACCGTTTATTGAACTGCCGAATGGGTCATGGATTCAGGCCTCCAAAGAATGAATGGGGGAGATAACAAAGATTTTCTCTAGATCCTCCCTTTCTTGCTCATATCCTATCACACTTTCTTTTTTTAAACCAATTTATGCTGAACAAATGTTCCCGCTTGCTAGCTGAGCTCTATCTCTCTACTTCTCTGCTCTCACGGTCGTTGACATTACTGTCTCTTCCCTCGGCTTCTATCTCCTTGATTCTCTTCAAGAAGAGTCTAAAAACTGGAGTTTTGAGTTATAAGATTTCCACAACTTTGCGCCCTTCCATAGTCAAAAAAGCCCTGGCACTGCTTCTGACCAGAGGAAATCTGGGGAAAGCCAGGAAACATTGGGACACTAGAGAAGGCTAATTCATTTTAAAAATCCCTCTGTGATATTCAACGTATCCTACCATCCAGGATATAGTCTTATATGTTATGTTTTGCTATTTTTTAGAATAAGAAAGTTCAGGGACAGACTGTCAGAGCATGCAGGTCTTGTAATCAATCACACTTAAACTGTGTACTGAGCACTGTACCAAGCAAGCACTGGGGGAGTAGAATACAACAGAGTTGGTAGATACAATTCCTACCTTCAACGAGCTTACAGTCCAGTGGGGGAGACAGACATTAAAATACATTCCATAATTCTATTTGTTCTGACGATTTTGACACGTGTGTACATGGTTTGTTTTGTTGTCTGTCTTCCCCTTCTAGACTATGAGCCCGTTGTTGAGTAGTGAAGGTCTCTATATGTTGCTGACTTGTACTTCCCAAGCGCTTAGTTCAGTGCCCTGCACACAGTAAGTGCTCAATGAATACGATTGAATGAATGAATTCCAGGTAGGGGAAGCTGAAGAGAATATATAAGGATATATCTTGTAGGGTGCTATCAACCATAAAATTATTTATGTGAAAATAATTCTCTACAATGAAATGACAGTATGTACAGTTGCATAATGTGTTATGTGCCCCTTCTAGACTGTGAGCCCACTGTTGGTAGGGACTGTCTCTATATGTTGCCAACTTGTATTTCCCAAGCGCTTACTACAGTGCAGCACACATTAAGTGCTCAATAAATATGATTGATTCATTGATGTTATATATACATATATATATATATATATTTATTATAATGGCATATATCCTGACTGAGGAGTATGCTGTCAAATCTTATGTCAATCAATCCATCAATCAATTGTACATATTGAGCACTTAACGTGTACAGAGCACTGTACTAAGAGCTTGGAAGAAACCAGTAAAACAGAGTTTCCCTGCTACAGTGAGTTTGTAGTCTAGAGACAAGCTGTATTTTTTTATGGTATTTAAGTGCTTATTATGTGCTAAGCACTGTACTAAGCATTGATAGATACATGGTAATCAGGTTGCTCATAGTCCATGTCCCACATAATAATAATAATAATAATAATGGTATTTGTTAAGTGCTTACTATGTGCCAAGCACTGTTCTAAGCTCTGGGGTAATCAAGTTGTCCCACTTGGGGCTCACAGTCTTAATCGCCATTTTACAAATGAGGTAACTGAGGCACAGAGAAGTTAAGTAGCTTGCCCAAGGCCACACAGCAGACAAGTGGCAGAGCTGGGATTAGAACCCATGTCCTCTGACTCCCAAGCCTGGGCTTTTTCAATTAAACCACGCTGCTTTGAGGCTCCAAGTCTTAAGCCCCATTTTACAGGTGAGGGAATTTAGGCACAGATAAGTGAAGGCCAAGTGGCAGAGCTGAGATTAGAACTCATGACCTTCTGACTGATGGGCCCCTGCTCTATCCCCTATGCCATGTTGTTTAGTCTACAGATGTCATGCTATGCAAACTCAGCCTGTCTTGATTCTTCCCACATGATTTTGTACATGGCAAAACCACTCAGAATTCCAGCCCAAGTCATGTTGTGTTAAAATATCTTGCTGCACATGCAGAAATAGCGAAGACAGTCCGGGGAAATAGGGCGGCATCAGGGATGGGAGGGAAGTGGAGGATGACAGGTAGACTGTAAGGTCATCCTCTAGACTGTAAACTAGTTGTGGGCAGGGAATGGTGTCCGTTTATTGTTATATGTACTCTCAAGTGCTTAGTACAGTGCTCTTCCCACAGTAAGTGCTCAATAAATACGACTGACTGACTGACTGACAGATAGGGAAGCCTGCATCCTACGGCGTTGTGGTTCCTACGGCTTCCATGAAGGTGGGGAATCAGGAAAGATGATAGGGAATGAACACAGGATGCCAAAAGCCATGACCATTATCTTTGGATGAACAACAAAGAGGACAGTGGCTACTGCGGTTGCCCTGTTCTGATCCTTATTAATGGATGCTTCAGGGGCACAGGGAAAATCCCTAGTAAAGGTCAAATTTGCTTTTTGTTAGATACATTATGTTACACTGTCCAGCTGTCAGAAAACTTGCTTGAGAAATGGCATTTGTAAAGCCGTAGTCACGTTGGAGACCTTAAAAGACGAAAGGCAGCTCTGCAATTTAAAAGTGCCCAGAGCGATCTGTTCTTTTATTTAGAAAACACACCCTTGGGCCAAAGCATCTATTTTGGTAATGTCAATTTTAAGCCTGAGGCAGTGTGCTAAACTGTTAAGATTTCTACCCACAAGCAGGGCTGGATTGATGCAGGAGTTCACGGTAATGAAGCTTAGTGTCACTGAGCTAAGAAGGCCACACCTCCCATTCATTCATTTTGTTTTATTTACTGAGCGCTTACCGTATGCAGAGCACTGTAGTAACTGCTTGGGAGAGTACAATATAAACAATAAACAGACACAATCCCTGCCTACAATGAATTTAGAGTTTCGCCTCCCTTGTCTTCCCCCCACCAAAAACATCCCCAAGGGAGGGCAGCTGAAGCATGGTTTTCCCCCCACCATCACTCCGCCTACCACAGCAGATTTCTGCCCCACCCTGAAGCTCTGGCTAGTTACTGGAGGCAGCAGCCTGGGGATGCCCCAGCCCCCATTCACAAGGAAGGTGAAATCCCTGTCCCTATTACCACCATCATCATCAACAGTATTTACTGAGCGCTTACTGTGTGGGAATCCCACCCCCAGCCAATCTGGCTCAGAAGACCTTGGCTCAGCTTTGGCAATTAGGGAAGGGGAGAGAATCCCCAACCTGCAGGTAAAGTAGTAGCTGAAGACCACCCCTCCCCTGACCTCTCTTCTCATTCCTCTGCTCCAAGACCTTTGGCTGGAAGGGAAGTGACCCCGAGAAAGCCCCAGGGGCCAATAATAATAATAATAATAATAATAATAAAACAGCATTTATTAAGCACTTACCATGCGCAAATCCCTATTCTAAGTGCTGGGGAGGTTACAAGAAGCAGAGAAGCAGCTCGGCTCAGTGGAAAGAGCCTGGGCTTTGGAGTCAGAGGTCATGGGTTTGAATCCTGGCTCCACCGCATGTCTGCTGTGTGACCTTGGGCAAGTCACTTCACTTCTCTGAGCCTCACTTCCCTCATCTGTAAAATGGGGATGAAGACTGTGAGCCCCACAAGGGACAAACTGATCACTTTGTATCCCCCCCAGCACTTAGAACAGTGCTTTGCACAGAGTAAGCGCTTAACAAATGCATTATTATTATTATTATTATTATTATTATTATTACAAGGTGATCAGGTTGTCCCCTGGGGGGCTCACAGTCTTCATCCCCATTTTACAGATGAGGGAACTGAGGCCCGGAGAAGTGAAGTGACTTACCCAAAGTCACACAGCTGACAACTTGTACTTCCCAAGCGCTTAGTATAGTGCTCTGCACACAGTAAGCGCTCAATAAATACGATTGAATGAATGAATGAATGACAAGTGGCGGAGCCAGGGTTTGAACCCACGACCTCAGCCTCCAAAGCCCGGCTCTTGCCATTGAGCCACGCTGCTTCTCATAGCTGCATTACCAATTGGTTTTATGGTATCTGTTAAGCGCTTACTATTGTGCCAAGCTCTGTACTGAGCGCTGGGGTAGATACACGCTAATCAGATTGGACACAGACCCGGTCCCACTTGAAGCTCACAGGCTTAATAATTCCCATTTTATAGAGGAAGTAACTGAGGCCTAGAGAAGTGATGTGATTTGCCCAAGGTCACCCAGCAGACAAGTGGTGGAGCTGGGATTAGAACCCAGGTCCTTCTGGCTCCCTAGGCTCGTGCTCTATCCACGCTGCTTCCCAGTTGCAATGGTAACAATGCCCAGGATACACAGCATCAAAGAAGAACCAGAGTGGAATTAGGGTTGGCTTTTTGGGAAGCATTGCCATCTAGTTGATAGAGCACGGTCCTGGGAGATAGAAGGACCTAGGTTCCAATCACAGCTTCACCACTTTGTCTGCTGTGTGACCTTTGGCAAGTCACTTCACTTCTCTGTGCCTCAGTTACCACATCTATAAAGTGGGGATTAAGACTGTGAGGCCCAAGAAGGACAGGGACTGCATCCGGCCAAATTACCTTGTATCTACCCCAGCATTTAGTATAGTGCCTGGCAGACAGTAAGCGCTTAATAAACACCACAATTATTATTACTTATTTTTGCCAGATGCAAATCAGTTAAACTGAAGAGAAGCAGCATGGCTCAGTGGAAAGAGCATAGACTGGGAGTCAGAGGTCATGGGTTCTAATCCCAGTTCCACCACTTGTCAGCTGTGTGACTTTGGGCAAGTCACTTAACTTCTCTGAGCCTCAGTTACCTCATCTGTAAAATGGGGATTAAGGCCCCACGTGGGACAACCTGATCACCGTGTATCCCCCCAGAGCTTAGAACAATGTTTCACACATAGTAAGCGCTTAACAAATGCCATTATTATTATTGTTATTATTATTAAGGGAAGGCTCCAATTTTATTATTTACAGCAGGACACAGTGAGGTCACGGGGGGGGGGGGCACAAAATCCATTAGCCCCAAACAAATGATAGTTATTAATATGGCCCTGCCCAAAAGGCTACTAGTTCTGCAGCAAGGCTGATGAAAACAGAGCAAGTCAGAAAAACACGGGTTCAAACCCTGTCTTTGCTACTTACCTGCTGTGTGACCTAGGGCGAGTTGCTTCACTCCTCTGGGTCTCAGTTCCTCATCTGTAAAATGGGGATTAAGACTGTGAGCCTCATGTGTTATAGGGACTGTGCCCAACCTGACTGACCTGCATCTACACCACTACTTAGAACAGTGCCTGGAACATTATAACATTAGAGAAGCAGCATGGCTCAGTGGAAAGAGCCCGGGCTTTGGAGTCAGAGGTCATGGGTTCAAATCCCAGCTCCGCCAATTGTCAGCTGTGTGACTTTGGGCAAGTCGCTTCACTTCTCTGTGCCTCAGTTACCTCATCTGTAAAATGGGGATTAAGACTGTGAGCCCCCCGTGGGACAACCTGATCACCTTGTAACCTCCTCAGCTCTTAGAACAGTGCTTTGCATGTAGTAAGCACTTAATAAATGCCATTATTATTATTCTAGGTGCTTAACAAATACCATTTAAAAAAATGAAAAAAAAAACCCAAAACCTTAAGTGTGGTGGCAGGAGTTCTGGGTCTTGGGATGATATCCAAACCAATATTTGGTTGACCATCTAGCACATGGTCAATGCTCAGTAAATACTGAATAATAAAAGCAGATGTCTATGGCTGGCATTTCCACTAGAATTTTCCCGAGAGCCACATCCAGGTTTGGAACGGCTACAAACGTATTTACTTAATCCTACAAGGACTGTTTATCAGCTGGGAATGCTTTAGGAAGGAGTGGAAAGAGAGAGCCAGTCATGAGCCTCTCTCTAGATGAACAGGGAAGCAGCATGGCTCAGTGGAAAGAGCATGGGCTTTGGAGTCAGAGGTCGTGGGTTCAAATCCCCACTCTGCCAATTGTCAGCTGAGTGACTTTGGGCAAGTCACTTCACTTCTCTGGGCCTCAGTTACCTCATCTGGAAAATGGGGATGAAGACTGTGAGCTCCCCGTGGGACAACCTGATCACCTTGTAACCTCCCCAGCGCTTAGAACAGTGCTTTGCATGTAGTAAGCGCTTAATAAATGCCATCAATATTATTATTATTATGAACAGGGGCTAGGGATAGGGTGGCTTTCTCACTGACTCTCTTGTCTCTCCTCCACCTAGCTGGGTCAGTCCCACCACCCTCAACACCTTCAATGCAATTCCCAGTCATTTCTGAGGCTCCCTCTAATTCCCCTCAAACTGAAATCTCCATCTCCCACCTTCTCTGCCAACCACCCCCTTCCCCACCAACATGGCATCCCCCTTTTCCAGATGAATCCCGCACCCACTATCAGTTCGACTTCCGGGTCTCTGGCTCTGATCCCATCCCTTCCCTCAACCCTGTCTGCTCTGTCCAACTGCCTCTCCTACTCCTGGAACTCCAAATCCCACTGCCCTTCCATTCGGTGGAGCCATTTAGTAGTTTTCAAGTTCAAATGCATTATTTGCTTTTCTTTTCTATTCCGTCTCCTGTACTCATCCAGATTCAGATCCAGATTCCCTACACCACAACAGAGGGAGGGCGATCCATAGGAGAGTGAAAGGGAAGCAAGTTCTAGATTGCAAAATTCCTCTCTAGACTGTAAGCTCATTGTGAGCAGGGAATGATTCTGTTGTATTGTTATACCATACTCTTCCAAGCATGTAGTAAACTCTGAATAAATATGATTGATTGATTTATTGAGAGGCCCAGCAGACAGCCATTTTACATTATGTGGACAGGGAATGTGTCTATTGTTGTATTGTACTCTTCCAAGAGCTTAGTAGAGTGCTCTGCATACAGTAAGTACTCAATAAATGCAACTGAATGAACGAATGAATGAATATTCCCTACACCACAACAGAGGGAGGGCAATCCATAGGAGAGTGAAAGGGAAGCAAGATCTGGATTGCAAAATTCCTGTCTAGACTGTAAGCTCATTGTGAGCAGGGAATGTTTCTGATATATTGTTATACCATACTCTTCCAAGCATGTAGTAAACTCTGAATAAATATGATTGATTGATTGATTGATTGAGAGGCCCAGCAGACAGCCATTTTACATTATGTGGACAGGGAATGTGTCTATTGTTGTATTGTACTCTTCCAAGAGCTTAGTAGAGTGCTCTGCATACAGTAAGTACTCAATAAATGCAACTGAATGAAAGAAAGAGTGAAAATTCCCTACACCACAACAGAGGGAGGGGGATCCATAGGAGAGTGAAAGGGAAGCAAGCTCTAGATTGCAAAATTCCTCTCTAGACTGTAAGCTCATTGTGAGCAGGGGATGTTTCTGTTATATTGTTATACCATACTCTTCCAAGCACGTAGTACACTGTTCTTCACATAGTAAACTCTGAATAAATATGATTGATTGACTGATTGATTTATTGAGAGGCCCAGGAGATGGCCATTTTATATTATGTGGGCAGGGAATGTGTCTATTGTTGTATTGTACTCTTCCAAGCGCTTAGTAGAGTGTTCTGCATACTGTAAGTACTCAATAAATGCAACTGAATGAAAGAATGAATGAATATTGGACTGGAATGAAATATGTCTGCCTGTAAGTACATCCTTCACCCTTTACTCTCCCCTTGAAACAGTAACACTTCCAATTTTGATTACCCTACAGTAGGGACCAAGAGAAGAAATATATATATGTAAAGGTAAGCTTTTTTTTCCTGTGTCAAGAGAACCACACATCATACACTGTGAGTGTCTGAAAAACAAAATCTGGTGAATCCTCAGCAGTTCAAGCTAAACCCAGCTTGGAAAGACTGCAAATTTTATCATTTCTTTTCATGTCAATCCTTCTTCACCACAACATCATCAATCAATCAACTTGCTCTTGGAGTTCGTTATGTTACCATGGAGACCCTTTCCTGCAAAGTTAAAAATAAAATGCCTGTTCTGGTGAAATTTAGAGGAGCAGGACTTAATTGCCTGGCAGCCCTCTCTCTGGGAAAACCAATATTCCAGAAATGGAGATCCGACCTCTTTGTTCTAGAGGGGAAAGATGAAAAAGGAGCATTTCAGTTAGAGAGTTCAGTCTCCGTCTCCCCAGATATTATCCACGAGTCAAGCTATCTTGCCCCTGGCAGTTGTTTAACTATATTATATTCCCTGCCAGGCAGCAGATAAACCTCAAAAGCTTTCCTGACTGGATCCAAAAACTCACGCTGGTGTTTTTCGACAGACACACCCCTGTTATTCATTCATTCAATCATATTTATTGAGCGCTTGCTGTTTGCAGAGCACTGTACTAAGCACTTACTTATGGAGTCTTGGGCTGTGTAGTGCCTTCTGTTCTGTTTCATGCAGTTTTTGAGGAGGAAAGACAAACCTCAGCCAAAGATATGGGAACTAAAGCTACTCATTCATTCAATCATATTTTTTGAGCGCTTACTGTGTGCAGAGCACTGTACTAATAGAGCAATAAGAAGTATACATAAACCTAAATGTTTGGGAGCTTTAGGGATGATCAGTGAGGTTTCTAACAATGCAACATAATGATAATTATTAAGCACTTACCATATGCCAAGCACTGTACTAAGTGCTGGGGTAGATACAAGTTAATCAGGTTGGACACAGTCCCTGTCCCACATGGGGCTCATATTCTTAATCCCCATTTTACAGATAATAATAATAATACTAATAATGATGATGGTATTTGTTAAGTGCTTACTATGTGACAAGCACTGTTCTAAGTGCTGGGGGGATACAAGGTGATTAGGTTGTCCCACGTGGGGCTCACAGTCTTTATCCCTATTTTACAGATGAGGGAACTGAGGCACAGAGAAGTTAAGTGACTTGCCCAAAGTCACCCAGTTGACAATTGGCGGAGCTGGGATTTGAACCCATGACCTCTGACTCCAAAGCCCGGGCTCTTTCCACTGAGCCACACTGCTTCTCAGTTACAGATGAGGTAACTGAGGCCCAGAGAAGTTAAGCGACCTGCCTGAGGTCCCAGAGTAGACAATAATAACATAGTTATGGTATTTGTTAAGTGCTTACTATGTGCCAGGCACTGTCCTAAGCGCTGGGGTGGATACAAGCAAATCTGATTGGGTGCAGTCCCTGTCTCACGTGGGGCTCACAGTCTCAATCCTCATTTTACAGATGAGGGAACTGAGGCCCAGAGAAGTGAAGTGATTTGCCCAAGGTCACACAGCAGCCAAGTGGCGGAGACAGGATTAGAACTCAGGTCCTTCTGATTCCCAGGCCCTTGCTCTATGCACTAAGCCACACTCAATAGCAATGTTGGGAGACCCCTGTAAGCAGACAGATTACTCTGGAGGGAAACATTTCCATGAGGAAGTGGGCAGAGGATGCGTGAGGATGAAGATACCGAGAGGAGACAGGGCAAAAATGGAGACATGGCATTTATGAGGCAAACCCATCTGGCAAGTACGGAGTTCCCTTTACATGCAAAGCATGTAAAGTATTTACTTGAGAAGCAGCGTGGCTCGGTGGAAAGAGCCCGGGCCTTGGAGTCATGGGTTCAAATCCCGGCTCCACCAATTGTCAGCTGTGTGACTTTGGGCAAGTCACCTCACTTTTCTGGGCCTCAGATCCCTCATCTGGAAAATGGGGATTGACTGTGAGCCCCCTGTGGGACAACCTACAACCTTGTAACCTCCCCAGCACTTAGAACAGTGCTATGCACATAGTAAGCGCTTAACAAAATGCCATCATTATTATTATTACGCCCACAATCCAGAAGGATTTTTGGTTGTATGTCAGTTTTTTCAGTTTCACTTGCATACATAGGTGATGGCCGAGGAGAAATATGGCATAGTCGCTAGAGGACAGGCCTGGGAATCAGAAGGTCATGGGCTCTAATCCCTGCTCTGCCAGGTATCTGCTTCGTGACTTCAGGCAAGTCACTTCGCTTCTCTGGGCCTCAGTTACCTCATCTGTAAAATGGGGATTGAGCCCCATGTGGGAGAAGGACTGCATCCAACCTGATTTGCTTGAATCCACCCCAGCGCTTAGTACAGTGCCTCACACACAGTAAGAGCTTAAGAAATACCACAATCATCATCATCGTCATCATCTCTCAAACAGTAGCATCCTCTTAGAATACAATGGATAGCTGTATATGTGTATGGAAGTGACAATTTTGTAGACTGCAAGCTCCTCCGGGGCAGGGACGATATACTTCTATTGTACTTTTCCAAGAATCCAGTACAGTACTCCGCACACAGCTGGTACTCAATAAATAGTACTGAATAAATGAGAGATCAAGAGGATCTGCATATTACTATGAGCACTTTAGAAATCACATTTCCCCTAGCTGATGAAAAATAGAAGTGACATGAGGTCTGATAGGGTAGATCTAAATGACCATAAAGATTTTAAAGGTATTTTTCTCCAAACAAGCATGAGCTGGGCTGTATTATATCCCTTTTCTAACTAAAAATGGGTTTACTAATCTTGCATCTGCCTCCTTACCAACTCCAGGACCTACTTCTATTCTTCTGTGACTATATTGAAGACCCATATCATTATAGATCAGTTTCCCCAGATAAAGAGCTTTCTAAATTTAGTCTTTTTTCTCCACACTCAGACTTGTACCCTTTTTCCACCTTACCGTCAACCCCACAGGATTTATGCACTTATCCAAAATATATTTTAATGTGTTTCACCCTCTAGACTGTAAGCTCCTTGTGGACTGGGAACGTATCTGCCAACTTTGTTATATTGCATACTCTCTCAAGCGCTTAATACAGTGCTCCACATACAGTTAGCAATTAAAAAATGCAATTGATTGATTCAGTCTTTCCCTTCCACTCCCCGTAGTTTTCTTACTCCTGATACTATAGATCAAGTACTCTGCACACGGCTGGCACTCAATAAATACTACTGAATAAATGAAAGATCAAGAGGATCTCCATATTACTATGAGCACTTTCAAAATGACATTTCCACTAGCTGATGAAAAATAGAAGTGACATGAAGTCTGATAGGGTAGACCTAAATGACCATAAAGATTTCAAAGGTGTTTTTCTCCAAACAAGCATGAGCTGGGCTGTATTATATCCCTTTTCTACCTAAAAATGTGTTTACTAATCTTGCATCTGCCTCCTTACCAACTCCAGGATATATTTCTATTCTTCTGTGACTACATTGAAGAACCATATCATTATAGATCAGTTTCCCCAGATAAAGAGCTTTCTAAATTTAGTCTTTCTTCTTCACACTTAGATTTGTACCCTTTTTCCACCTTACCGTCAACCCCACAGGATTTATGCATTTATCCAAAATATATTTTAATGTGTTTCACCCCCTAGACTGTAAGCTCCTTGTGGACTGGGACCATATCTGCCAACTCTGTTATATTGTATACTCTCTCAAGCGCTTAGTACTGTGCTCCACACACAGTAAGCACTTAAAAAATACAATTGATTGATTCAGCCTTTCCCTTCCGCTCCCCATGGTTTTCTTACTTCTGATCTTATAGATCAAGTAGAATCAGGAATAATACAAGTTAAAAAAAAGAATAAATTCAATACAAGCAAAGCATTACTATTATTATTAATAATAATAATAGTAATGATAATTTTGGTATTCGTTAAATACTTACTATGTACCAGACACTGTACTAAGTTCTGGGGTAGATTATAAAAAAAGCAAATGGGAGAAGCCGCGTGGCTTAATGGAATAATAATAATTATAATAATAATAATAATGGCATTTATTAAGCACTTACTATGTGCAAAGCACTGTTCTAAGTGCTGGGGAGGTTACAAGGTGATCAGGTTGTCCCACATGAGGCTCACAGTCATAATCCCCATTTTCCAGATGAGGTAACTGAGGCACAGAGAAGTGAAGTGACTTGCCCAAAGTCACACAGCTGACAATTGGAAGAGCTGGGATTTTAACCCATGACCTCTGACTCCAAAGCCTGTGCTCTTTCCACTGAGCCACGCTGCTTCTCTGAGCACGGGCTTGAGAGTAAGAGTTCATGGGTTCTAATCCCGGCTCCACCACTGGTCAACTGTGTGACTTTGGGCAAGTCAATTAACTTCTCCATGCCTCAGTTCCCTCATCTGTAAAATGGGGATTATGACTGTGAGCCCCACATGGAACAACCTGATTGCCTTGTATCCCCCCCAGTGCTTAGAACAGTGCTTGGCACATAGTAAGCGCTTAACAAAATACCATTGTTATTATTATTATTATGCTTTTTCCATTGTGTTATCTTTGTCTTCAATCCCATTTATGTTGAGTATTTGAGTTTACTTGACTGTAAGATGAGGCTTCATGGGACTACATTCAAATTCTGATCTAAGATGAGGCTTCATGGGACTACATTCAAATTCTGAATCATTCATGCATTCAATCATATTTATTGAGTGCTTACTGTGTGCAGAGCACTATACTAAGCACTTATAATGATGGTGTTTAAGTGCTTACTACGTGCCAAGCACTGTTCTAAGTGCTGGGGTAGATTCAAGGTAATTAGGTTGTCCCACGTGGGGCTCACAGTCTTAATCCCCATTTTACAGAAGCACTGAGAAGTTCAGTGCCTTGCCCAAAGTCACACAGGTGACAAGAGGCAGAGCTGGGATTAGAACCGGCCCCTATAGTGTGAAACCTATAGAAAAACAATTTTCTCACCTGTGAAATTAGTTCAATCAGTCAATAATAAAATGATAATTCATTCGATCACATTTATTGAGCACTTACAGTGTGTAAAGCACTGTACTAAGAACTTATAATAATAGTAATGATAATTTTGGTATTTGTTAAATACTTACTAGGTGCCAAACACTGTACTAAGTTCTGGGGTAGATTATAATATAGGCAAATAGGAAAGAGTCACTGTCCAATGTGGGGCTGAAGATCAAAGTAGGAAGGGAGAATGGCTATTTACTTATTTTGCAGGAGGGGAAACTGAGAGACAGAAAAATCAAGTGACTTGCCTAAGATCACTTAGCAGACAAGCGGCAGAGCAAATATTAGAATCCAGGTCATTTCTCCACTAGTCAGCACTGCTTCAACACTATTTAGTGTGCAGAGCACTACACTAAAACCTTGGGAGAATACAGTAGAGTTACTAACCATGCTAGTAGTTTGTTGATAGTTACCTCAGAGGGTGATTCGATCAATCAATTGGATTTATTGAACGCTTACTGTGTGCAGGGTACAGTACTAAGCACTTGGAAGAGTCCAAATAACAATTTAACAGACACATTCCCTGTCCACAATGAGTTTACTGCATCAGCCTCCTTTCTGATCTCCCAACCTCCTGTCTTTCCTCACTTCAATCTGCTGACTGGATTATCTTTTTACAGAAACGCTCTGGGCATGTCACCACCCCCTTCCTCAAAATTCTCCAGTGGTTGCCTCTCAACCTTCATATGAAGTAAAAACTCCTCACTGTTGGCTTCAAAGCTCTCCATCACCTCGCCCCCTCCTACCTCACCTCCTTTCTCTCCTTTTTACAGCCTAGCCTGCACCCTCCGCTCCTCTGCCGCTTACCTCCTCACCGTGCTTTGTTCTCGCCTGTCCCGCCAATGACCCCTGGCCCACGTCCTGCCTCTGGCCTGGTATGTCCTCCCTCCTCAAATTAGCCAAACTAGCCCACTTCCCCCCTTCAAAACCCTACTGAAGGCACACCTCCTCCAAGAGGTCTTCCCAGACTAAGCCCCCTTTTCGTCAGCTTCCTCTCCCCTCCCCATCACTCTGACTTGCTCCCTCTGCTCTACTCCCCCTCCCCATCCCACAGCACTTCTGTATATATGCACATATCTATAATTCTGTTTATTTACATTAATGCCTGTTTACTTGTTTCAATGTGTATACATTTATAATTCAATTTATTTATTTAACTAACTAATTAATTAATTAATTTAACTAATTAATTTAACTTTTAGACTGTGAGCCCACTTTTTAGACTGTGAGCTCACTGTTGGGTAGGGACTGCCTCTATATGTTGCCAGTTTGTACTTCCCAAGCGCTTAGTATAGTGCTCTGCACTTAGTAAGCACTCAATAAATACGATTGATGATGATGATGATTTATATTGATGCTATTGATAACTGTTTACTAGTTTTGATATGTCTCCCCACTTCTAGACTGTAAACCCATTGAGGGCAGGGACTGTCTCTATTGCTGAATTGTACTTTTCAAGCACTTAGTACAGTGCTCTGCACATAGTAAGTGCTCAATAAATACGACTGAATGAACGAATGAATGATTTTACAGTCTAGAGGAGTAAGCTTACCTGCTACAGTTATAAGGAATTGTATCTAAGATGATAAGAATATGGTTATTTCAGATAAAAGCCCATGGATTCGGTGGAGGAGGGGGTAATTGTTTAACTTACTTTTTTAAAAAAAATTGGGTAAAATCAGGTTTCAATTTTTAAAATTTAGAAAACTTGGGTCTTTTTTTTTGTTTAAAGTTTATGATTCACACATACTAACCTTGGCATAGCACTTTTTCTTTGGTCATATCAATTTTTTCTGGCGTTTGTATTTATGAGATAAATAGCTAAACCAAATATCAACCTCACTGCTACCTGCTGGCCCATAGGGTAATGTTAAGGAATTCTTGATTTATGTTAGAGTACCAAACTCCTGAAGCAATCCCAAACCGAACAACACCACAGGTTTGTTTTTTTGAGGTGAGGGCTGTATATCAGAGTGACAAAAATGTTGACACGAACAATGATCAAGCCAGCTATTCAAGTAAATGCCGGACTTTATTGAGAAGGGAGAAGGGCTATTCCCCAGAAAAAATACATTCCTATAACTTCCGGGATCACATGTTAAAATTAATATTGATTTGTTTGTAGAGGAATGTTAAAATTACATCCGCCAGTGGTCTGCTGTGTGACCTTGGGCAAGTCACTGCACTTCACTATGCCTCATCTATAAAATGGGGATGGAAACTGGGAGCACCATGTGAAACAGAGATTGTGTCTAACTTGATTTGCTTGTATCCACCCCAGTCTTTATTACAGTGCCTGGCACAAAGTAAATGCTTAACAAATACCATCATCATCATCACATGACTACATGTGATGTGTTGATTTAAGCTCATGATGGGAAAGTTAGAATGAGTTTGTAAATTTCTTTAAATGCATCTTGGCAGTAAAACTATTAAGACAATTTAACATTTAAAAATTATTTAAAAAGAAGTTTTCCCAAGCCTAACTTCAATTACAAAAAATCTATGTTTGCATATGCTCATCATTTAAGGTATGGATATTTAATCCCAAACACTTAGTATTTAAACCTGACTGAATGCATGAATGTTTGAAGTTACACCTGACAACTTCATTTCTACCTCAAATACCTCAATCTTTTAATGAAATAGTAATAAATAGTAATACATAGTAATAAAACTAGGCAGAATCTTACTCACTTTCCCCAGTTATTAATTCTCACAATGCCAAGACACTGGGTGGAGTAGAACATAATTATGATTATTAATCCATCAATGGCATTTATTGAGCACCTACTAAACGGTGCTCTGCACATGGTAAGTGCTCAATAAATACGATTGAATGAATGATTGATTCTTCCACTGGAATTAATGCTTGTGAGCATCTTGGAGTGTGGTTGTCGGCTTTGTTATACACCTGGCCTCTGGGACCTCCTGCTCTTTTTCTATTTTGAGAACAGAAGTCAAGGATTCACACTGTCCTCTCTGTCCCTGCTACTCCTCACCTTGGACGTTAATGACCTTTCCATCTCTTTGCATGCTGCCCTGCAGGGAGGTCGCTAATGAAGAGAAATGCCATCAACGCACCCTGGGCCATCTTTTCTTTTTTCCACTACAACATTTCTCCACTACAACTCTCCAGATGGTAATAAACGAGTCATTTCCAAATTCTTGGTCTTTCTGCCAGGGGATGATGTGAGTTGTACTCAGTTGCTATTCAGAGAATTGGCCAATCTTTGAATGTGTAAGTAGCATCTTTGAAATGATAACATTTTTCGAGTCCAAAGTGGATTGAGCATGGGGGTGGGGAAACTTCCAGAGAACAAGGGTCAGGGGTCCAAGAATAATAATAATTAATAATAATGGCATTTATTTAAGTGCTTACTATGTGCAAAGCACTGTTCTAAGCGCTGGGGAGATTACAAGGTGATCAGGTTGTCTCACGGGGGGCTCACAGTCTCAATCCCCATTTTACAGATGAGGGAACTGAGGCACAGAGAAGTTAAGTGACTTGCCCAAAGTCACACAGCTGACAATTGGCAGAGTGGGATTTGAACCCATGACCTCTGACTCCAGAGCCCATGCTCTTTTCCACTGAGCCATGCTGCTTCTCTAAAAAGCTTCAACTAAAAGCTTTGATCCCCATATGGGGAAGGGAATGTGTCTGACCTGATTAGCTTGCATCTACCTTAGTGTTTCGGGCACAGTTTATAGATCACGTACTCTTTCTGGTGCTTAGTGCAGTGCTCTGCAAAGAGTAAATGCTTAATAAATGCTATAACTACTGCTTTACAAACTCCAAAATTAGTATTCTAGCAGAAGAAGAAAGCAGATGTGCAAGATTGGGTCAGTCAGTCATATTTATTGAGTGCTACTGAGTGCAGAGCTACAAAGTAGCTTATGTACAAGCTAATGTGATTGTATTTGGCTTAAATTGTTCATCTAAATTTGTCTGATGAGATAATGAATTTAAAAGAGAACTGGTGGAGGTGGAATTAGAACCCACCATCTTCTCATTCCCAGGCCAGTTCTTAAGCTACTGAGCTAAGAGATGTGTACAAAAAAGCATAAAGAATAAACAGAAGCAGAGGGAATGACAGACACATCTCTCCACTCCTCCAAATATTTTTGTAGCTTTTCAAATCCCTCTGGACAAGCAACAACACTTACACTTGGCTTCAAGGCTTTCTACCAATGTCGGGGGCAGGAAATGTCTGTTATATTGTACTCTCCCAAGTGCTTAGTACAGTGCTTTGCACTCAGTAGCACTCAATAAATACGACTGACTGACGCAATCTTGCACATCTGCTTTCTTCTTCTGCTAGAATACTAATTTTGGAGTTTGTAATGCAGTAATAATAGCATTTATTAAGCATTTACTCTTTGCAGAGCACTGTACTAAGCACCAGAAAGGAGTACATGATCTATAAACTGTGCCCGAAACACTGGGGTAGATGCAAGCTAATCAGGTCAGACACATTTCCTTCCCCATATGGGGATCAGAGTCTAAGAAGGACAGAATGCAGGCATTGAATCTCCACCTTCAGATGAGGAAACTGAGGCAGAAAAAGTGCCAGCTCTGTGACTTCCCTAAGGTCACAGAGCTGGCAAGTGATAGAGCTGGAATTAGAACCCAGGTCCTCCAATGCCCAAGTTTTTTCTCTCTCCACTTGGCCATGCTACATACTAGCTTCCCCTCTTAATTGCTCCCAAGCCAAACTTCTCACTGTATCTCACTTTTATTTCTCCTCTTTCTGTCCTTTCTCTAACTCTGTTCACCTAGCCTGGAGCACTTCCCCCCTGCCAAGTTCAATGGACTGCAGCTTTCCCAGTATTCAAACCCCACTTAAAACCCCCACTTCCTCCAACTTCTCTGATTAGTTTCCAGCATTTCCAGTTAGAAAAACCCATCAGACATCTCCAGTATATATTTATACCTATCCTATACCCTTTACATGACTGGATGTATGTCATTCAGTCAACATTCAATTTTTTACTTTGTCTTAGGGATAGATTGAATGTGTGGGTTGAATGAGAGAGATGATTTGAAGGTAATGCCATGCCATGGGCTTGTGAGACAGGAAAGATGGTGGTGTTGTCTTCAGTGATGGAAAAGTCTAGGGAAAGACAGAGCTTTGTGGGAAGATGAAGAATTCTGTTTTGGCTTTCTCTCTCTAGATTTTAAGCTCAATGTGGGCGGGGACTATGTCTTTTACATTGTTATGCTGTACTCTCCCAAGCAGTTGGTACAGTGCTCTGCACACAGTATGTGCTCCATAAATATGATTGATTGATTGGTTGGTTATGTCAAGTTTGAAGTGTTGGCCCACCTTTACAACATAGATAAAATCCAATCTTTCCTCTCCATTCAAAGTGCTACCACATTAATACAATCACTCATCCTCTCCTGCTTGGATTACTGCAACAGCCTCCTTGCTGACCTCCCAGCCTCCTGTCTCTCCCTACTCAAGTCAATACTTCACTCTGCTGCCCAGGTCATTTTTCTCTAAAAATATTCAGGACATTTCACCCCACTCCTCCAAACCCTCCTTTGCTTGCCCATCCACCTCTGCATCAAACAAAAACTCCTCACCCTTGGCTTTAAAACACTCCACCACCTTGCTCCCACCTACCTCACCTCCCTTCTCTCCTTCCACAACCCAGCTTGCCCACTTCACTCCTCTAGTGCTAACGTTCTCACTGTGCCTCGATTTCACCTGTCTCGCCTCCGACCCCTAGCCCACTTCCTACCTCTGGCCTGGAACACCCACCCTCCTTAAATCCAACAGATAATTACTCTCCCCCCAGCCTTCAAAGCTTTATTAAGGGAACATCTCCTCCAAGAGGCCTTCCCAGACTAACCCCCACCTTTCCTCATCTCCCACTTCTTTCTGCGTTGCTCTGCTCTGACTTTCCCTTTGCTATTCTCCCCTCCCAGCCCCACAGCACTTATGTACATATCTGTAATTTCATTCATTTATTTGTAATAAAATCTTCTTCCCTCTCCATAATAATAATAATAATAATGATGGCATTTATTAAGTGCTTACTATGTGCAAAGCACTGTTGTAAGTGCTGGGGAGGTTAAAAGGTGATGAGGCTGTCCCACAGGGGGCTCACATTCTTAATCCCCATTTTACAGATGAGGTAACTAAGGCACAGAGAAGTTAAGTGACTTGCCCAAAGTCACACAGCTGACAAGTGGTGGAGCTGGGGTTTGAACCCATGACCTCTGACTCCAAAGCCCGTGCTCTTTCCACTGAGCCACGCTGATTCTCTACTGAACCACGCTGCTTCTCTAGATTCTAAGCTCATTGTGGTCAGGGACTGTGTCTGTTTATTGTTGGACCATACTCTCCCAACTGCTTAGTACAGTGCTCGGTACACAATAAGCACTCAATAAATACGATTGAATGAATGAATGACATCCATGTAAGTGGAGATGTCGTTAAGGCAGGAGGAAATGTAAGACTGCAGAAAAGGAGAGAGTTCAGGGCTGCACATGTAGATTTGGGAATCATCTGCATAAATATGGTAGTAGAAGCCACTGGAGTGAAAGAGTTCGCCAATGAAGTGGGTGTGGATGGAAAATAAAAGAGGATTCAGAATTAAATCTACAGGGATTCCTACAATTAGGGGGTTAAGTAATTTACCCAAAATCACACAGCGGGCAAGTAACAGAACTTGGATAGCAGCCTGTCTCCCAATCCCAGTCCCATGATCTATCTACCAATTTATCAATCATATTTATCGAGTGAGAGTACAATATTACAGAATCGGTAGACATGTTTCCTGCCCACATCAACCTTTCTGTCTAGAAGGGGAATTTACTAGGCCACTTGGTAGCATAATCTGCTCAGTTCTGACAACTCTGAAGGAGGGCTTCAAGTGCTTAGTACAGTGCTCTGCAACAGTATGCGCTCAATAACTATGATTGAATGAAAGGAGGGGCTATCATTTCCTGGCTCTCAGCTTTGGCTTCCAACATGGAATCAGATTGCAAAGCAGGTCCAGGAAACTGAGGAAAGCATAGGGGAAAAGGCAGGTTCTCCACAATGGAGCAGCTGGGGACCACCAATAAGAAGGAGAACAGCGTGAGGGAGCCATAGGGCAGGACCCTCGTCAGCATTATCTGAGTCCCTCTAGTCCACGGCATCACACGAGTCTCACTCCTCGTCAGCGTCACCCAGGTCACACTCTTCCACAGCATCACGAGAGTCACCGTCTTCTACAGCATCCCCCGAGTCACATTCCTCTACAGTGTCATCTGGTTCCCAAGTACTTAGTACAGTGCTCTGCACACAGTAAGCGCTCAATAAATACGATTGAATGAATGAATGAATGAATGAATGAATGAATGGTTCACACCATTGTACAGCATCACCTGGATCTCACTCCTCTACAGTATCGCCTGAATCACATTCCTCAACCTAGGACACACTTACAGCATCACGGTCCCCTGAGATATCACGTCAGTCACACACTACAGTATCACCTGGGTCACACTCCTTCGAGATCTTCTCAGTTCATTCAATTGTATTTATTGAGTGCTTACTGTGTGCAGAGCGCTGTACTAAGCGCTTGGAAAGTACATTCCAGCAACAAATAGAGACAATCCCTGAGTGCACAAGATCTGCCATGCAGGATGTCACTGAGTTCACTGCTCAGTTAAATCACCTTACATCCATTAATAATAGGTTCCTCACATTTTACCTGGGTTGAAAATAATAGTAAAATTATATGGTTAGGGAGGCAGGGACAGTGGATTAAAAACAATCCCTGCTGCCTTAGCCCTGTGAGGATGAGGGGAATAACAATAATAATTATAACCATTATTATATTACAACCATTATAGGAGAAGCAGCGTAGCTCAGTGGAAAGAGCCTGGGCTTTGGAGTCAGAGGTCATGGGTTCAAATCCCGCTCCGCCAATTATCAGCTGTGTGACTTTGGGCAAGTCACTTGACTTCTCTGGGACTCAGTTCCCTCATCTGTAAAACAGGGACTAAGACTGTGAGCCCCACGTGGGACAACCTGATCACCTTGTACCCTCCCCAGTGCTTAGAACAGTGCTTTGCACATAGTAAGTGCTTAATAAATGCCATCATTATTATTATTATAACCATGGTATCTGTTAAGTACTTACTGTGTTCTAGGCACTGTACTAAGAGCTGAAGTAGAATCAGGGGAATCAGATTGACCACAGTCCCTGCCTGTCTTGGAGATCACAGTCTAAGAGGAAGAAGAACAGATATTGCATCCCCATTTTCCAGATAAGGAAACTGAGGTACTGAGAAGATAAGTAACATGCCCAGGAAAGTGGCCAAACAGGAATTAGATTCCAGGTCCTCTGACTTCCAGGACTTGGGCACTTTGAGAGGCAGCATGGTTTATCAGAAAGAGCATGGGCTTGGGAATCAGAGGTGGTGGGTTCTAAACCCGGCTCCACCACTTATCAGCTGGGGAAGTCACTTAACTTCTTTGTGCCTCAGTTACCTCCTCCGAAAAATGGGGATTAAGACTGTGAGCCCCATGTGGGACACCTTAATTACCTTGTACCTACCCCAGAGCTAAAAACAGTGCTTGGCACGTAGTAAGCGCTTAACAAATAGCAGCATTATTATATTATTTTCAGTCAATCAATGGTATATATTGAGTGCTTACTGCATGCAGAGTACTGTACTAAGTGCTTGGAAGACTTCAATATGACAATATAACAATTCTTTCTAGGTTGCTTCACAGGCCGTGCCTTGCCAAAAGAGCCGGAGCAGCAGACACGGAGGCCTGTCATCCCTGGTCCCAGGTGTAGAGCATCTCCCAGTGGCCTGTCCATTCATTCATTCATTGAGAAGCAGCATGGCTCAGTGGAAAGAGCACGGGCTTTGGAGTCAGAGGTCATAGGTTCAAATCCAGGCTCCGCCACTTGTCAGCTGTGTGACTTTGGGCAAGTCACTTGACTTCTCTGGGCCTCAATTCCTTCATCTCTAAAATGGTTATTAAGACTGTGAGCCCCCCGTGGGACAACCTGATCACCTTGTAACCTCCCCAGCGCTTAGAACAGTGCTCTGCACACAGTAAGTGCTTAATAAATGCTATCATTATTATTATTATTATTCATTCGATTGTATTTTTGAGCGCTTACTGTGTGCAGAGCACTGGACTAAGCACTTGGGTAGTACAAGTTGGCAACATATAGAGACGGTCCCTACCCAACAACGGGCTGGGTGGCTCGCTGCAAGAGCGGCAGCTGTGCCGGAGGCTGACAGGTTGGCTGGCTGGCTGGCTGGTTGGCATGCCTCCAGTTCACGTCCCAAGAGTGACCTTGGGTGAGTGCTGGCCCTGCCAGAACTAAACCTCCTCCTCAGCACACTCACCAGAGAGGTGCAATGGGGTTCCCACATCACACAGGAGCTACCGCTCCATTCAGGTGGCTCAACTCAGGGCTGAAAAAAAAATCCACTCTGAAACTTTCTCAATTGTAATGAACAAACAAGCACTCATTCTTTTACCAGCACTTATTCCCGACTTTGCCTCATCTGGGTCGCAGCCGGAGAGTTTCCAGTACTCTACCAGCCTAAGTTACGGAAGGGAGAGTCAAGCAGAGGCCTACCCATTCTATTCCTAGCTTGGGCAGTGGCTAGAGAGTGGCAGGCAATCTGCTACAATTCAAAACTCCCTTGTGCTGGGGGGTAGCAGCTTGGGAGAGAATCGAGGGTGGAGACTCAAGTTTACTGCGGGGAAGGAGGCTATGGTAAACCACTTCCGTATTTTTACCAAGAAAATTATTTGAATCCACTACCAGAATGATTGTGATGGAGGTGGGGCGTTCTGGGATAGATGTGTCCATGGAGTTGCTATGGGTCGGTGATGACTCAACAGCATAAGACAAATTCCCGACCTTGGGAGAGTTATCTTCTCTCTGACTCG
This sequence comes from Tachyglossus aculeatus, assembly GCF_015852505.1. Classification (NCBI taxonomy): domain Eukaryota; kingdom Metazoa; phylum Chordata; class Mammalia; order Monotremata; family Tachyglossidae; genus Tachyglossus; species Tachyglossus aculeatus. Next base: position 86,606,316 of record NC_052069.1, read on the forward strand.
GTTTCCTCATCTGTAAAATGGGGATTAAATGCCCAGTCTCCCTTCTACTTAGGCTGTTGTTATTTAGGTTTGTAATTGTTAAGTGCTCAGTGCCAGGCACTGTTCTAAGCACTAGGCTAAACAGGCTAAACAGGTTGGACACAGGCTCATTTCCACATGAGGATCACAGTGTTAATGTCCATTTTAGAGGTGAGCCCCTTTTAGGACAAAGACTGTATCCAGCCTGATCTTAATTCTACCACAGTGTGTAGGACAGACCTTGGCACATAGAAAGCATCTGATAAATACCACGACTATCATCTTTATCATCTTTCCTTTCAGGGCTGTCCTGCTTTACTTCCAGGCTGTTCTGCTTTACTTCCATTTTGTACACACTTTGGGCCATGGCCTAGTGGCAAGAACACAGGCTTAGGAGTTCTAGCTTTACTTCTATTTATTTTGATGACTTGACACCTGTCCACATGTTTTGCTTTGTTGTCCGTCTCCCCCTTCTAGACTGTGAGCCCGTTGTTGAGTAGGGACCGTCTCTATATGTTGCCAACTTGTACTTCCCAAGCGCTTAGTATAGTGCTCTGCGCACAGTAAGCACTCAATAAATACGATTGAATGAATGAATGAATGGGTCAGAGGACATGGGTTCTAATCCTGGCTCTGCTACATATCAGCTGTATGCCTGTGGGCAAGTCACTTAACTTCTTTGTACCTCAGTTATCCCATCTGTAAAATGGGGATTAAGACTGTGTGGTACACATGTGGTTGTGGGACAACCTGATTACCCTGTATCTTCCCCAGTGCTTAGAACAGTGCTTGGCACATAATAGGTGGTTAACATTCATTCATTCTTTCACTCATTCAATCGTATTTATTGAGCGCTTACTATGTGCAAAGCACTGTACTAAGCATTTGGGAAGTACAAGTTGGCAACATATAGAGATGGTCCCTTTCCAACAGTGGGCTCACAGTCTAGAAGGGGGAGACAGACAACAAAACAAAACATATTAACAAAATAAAATAGAATAAATATGTACAAGTAAAATAAATGGAGTAATAAATATGTATAAACATATATACATACACACACACACACACACACACACATATATACATATATACATATAAAAAGGTGTGGTGGGGAGGGGTAAGAGGTAAGGCGGGGAGGTTGTCGACATGACTTCTCTGACCATGAATGTGGTTCCCAACTCTATAATTTCGTACTCTCCTAAGTGCTCAGTATGATGATCTGCGCACAATAAGCACTCAATAAATAAGATTGATTGACTGACTGATTGAGCTGAAATGCGTGGTCTGTATTTGTAGCAGGTCTTCTGACTCATCATGAAGATCACTAGCTTCTCATCCTCTTAGACTCACCTCCTTTTCCAAAATTCGGAGTGGAGTTTTGTGTCCTTTTGTTTCACCTGTTGGCCAGTAATGAAGCTTGATAGTGTATATCAACTTGAAGTTTCCTCAGTTCTTCTTGGGGTTAAGCACTCTGATAATAGAGGAGCTGACATTCAAGGAAAAAGCCAGAAAATGAATTCCTCTTTATCTTCAGGCAAAGCAGTTGCGATGAATAGAGTATTGTAATAAAAGCTTTTTATATGCCTATCATAAAAAGACAAACCTTTTCCAGAGGAAATGGATTTGAGTATTTGAAAGATATGACAAACATCCTCGGAAAGGAGGGAATGAATTTCCCTTTTTGACGTACAAGAAGAGGAGGTTTTAACTTCTCTTGTCAGGTAAAAAAAAATCATTATGAAAACCATTCCAACTGAAACTCAGAAATGAAAATGGGCCCAGATTTGAGTGGAAAGCATTGATTAAGAAACATGTTAAAGGGAGAAGTTTAATGAATAAAGTGTCAACTTTCAGTTTGGGCAAAAATAAATCAAACACTGGAATATCCAGCTTTGTCACAACGAATTAGCAGGGTGTAGTTTGGGCTAAAGTTTTGGGAGAAAATATTAAAATCTAATTAGTTTTTAAATGTGCAGAGCTAAATTGCTGATAATGTGGTAATCATGCCACTACCTGCACTTTTAAATTATTCTATTTCAGGTAGGCTTTGAAATGGATAAGAAAATGAAGTGGGCTTGATGAAAATGGTCATTTTTGATGTAATTATATGAGGGCTTGTGTGGAGAAATTATTAGAAAACTCTTACACACAGCAGTTAAGAAAAAGGTCCGATTTTCTTAGTCTCTTTGGGTCCTGTCATGATCTTTGGTTTTGTCTACGGGCCTCAAGTAACAATTCTGGGGGTAAGTACACGTTAATTGGGTCAGACACAGTCCCTGCCCTCCATGGGGCCCACAGTCTAAGAAGGAGGGAAGGCAGGTATTTAATCCCCATTTTACAGATGAGGTAACTGAGGCTCCGAGAAGTTAAGTGACTTGCCCAAGGTCACACAGCAAGTAATTGGTAAAGCCAGAATTAGAACCCCTGTCCTCCAACTCCCAGGCTCTTTCCATTAAGCCATGCTGCTTCACAAGATGTAAGTTTGAGTTTTCTCTTCTCTTACCTTTGATTGAACATATGAACATAGGAAAAAGCAGATGATTCCTCAAACCCAGTGTTTTTTCTCCCAAACTGGCTCTAAAACAAGTTTGGAAGAACAGCGGGACGTTGTCCTCCTCAACGTCCATTCTTCTGCTCAAGGGATATGCATGGGGAATGCACATTCTTACCTCTTCCTTCCATAATTCCTCACAAGTCCTTTTTGAGCTAATTTCTCTCTCTTGTTCTACTTTTCCTTTTAATAACCCACTATGGACCTCTTGTCCCTTAATTTATCCAAACCCTCCTTGAACGCACTGATCCTTTCTGCCCCCACAATATCCTCTGGTAATGAATTCCATATGCTTACTACCAGCTGTGGGAAGAAGTGTTTCCTCTTGTTTGTCTTGAAAGGAGGTGTTCATGAGTTGGGAAACAGCTGGAGGGTAGGCAGCAGTGGGAAAGCAGAGGAAAAGTAATGGGTGTAAATAGTTGGTGAGCCGGATAATTTGCCCTTGGATTTTAGAGAATTGACTGGAGATGCATAACAACGTCAACTTTCTCAGAGACCAGGATCCTCAGGTTTGGCAGATAATAATAATAATATCTGTGATATTTGTTAAGTGCTTACTATGTGCTAGGCACTGTTCTAAGCACTGGGGTAGATACAAGATAATTGGGTTAGACACAGTCCCTGTCCCACATAGGGCTCACATTCTTCATCCCCATTTTCCAGATGAAGTAACTGAGGCACAGAGAAGTTAAATGACTTGCCCACAGTCACACAGCAGACAAGCAGAGAGCAGTAAACACTTACTTTGTGCTAAACTCTGAGGTAGATACGAACTAAGCAAGACTGACACAGTTTCTGTCTCAGATCAGGCTCACAGTCTACATAGGAGGGAGGTAGAACAGGTATTTAATTCCTATTTTAGAAATGAGGAAACAGAGGCATGGAAAAGTTAGGTGACTTGCCCAGGGTCACACTGCAGACAAGGGCAGAGCCAGGATTAAAACCCAGATCTCCTGACTCTTGGTCCTGGGCTCTTTCCACTGGGCAACACTGCTTCTCTCTGGGGTACAAAAAGATTAACTTGGTTTCTCCCCTTATCAGTTTTTCTATGTGCCTTTGGCAAAGAGGGTGGTGCCAGAGACCACCCTATAGCGGGGAACCATGAGCTGAATACCTCCTTTTAGATACAAAGGGGAGAATTAGGCTGATTTTGTTCTGAAGACGATTTTCCTTCTCAAACCACAAGTACAATATACTGCCAGGATTTGGGATAGTTAATTGTCCAGAAGTAACTTAAAATCTGAATAATAGAGCAATCAGAAAAAAAAAGAGAGGATGATCTCTTCTCCTTTTACCTTTGGCATCTGATCTTCCTCAACTACCTTTCTGCTTTTCTGAAAAAAAGTGGAAAGAAAAGCAGAAAGGTAGTTGAGGGAGAATTGCAAAGAGAATCTGGGGGAGGAAAGGAATGGCAAAAAAAAAAGAGTGACAAGGACAAATCAAAATGAGAGAAAATCAGACAAGGGAGAAAGTCTATTATATTAAAGAATGACGTAAAGTTACCATAATTCAGAGTTTGATGTCTTCACTGTGATTTTTTCTGTTTATATCCCAGGATGCTCTTCATTATCTTAAATACTGTGTTGCCATACTGGTTCAGAAAATACTGTGGCCTTTGAGTGAAAACGTCCCTGCCAAGAATCCATAAGAAAGAAATGTGCACAGATGGCGAGAGGAGCTCCACGGCGATGGTTTCTTAACCCCGCAATGATGGGAATGGGGAAACCAACAGAGAAACGCGCTTTGTGTGGCAAAGAGCAAGTTTTACAAATGACGGTCAGAAACATATGCAAAGGGGAAAGAAAATAAAAAGATTTCCTCTCTCTCAAGTCTTGCTTCTTTGAAACAGTGGTATAAACAGGGTTATCTTAAAAGTAAAGGGATACCCAAAGGCATAGTTAAAAAGAAAACAGAAGGCAACCTCAGAAACACAGAAAGTAACACGCTGGCTAACGCAGACGCCTCCTCCAGACAGACACTGAGGAAACCAGAAAAGTCTCCATACAAGCTTCTTTTTCTACTGTTTCTGGCCTAGGGCTTTCAGGGAACCATATGGAGTTCTTCCCGACATAAGACAAGTGGTTTCTTCAGTAGCAGTCAGCCGGGGAATGGGGGAGAAGGTGAATTGGCCTGTAAATTGTTTTCCAAATGACTATTCTATTAGATCACTTTTCACAGGTCTTCTCCAGAAACCTGGGTGTAAAATATAGTCCTTTCCATGGATAATCTGGGAAATCGAGCAAAGGTTTTAAAGTTATTTCTATGCTCTTGTTCATTTTCATCATCAAGATCCAACAAAGCCTCATAGAGGCAGTAACTTCATTTGCTTGTTTTGTCTGTATGGGGATTGCTTCAGGTAAGATCACTGTGTGTAGTGAACAAGTCTTTTAACACTGTTAGCTCTTCCGTCTAGACTGTAAACTTCTTGTGGGCAGGGAATGTGTCTGTTTATTGTTATATTCTACTCCCCCAAGTGCTTAGTGCAGTGCTCTCACAAAAGTGCTCAATAAATACGACTGAATGACTGAATTGAATGAATGAATGAATGGTCAAGACTAATCTTTTTGAGTTTGTCATTGGAGCTTTTTGGGGAATAGAATCAAGATCTGGCCACCACTTCTATAGTTTATAATCTCATTTGGTTATCTATCCTTTCACTCTGTTGTCAAAGGAAATTAAATTGATTTGGCATGATACCTTGGTAGTTGCAAATCACTTATTTATTATAATATTTATCTGATCCTGATTGGGCTTGTAGTTCCTGACTGGGCTGTAATTCCTGACTGGGCTTGTAGTTCCTGGCTGGGCTACAACATCCATCCTTGGCTGTTGTTCTTGGCTGGGCTGTAATTCCTGACTGGACTGGAGTTCCTGACTGGACTGCAGTTCCTGACTGGACTGTAGTTCCTGACTGGACTGTAGTTCCTGATTAGGCTGTAATTCCTGACTGGACTGTAATTCCTGACTGGACTGCAGTTCCTGACTGGACTGTAGTTCCTGATTAGGCTGTAATTCCTGACTGGACTGTAGTTCCTGACTGGACTGCAGTTCCTGACTGGGCTTGTAGATCCTGGCTGGGTTGTAATTCCTGACTGGACTGTAGTTCCCCACTGGGCTGTAGTTCCTGACTGGACTGCAGTTTCTGACTGGGCTTGTAGATCCTGGCTGGGTTGTAATTCCTGACTGGACTGTAGTTCCCCACTGGGCTGTAGTTCCTGACTGGACTGCAGTTTCTGACTGGGCTTGTAGATCCTGGCTGGGTTGTAATTCCTGACTGGACTGAAGTTCCTGACTGGACTGTAATTCCTGACTGGGTTATAGTTCCTGACTGGGCTGTAGTTACCAGGGTCATTCTTTTTAAAGATCACATTCATCCTTTTGCAAACATCAGGGATTTCCCTAATCCTCTACCAATCCTTCACATATCTGTCAAATCCTTAAAGTATCACAGAAGACTAGTCTCAGGCCCTGCTGATTTAAATATGGGCACTTTTTTTCTCCTCTCCGGGTCGCACCTGGAGAGTTTCCAGTACTCTACCAGTCTCAGCTACGGGAGGAAGAGTTAAGCAGCGGTCTACCCATTCCATATTTACTTCTACTAACTTGTACTAAGAACTTGTATGAGAACTTGTACTAAGTTCTGGGGTAGGTACAAGATAATTGAGTTGGACAGAGTCCCTGCCCCACATGGGGCTCCCAGTCAATCCCCATTTTACAGATGAAAGAACTGAGGCCCAGAGAAGTGAAGTGACTTAACAAAGTCAAATGACAGTATGGCAGAGCCAGGATTGGAACCCCAGTCCTCCTACTCCCAGGCCCCATGCTGCTTCTCTACATACTCTCCTAACATCCAAGTTATGCACACTTAATAACAGCTGTGGTTGATGGGACATTCATTCATTCAGTCGCATTTATTGAGCGCTTACTGTGTGCAGAGCATTGTACTAAGCGCTTGGGAAGTACAAGTCAGCAACATGTGAGAAGAAAGAACGTCAGCACGATACCAAAACAAGTACAATAGGGAGAGCTGAAACTGGGAAACTGAGAGCAAGGAGCAAGAGAGAAACCATTTCAAGGATACGGTGAAACAAACCACTGGCAATACTGTATCCCTGCTGAAAACTGGAAGTTAACTGCTGAAGGTAGACCCCTTTGGATTGTAAAATTCTTGAGGGCAGGAATTGTGTATTTTACTTCTGTTGTACTGTTTTGAGCACTTAGTTCAATGTGGTAAGTGCTCGGAAAATAATGTTGATTGATTGGTTGACACACACTTATCTTCTAACTCAGTAGTACAGGTGGCAGAGCCTTGCCTGCTCCCCTGAAGATCCATTTCTGAATTTAAAAGTGAAATACGCATCAATGGCCAGAGAAGAACTTTGTGAAGCTGCCTGGCTTTCCCTGCCTCGGCAGGCTTGGATAGACCCACCGTCAAGAAGTCAGATAGTTTCATGTTGCCCTGGGCTCAATTAATGCTGTTACATCGTGAGTCATGTAGGCGGCCCCTTCTCAGACCTAAAGTCAATTATCTTAAAACACTCCAAATTACTGGTAATTGTAAACAAATGAGAAAATGTTTCCAAAAATGTCTTTGCCATCTGAACACGCAAAAAACTTTAGGCCTGAGAAAACATCGAGCTTTCACAAGTAACTTCCATTAGCAACCCTTAGTATCAGGTCCTGGATTCTTGAGTCGGATTTTGACTTCCCCCACCAAAGGTTGATCCATAACTTACCTGTGGCCAGGTGGGTGAGGGTGGGTTGAGAATGGCCAGCAGTAGGTGATTGTCAGCTGGGACTTCACCCTCAGTGATGGAGGCTTCTGAGGGAAGAACCACCTAGGTGTTTTCCTTCATCCTGAGCTTCCCCTCACCTCAGTTCCTGCCGCTGTGTTTCACGTTAGACTCTCAGCCTCATGTGGAATCTGGTTATCTTGTATCTGTCCAAGTGCTTAGAACTGTGCTTGACACATAGTAGGTGCTTAATGAAGAAGCCTAGTGGAAAGTCAGAGGACCTGAGTTCTAATCCCGGCTCTGCCAACTGTTGGCTATGTGGCCTTGGGCAAGTCACTTCAATTTTCTGTGCTTCAGCTACCTCAACTGTAAAATGGTGAATTTAATACCTGTCCTCCTTCCTACTTAGCACAGTTCAAGTGCTTAGTACAGTGCTCTGCACACAGTAAGTGCTCAATAAATATTATTGAATGAATGAATGACCCTGATGAGGGACAAGGAACTATGTCCAACCTGATTATCTTGTATCTATCATAGTGCCTAGTATAATTCTTGGCACATAGTAAGTGCTTAACAAATAGACTGTAAGCTCATTATGGGTAGGGAATGTGACTGTTATATTGTACTCTCCCAAGCACTTAGTACAGTGCTCTTCACACAGTAAGCGCTCTATAAATGACTGACTGAATGAATGAATTATTAGCATACTTATTACATTATACAATATAATCATAAAACTAATAATAATTAAGTTAATTGCCTGTTTAGCTATGTCTCCTGAAGGTAGACACCTTTGGGTTGCAAAATCACTGAGGGAGGGGATTGTATCTTTTCCTTCTATTGTACTCTCCCAAGCAATTCTCAACCTGACAATGACTGAACCCAATTGTGCCCATTACAATCCATTTAACATTGATGGCCTACATATAAGATGCTAGGAATGGGCAGTTTCAACAGTTTTGACAAACCTACCTGTTGCGGGACTAACCTGTGGATACCCTGAACCACTGACTTTTTTAAGAGACCTAAAAAATCTAGGTGAAATAAAAACTTGGAAGATTCAAACTAATAGTCACTCAGCTAATCAATCCATCAGTCACATTTATTGAGCTCTTACCATGTGCAGAACACTGCACTAAGCATTTGGAAGGGTACAGTATAACAGAGTTGGTAGATGTGTTTCCTGACCACAACTAGCTTACGGTATAGAAGGAGAGACAGGTATTAACAGAAATAAATAAATTACGGATATGTACATAAGTGCTGTGGGGCTGTCATTGAAGTAATAATATTGATGGCATTTGTTAAGCACTTACTATGTGCCAGTCACTGTACTAAGCACTGGGGTAGATGCAAGAAAATTGGGTTGGACATAGTCCCTGTCCCAGGTGACGCTCACGGTCTCACTCCCCATTTTACAGATGAGGTAACTGAGGCACAGAGAAGTAAAGTAACTGGCCCAAAGTCACACAGCAGGCAAGAGGCAGAGCCGGAATTAGAACCCATGACCTTCTGACTCCCAAGCTCGTGCTCTATCCACTATGCCATGCTGCTTGCTACCCCCAGGTTGTAGATGGGTTTATTCTGCTTTCTTACCAGAGGCATTTATTCCCAATTGTTTGATATCTTCACTTTTCCTCAGCTTTATCAAAGGCATTAAGCAATTTCAAAGTCATCCAGAGCTGGGCCGAATTCAACCACAGTGTTCTCTTCCTCCTTTTCACATCTTCTCCCCTCCCCTTCTTTCTGCCTCTCTATTTTTAGGCTTAGTGGAAAGAGCACTGATGAGGGTGGGTGGGTTCTAATCTTGGCTCTGCCAGCTGCCTGCCGTGTGACCTTGGGCAAGTCATTTAACTGCTCTTTGCCTCAGTTTCCTCATCTGTAAAATGGAAATTCACTATCTGTTCTCCCTCCTACTTAGACTGGTAGCCTGATCAGGGGCTGTGTCTGGCCTAATTATGTTGTACTTACCCCAGTGTTTAGTACAGGGCTTGACACATTGTGGCCTGGAGTCAGAAGAACCTGGGTTCACTTGCCTGCTGTATGACCCTGGGCAAGTCAATTCACTTCTCTGTGACTCAGTTACCTCATCCGTAAAATGGCAATTAAGACTGTGAGCCCCATGTGGGACAGGGATTGTGTCCAACCTAACTAACTTGTACCTACTTCAGGGCTTAAAACAGTGTCTGGAACATAATAAGTCCTTAAGAAATACCATTATAAAACCCAAATATTATTACTATTTTTATTATTATTGCACAAGCACATTGGTTTTCACAGTGAAGTCACCATCTTCTCCAAAGGAACTGGGTCTATTCGGGCAGGAGGAGGGTCATTTTGGTTGTACATCTCTTCCTGGGCCAATGTTAACTGTGGGGTTGGGGAAAGTTGGGCAAGTCACTTAACTTCTCTGTGCTTCAATTACCTCATCTGTAAAATGGGGATTAAGACTGTGAGCCCCCCGTGGGACAACTTGATCACCTTGTAACCTCCCCAGTGCTTAGAAAAGTGCTTTTCACATAGTAAGTGCTTAATAAATGCCATTATTATTATTATTATTATCTGTCCAAAGCCCTACCATAAAGGGGACTCTCCCTCCTCCAACCTATGGCCACTGTTTTTTGGAAGAGAAGTGGAACTACCTTACAGCAGGTCCTGAAGAGTAGTTCTGTTCCTCAAATTTTCCCTTCTCCTGCCCTTGTCAAAAGCAAACCCTGACACAAACCTGGATGTCATCTGCTTAGGAACTCCCACTTCTGGAGTGCCAGCCCTTTCATTCATTCAGTCATATTTATTGAGCACTTACTGTGTTCAGAGCATTAAGCACTTGGGAGAGTACAATGCAACAATAAACAGACACCTTCTCTCCCCACAATGAGCTTACAGTCTAGAAGGGGGGAGATAGACATCAATGCAAATAAATAAGTTACAGAAATGTACATAAGTGCTGTGGGGCTGGCAGGGGGGAAGAACCAAGAAAGCCAGTTTGGGCTACACAGAAGGGAGTGGGAGAATTGGAAAGGGGTTGAGGGGGCTTAGTCTGGGAAGACCTCTGGTAGGAAATGTGCCTTTGATAGGGCTTCGAAGGGGGGAGAGTAATTGTGTGTCGGATTTGAGGAGAGAGGGTGTTTCAGACCAGAGGCAGGACATTGGCCAGGGGTTGACAGTGAGACAGGTGAGCGAGGTCTAGGCAAAGTGAGAAGCATTAGAGGAGTGAAGTGCGTGGGATGGATTGTAGAAGGAGAGCAGTGAGGTGAGGTAGGAGGGGGCAAGGTGGTGGACTGCTTCAAAGCCTTACCTGTTCCTTTGTAGGTAGAAGGAGAGGGAGGAGGGTTCCCTCATTTCTTTATCTGTGGTGACCTTTGGGGCACATGATTTAAAACCAGGGCCCAAAAATAGCTAGAAGAGGGGAGATGAATGGAGAGAATTGAAAGACAGAGCAGCTGGTGCAGGGGGAATTGTTCCAGCAGGCGTTTGGGTTTCCAGCTAGTGGGGTCCCAGGAAGGCTCTGAGATGTGGACCCTCCCCAGCCCACTGTATTCCCCCCTCCCCACCCCAGCCTGGCTCTAACACATGATATTCCACGGGGGAGATTAGTGTCTCATTCTCCCAGAGCCCAGGCGGCTCTGGCTATGACACTGTGCTGTAGGAATGTGGGACGGAGACACATTTCTTGAAATAGATGCCAGCGTGAGATCTAATCCGGGATTAAGTTGTTGGAGTTCTCAAGGAAAAACGAAAGAGGCCGGAGGAGTCCTGTTGGGGGCAGGGGTGGGGGGAGAGAAGGAAGGCAAAAATAGGGGAATCATATGGGGTTTATTGTTAATAGAGAGGCAGGAGGGTTTATCCTTTGGAAGCAAAGGGATTCACTCGAAAGAGCAACCATTCCCTCATTTTTTTATGGTATTTACTAAGCATTTCCTATGCGCCGGGGCACTGTACTATGACTGAGCCCCCTCATTCACCCATTCATTCAATCGTATTTATTGAGCGCTTACTGTGTGCAGAGCACTGGACTAAGTGCTTGGGAAGTACAAGTTAGCAACATATAGAGACGGTCCCTACCCAACAGTGGGCTCACAGTCCTCTCCCCTCCTCCCACTCCCCATCTCCCCGCCGTACCTCCTCCCTCTCCCCACAGCACCTGTATATACGTATATATGTTTGTATATATTTATTACTCTATTTATTTTACTTGTACATATTTATTCTATTTATTTTATTTTGTTAATATGTTCTGTTTTTGTTGTCTGTCTCCCCCCTCCTAGACTGTGAGCCCACTGTTGGGTAGGGACCGTCTCTGTATGTTGCCAACTTGGACTTCCCAAGTGCTTAGTACAGTGCTCTGCACACAGTAAGCGCTCAATAAATACGATTGAATGAATGAATGAATGAATGCTATGTACTGGGATCATTTCAAGATAATCGGTTGTACACAGTCCCTGTCCCACTTTGAGCTCTTACTCTTAGTCTTAATCTAGACTAAGATTAGATTAGATTAGAGAAGCAGCTTGGCTTAGTGGGAAGAGCACGGGCTTTGGAGTCAGAGGTAATGGGTTCTAATTCCGGCTCCCCCACTTGTCAGCTGTGTGACTTTGGGCAAGTCACTTAGCTTCTCTGTGCCTCAGTTACCTCATCTGTAAAATGGGGATTAAGACTGTGAGCCCATGTGGGACAACCTCATTACCTCGTATCCCCTCAGTGCTTAGAACAGTACTTGGCACATAATAAGCACTTAACAAATGTCATTATTATTATTATTATTATTATTAATCCTCATTCATTCATTCAGTTGTATTTATTGAGTGCTTACTGTGTGCAGAGCACTTCCCCTCCCATCAGAAAAGAAAAATGTGTCAGGAGGTTCCATGGATTGCGAGGGGAGAGACTGCAGAAACATTCTGTTCCTCTTTGTCTCCTGGTGAGAAGAAGCGAAATGGAGTGGGCGGGGGTGAGGAAGGTTGAGGTGAAGAGGAGGACAGTTGGGGAGGGAAGTAGGTTTGGTGGCCTTCAAAAGAAAACAGTGTGGTGATTCTGCGGAGGAATAGGATGGGCTAATGCAAGTCTTCAGGAACCCTGGAGGGTCCCTGGGGCTGGTTACAATGCTGGCTCGAAGGAAGAGGGAGAATTATGTGCCTCTATTCATTCAATCGTATTTATTGAGCACTTACTGTGTGAAGAGCACTGTACTAAGCACTTGGGAAGTACAAGTTTGCAACATATAGAGACGGTCACTACCCAACAGTGGGCTCACCGTATAGAAAAGGTCTTAAAAGTCTTACCTATGAGACCAGGGTATAGGAAAAGAATACTGTGCATATAGCTATAATTCTATTTATTCTGATAGCATTGACACCTGTCTACTTGTTTTGTTTTGTTGTCAGTCTCCCCCTCCTAGGCTGTGAGCCCATTGTTGGGTACGGACTGTATATGTTGCCGATTTCTACTTCCCAAGCTCTTAGTACAGTGCTCTGCCCACAGTAAGTGCTCAATAAATACAAATGAATGAATGAATGAATCCTCATATTGCAGATGAGGTAAATAAGGCCCAGAGGAGTTAAGTGACTTGTCCAAGACTGACAATTTGAATGAAAATAATCTTACACCCAATCATTTTTTAAAAGCAAACATGGGGCATTTGAGAGAATCCATTCATCATCATCAATTGTATTTATCAAGCGCTTACTGCGTGCAGAGCACTGCACTAATAACTTGGGAGAGTAAAATATAACATAATTGGGAGACATGTTTGCTGCCTACAATGAGATTACAGTCTAGAAGGGAAGACAGACATTAATAGAAATAAAAAAAATTCCATTCTTTCTGGACTAGAAGAGCAACATTTTATTTACACAATACCTATTTTACAGCCTCAGGTGGCCAAGCAGATTAAGGGAGATTCACAGAGCTAAGACTCTCATAGCATTAAACAAGGCTTAAAAGAAATCTAGCTGAGGGCAAGTAACAACTGGAGAAGAAGCATGGCCTAGTGGAGCTGGGGTTCGAACTCGGATCCCCTGATTCCTAGGTCCCAGGACCTAGTTCACACTGATTAGTGCACTTTAAAACAGAGTGATGCGACACCTGTTGTCTAGGAGCACAAATCAGTAAACAAGTGTAGAGAACCCCATTCCATATGGATGGGGGTTGTGATAATAATAATAATGATATTTGTTAAGAGCTTACTATGTGCCAAGCACTGTTCTAAACGCTGGGATGGATGCAAGGTCATCAGGTTGTTTCACATGGGACTCACAGTCTTAATCCCCATTTTACAGATGAGGTAACGAGGCACAGAGAAGTTAAGCCATTTGCCCGAAGTCACACATCTGACAAGTGGTGGGGCCTGGATTAGAACCCATGACCTCTGACTCCAAAGCCTCTGCTCTTTCCAATAAGCCAGTCCGCTTGGGCTCAAGGCCTCTGGGAGTTTTCAATTTAATGGGAAGGGGTATCTAAAGTACAGTGTCCACACTGGGGACTGGAGTTTTCAAGTAATACCACACATGTTTTATTAAATAGAATTTGTGAAGCACTTCATATGGGTCTTCAAGCACTGTTCTAAGTGCACGGAGAGATACAAGTTACTCAGATTGATCACAGTCCCTGCCCTGCATGGGGCTCACAGTCTAAGTAATAATAATAATAATAATGACGGAATTTATTAAGCGCTTACTATGTGCAAAGCACTGTTCTAAGCGATGGGAAGGTTACAAGGTGATCAGGTTGCCCCATGTGGGGCTCACAGTCTTTATCTCCATTTTACAGATGAAGTAACTGAGGCACAGAGAATAATAATAATGATGGCATTTATTAAGCGCTTCCTATGTGCAAAGCACTGTTCTAAGCGCTGAAGTTAAGTGACTTAACCAAAATCACACAGCTGACAAGTGGAGGAGCCGGGATTTGAACCCATGACCTCTGACTCCAAAGCCTGTGCTCTTTCCACCGAGCCACGCTGCTTCTCTTAGTAGGAGGGAATAGGAGGAGTAGAAGAAGGGAGAACAGGAATTGAATCTCCTTTTTACAGTTGAAGTTACTGAAGCACAGAGAAGTTAAGTGACTTGCTCAAGGAGAGATAACAAGCAATTAGCAGAGCTGTGATTAGAACCCAGGTCCCCTCTTAGACTTGGGATCTTTCCACTAGGCCATGCTACCTCTCCAGTTGTTACTTGCCCCCAGCTAGATTTCTTTTAAGGCTTGCCGATGCTATGTGAGTCTTGGCTCTGTGAACCCACCTTAATCTGCTTGGCCACCTGAGGCTGTAACATAGGTGTTATGGAAATAAAATGTTGTTTTTTCTTCTAGTCCAGAAAGCGTGGGTGAAATCTCTCACACCCCATGTTTGCTTTTAAAAGATGTTTGGGTGTCAAATTATTTTCATTCAAACTGTCAGTCTTGGAGGAATCTGTTGATCTTTAAAGTCATTAACGACGCACTTTCTTCTGCCTGGTTTACAAGCTCACATTCATTCCTTCAATCGCATTTATTGAGCGCTCACATGATTTCCAGGGGGTAATTTCTGCTGCCTTTTCCTTTTTGGCGTTTTTGAAAGTTATTAACAACGAATTTTCTCTGCCTGGTTTTCACGCTCACATGATTTCCAGGGGATAATTTCTGCTGCCATTTCCTTTTCGGTATCCGTTACTCTCTGGATTGTAAAGGCAGGAAGTTTTCAGTTTGTTGGCACTGGTGACTTATGCATTAAAAGGTGTTCGTTTCCACTCTTTGCACCAGTTGTTAGGTGGAGAGTCCAAATTCCAATCCAGGCAGGAGGGTTTTATGAGTTGCTCCTCAGACCAGGCGCCTAGTAGGAGGGATGAGAGGGGCCCTGTGTATGTGAGGCTGAGGACTGCTCTAGCTCTGCTAACCTTACTAAGCTAACCTCTGCTAAGCTAAGAGAAGCAGCGTGGCTCGGTGGAAAAAGCACGGGCTTTGGGGTCAGAGGTCATGGGTTCAAGTCCCGGCTCCGCCACTTGTCAGCTGTGTGACTTTGGGCAAGTCATTCGCTTCTCTGGGCCTCAGTTCCCTCATCTGTAAAATGGGGATTAAGACTGTGAGCCCCCCATGGGACAACCTGATCATCTTGTAACCTCCCCAGAGCTTAGAACAGTGCTTTGCACATAGTAAGTGCTTAATAAATGCCATTAACAAAAAAACCTTCTCACTATACCTTGATCTCACCTACCTTGCGGTCGACCTCTCACCCTCATCCTGCCCCTGTCCTGGGACTCCCTCCCTCCTCAAATCCGCCAGGCAACTACTCTCCCCTGCTTCAAAGTCTTATTGAAGACATATCTCCAAGAGGCCTTCCAAAACTAAACCCTACTTTTCCTCAATTCCCACTCCCTTCTGTGTCACCCTGACTTGCTCCCTTTATTTCTTTATTTATATTAATGTCTGTCTCTCCACTCCCTTTATTTCTTTATTTATATTAATGTCTGTCTCTCCCTCTAGACTGTAAGCTCATTCATTCGTTCAATTCATTCAATCGTATTTATTGAGGGCTTACTGTGTGCACAGCACTGTACTAAACGCTTGGGAAGTACAAGTTGGAAGCATATAGAGACAGTCCCTACCCAACAACGAGCTCACGGTCTGGGGGGAGATAGACATTAATACAAATAGATAAAACAATAAATTACAGATAGGTACATAGGTGCTGAGGGGAGTCATTCATTCAATCATATTTATTGAGCGCTTACTGTGTGCAGGGCACTGTACTAAGCGCTTGGGAAGTACAAGTTGGAAGCATAGAGAGACGGTCCCTTTTCATCCCCGCTTTCCAGACGAGGGAGCGACCTCCTCTCCCGCCCCTCTCTGGGACTGCCGACTTGGACTTTCCAAGCGCTCAGCACAGTGCTCTGCACACAGTAAGCGCTCCATAAATACCGGGCAGGGGATGTGTCTGATATATTGCACTCTCCCAAGCACTTTAAACAGTGCCCTGCACACAGTAAGCATTCAATAAATATGGTTGACTGACTGGGCCTGAGTGACTCCGTTTAGGAAAACACGGTTTTATGGCCGGGTTGGGATGCCACTGAAAACATCTTGGGGCTCTGGGGCTTCCAGAGCCATTCATTCCATCTCACAAAATGACTTTCAAAAATGGAAAAATAAAAGAAATTAGCCAGCGTTCTTTGTCACTTGCATTCCTGTGCTGGCTCGAGTGGCTGGGCATCAGCTGGGCATTTTGGGCAGGGACTGTGTACAACCCAATTTGCTTGTATCCACCCCGGTACTTAATACAGTGCCTGGCACATAGTAAGTGCTTAATACTATCATTATAATAATAATAATAATTATTATTATTATTATGTACTAAGCACTAAGTAGGTTGGACAGAGTCCCTGTCTCACATGGGGCTCACATTTTACAGATGAGATAACTGAGGTAATCCCCATTTTACAGATGAGGTAACTGAGGTACAGTGAAGTGGCTTGCCCAAGGTCACACAGCAGACAAGTGGTTGAGCTGGGATTAGTACCCATGTCATCTGACTCCCAAGCCCACACTCTTCCCACTAGGCCATGCTGCTTCTCCTGAAATCGAGACCTTCTGTGGGCTCAGGAAATGCTCACCCCTGGACGCAGCGCAATAAAGAAGGAACAGAATCGTTTTCTTTTTTTTCTTTTTTTTTTAATAAGAAGCAGAACACGGGCCTGAAAGTCAGAGGACCTGGGTCCTAATCCCAGCTCTGCCACTTGTAGGATGTGTAAACTTGAGCAAGTCACTTAACTTCTCTGTGCCTCAGTTACCTCATCTGTAAAATGGGGATTAAGACTTTGAGCAATGTGGGACATTGCCTGTGTCCAACAATCTGATTAGCTGGCATCTACCCCAGCACTAAATTCAATGCCTGGCACATAGTAAGTGCTTAACAAGTGCCATAATATATATACACACACATAAGTATATATATATATATATATATATATATATATATATATATATATATATATAATTATATGTGGGATACACACGCATACACACACACACACACCACACACACATAATGATTTCAGTTATATAGTTTCTGGTTATATATATATATATATATATATATATATATATATATATATATACATATATATATAACTGGCCAAGGGACCAGTAGTTCCAGGGTGGAATCTATATCATCGTCATCATCATCAATCGTATTTATTGAGCGCTTACTATGTGCAGAGCACTGTACTAAGCGCTTGGGAAGTACAAATTGGCAACATATAGAGACAGTCCCTACCCAACAGTGGGCTCAAAGTCTAAAAGGGGGAGACAGAGAACAAAACCAAACATACTAACAAAATAAAATAAATAGAATAGATATGTACAAATAAAATAAATAAATAAATAAATAGAGTAATAAATATGTACAAACATATATACATATATACAGGTGCTGTGGGGAAGGGAAGGAGGTAAGATGGGGGGATGGAGGGGGGACGAGGGGGAGAGGAAGGAATGGGGGAGAGGAAGGATTCTATATGATTGAGTCCTCACTAAGCTATTTCTCTCTCTCTCTCTTCATTCATTCATTCATTCAATCGCATTTATTGAGCACTTACTGTGTGCAGAGCACTGTACTAAACGCTTGGGAAGTACAAGTTGGCAACATATAGAGACGGTCCCTACCCAACAGTGGGCTCACAGTCTATATATATACATACGGAACCAGGCAGTATAAAACTGAAATGCCAGCTGGGATTGCTTGGTTTTGGGTTTTTTTGGGGGCCTTCTTTACCTTATTTCCTTGCTCTCCTTTCTCCCTTGGTTAAATCTGGGGTGGCAGCATCTAAGAACAGTTCTAGGCATTCAAAAAGCTGGAAAGAGAAAAGTTTACTTGGTGTACAAGTTATCTGTGTACACAGCTGATCTATTGATTTAATGAAAAGGCAATGGGGACTGCAGGCTGAATGTGGAGAGAGAGGATTTGCAAGATGTTTGGGGAATAACTGATTTGGGTTTAACTGGCCCTGGCATCTATTTGTTGGTGTTTCTTCGTTTTACAGTTAAAATATATATCATCGGTGCATTAGGTTCGTATATTTTAAATGGCACCCAGGAACATATTTTCATGATTGAGCTGCGCTATAAAAATCCCCAAACTCAAGATTTACCAAGGAAATAATAAAATAAAATAATATGAATTTTACTATTTCAGGCCTTATTATTGAAGGACATATTACGGTGGCTGTTTAGCATATAAGGATCATTGAGGAATGTAGTGAAATATAGGCTCATTTATTGGACATGGTTGGTGGCTAAGACTTTTAAAAACCACAGATATAATTAAAATGCAGTATTGACTGGGATATACACTTTCAGTACCTGAATTTATATTCTATAGAAAATATTAGGGTCCCTGTCAAGGAATGATTTTTTGTGAGAATTTTTCATTTGAAGTTGACATTGACTCCCTACTTAATTAAATGGTTCTTTTGATTGGGAGCTATCATTAATTCATAGAAATAAATAGACAAGAATAGAATAGATGTATGTCCTTAGGTAAGTCACTTCGCTTCTCTGTGACTCAGTTACCTCAACTGTAAATGGGAACTAAGACTGTGAGCCCTATTTTGTACAGGAACTGTGTCTAACCTGATTATTTTTTATGTACCTCAGCACTTAGTATTGTGCCTGGCACATGGTAAGAGCTTAACAAATACCATCCCCCCCAAAAAAAAATCAGTGTAATGAGTTTCACCGTTGTCAATTGGAATGTACGTATTCATTGAAAACAGGAATTGAAATTATATTCCAATGAATGTGAAACTTTAAATACGAACATCTTCCACTCCATCACCCATGGTTGTTTGCCATCCTAGAAGTAAGTGTTTTTACGGTTTTTTGTTAAGGGGTACTATGTGCCAGGCTCTGGTCTAAAAAGTAGGGGTACAGACATCTGGTTGGGTTAGACCCAATCCCTGGCCCACATTAGGCTCACTGTTTTAATCCTCATTTCACAGATGTGGTAACTGAGGCACAGAGAAGTGACTTGTCCAAGATCACACAGCAGACAAGCGGCAAAGCCTGTTTTCACCGAACCCAGGTATAAGAATAATAATAATGGTATTTGTTAAGCACTTAATATGTGCAAAGCACTGTTCTAAGTGCTGGGGGGGATACAAGGTGATCATGTTGTCCCACGTGGGGCTTACAGTCTTAATTCCCATTTTACAGATGAGGCAACTGAGGCCCAGAGAAGTGAAATGACTTGCCCAAAGTCACACAACTGACAACTGGTGGAGCTGGAATTTCAGCCCATGACCTCTGACTCCAAAGCCTGTACTCCTTCCACTGAGCCACGCTGTAACCCCCAGGCCTGTGCTCTTTCCACTAGTCCACATTGCTCCTCTAATTTAGAAGTTTTAAATTAGAGAATTGGAAGGAGCCTCAGGAGAAACAGCATGGCCGAATGGACAGAGCTTGGCCCTGCGAGTCAGAAGGTGCTGAGTTTTAATCCCTGCTCCGCCACTTGCCTGCTGTGTGACCTTGGGCAAGTCACTTCACTTCTCTATGCTTCAGTTATCTCATCTGCAAAATGGGGATTAAGACTGCTAGTCCCATGTGGACATGGACTGTGTCCGACTTGATAGAGAAGCAGCGTGGCTCAGTGGAAAGAGCCCGGGGTTTGGAGTCAGAGGTCATGGGTTCAAATCCCGGCTCCGCCACTTGTCAGCTGGGTGACTTTGGGCAAGTCACCTCATTTCTCTGGGCCTCACTTCCCTTATCTGTAAAATGGGGATTAAGACTGTGAGCCCCCCGTGGGACAACCTCATCACCTTGTAACCTCCCCAGCACTTAAAACAGTGCTTTGCACGTAGTAAGCGCTTAATAAATGCTATTATTATTATTATTATTAGCTTATATCTCCCCTAGTGCTTAGTATAGTGCCTAGCACATAGTAAGCACTTAACAAATACCTTAAAAACAGGAGTCCATCTAGGCCACCTAGGCAGGGTTGGCAGGGGGTGGGCATCCCGGCAGTCGGCTCCACTTGGAAGCTGATGGGTGCTTAAAGGAGAGAAGGGGGAGAGGTAGGGACTGTCTCCATATGTTTCCGACTTGTACTTCCCAGGCGCTTAGTACAGTGCTCTGCACACAGTAAGTGCTCAATAAATACGATTGAATGAATGAATGAATGAATGAGAGGTATAGCTTAGTGAAGGCTCAATCATCTAGAATCATGTAGATGCCACCCTGGAACCACTTGTCCCTTGGCCAGGGAGAGTACAGCTTCCAGGACCATCTCCCTTATGGCAGGGAAGCACAGTGAATTCTGGGGATCGTACTTTCATCGCATCCCCTTCGCTTTCTGGCCCGTACTCCCTTAATGTCCTTGTCCTCATCTGTGGCAACAGGGTGCCATCTACTTAAGTACTCAGCAACTTGCTAGGCACCTCTCAATGTTTACTGAATACATCTCATGAACATCAGAGTGGTGTATGAGGAAGGGGAGCAGTGTGGCTTAGTGGAGAAAGCGTGGGCCTGGGAAGCAGAAGGACCAGGATTCTAATCCCACCTCTGCCAGTTAGCTGTGTGACCTTGGGTAAGTCACTTCTTTGTGCCTCAGTTACCTCATCTGTAAAATGGGGATTAAAATTGTGCACCCATGTGGGACAAGGACTGTGTCCAACCTGATTACTTTGTAATAATAATAATAATAATAATAATAATAATAATAATAATAATGTTGGTATTTGTTAAGCACTTACTGTGTGCAAAGCACTGTTCTAAGTGCTAGGGTAGATACAAGGTAATCAGGTTGTCCCACGAGGGGCTCACAGTCTTCATTTCCCATTTTACAGATGAGGGAACTGAGGCCCAGAGAAATGAAGTGACTTGCCCAAAGTCACACAACTGACAAGTGGCAGAGCCAGAATTTGAACCCATGGCCTCTGACTCCAAAGCCCATGCTCCTTCCACAGAGCCACGTCTCCCCCAGTGCTTAGTACAGTGCCTGGCACATAGCAAGTGCATAACAAATACCATTAGAAGAAATAAAAAGGTGTATGGGGGGTGTCAAAGATGTCACGAGAAACAGCACGATGTAACAGATAGGGCATGGTCCTGGGAGCCAAAATGTCGTGGGTTCTAATCCCAGCTCTGCCACTTATCTGCTGTGTGACTTTGGACAAGTCACTTCATTTTTCTGTGCCTCAGTTACCTCATCTGTAAAATGGGGATTGAGACTGGGAGGCATGGGGGGGCAGGGACTGTGTCCAACCTGATTAACTTGTATCTACTCCAGGATTTAGACTAGTGCTTGGCACATAGCACTTAACAAGTACCATAGGTATTATGAGAAGCAGCGTGACAGTGGAAAGAGCACGGGCTTGAAAGTCAGAGGTCATAGGTTCTGCCTCTGCCGCTTGTCAGCAGTGTGACTTTAGGCAAGTCACATAACTTCTCTGTGCCTCCATTACCTCATCTGTAAAATGGGGATTAAGACTGTGAGCCCCATGTGGGACACCCTGATCAGTTTGCATCTACCTCATTGCTTAGAACAGTGCTTGGCACACAGTAAGCACTTAACAAATACCATTATTATTATTATAATTACTATTATATAGGAGACTAATTAGCCTATTGATCCAGTTTCCAGAGTCTGGGCTTCATCTTCCCATCATTACCATCATTGTCATAATCATCATTGGCATCATCATCAGTGGTTACCGTGTGCAGAACACTGTACTAAGTGCTTGGGAGAGGACAGTACACCAGAGTTGGTAGACATGTTTCTTGCCCACAGCAAGCTTACAGTCTATAGGGGAAGGTAGGCATTCCTATAAATAAATAATTTATGAAAATTTATAATGTGTAATTTATTGATTCCCCATCTAGAATTGATCTCTATAACCTCTTTCTGAATCTTTCTACAGCTACACAAATCCCTTGGAAGTCTTTCCAAATGGTGTATTTTCCTACTAGTAAACAATTTCTTCTTTCTAACTGATTCTTCTTATTTAATCATTTTTGGGCATGAAAAACAGGCAGCCAGTGCCTTTACAAAATCACTACATACTTGAAGAGAGTTCACATTTTCATTCGCTATGAAAAAAAGGATTTACATTTTTAAGGGTCTCTCGGTATTTTCCTGTGTTTTGGATGGAATTGACCCCAAACTGTAGGTATCATCTGAACCTGTTTGTATGGGATATTTTCAGTCCTGTTCCTTATACAGGAATTATTTAGATCAAAATGTGGTGATATGATTCCGTGACGTGGCCAGAAAGTTTATGCTTTCACTGAAATAGAGCAGATTAGAAATGAAACTGCCATACTGGGCTGAAGCTGAATGGCTCGAAAAAATCCCTTCTTCAGTCAGCAGACAGTTGGTCAACTAGCAAATCGGACCACAGAATTTGAGCATCCTCTCTGTGGAGATCACTGTTCTGCGAGCTGCAGGAAATGACAAAGGAAACCTAAGATTTAGTCCGTACTCTTGAGTGACTTACAATCTAATACCTCCATGATAGAAGCCTCAGTGTTTTCTCATAGAACTAATTCTAGTGGCAGAGAGCTTGGTGGATGCGGTCTGCTTGATCCAGATAGAGTGCCAATATCTTTCTCCCAGGGGAAATATTAAGTCTACTTTACAGGTCAAGCAGGTCAGAACCAATCCAGACTAGCTAAGGTGCTGCTCAGAGTTAGAGTTTTATGTGACTCTGATGGCCTCACTTTACCTCTCTTTCTTTTAGAGAAGCAGGATGGCTCAGTGGAAAGAGCCCGGGCTTTGGAGTCAGAGGTCATGGGTTCAAATCTCAGCTCCGCCAATTGTCAGCTGTGTGACTGAGCCCCCTCCTCCCAGACTGAGCCCCCTTCTTCCTCCCCCCCTCCTCCTCCTCCCCCCGCGTTACCTCCTTCCCCTCCCCGCAGCACCTGTATATATGTATATATGTTTGTACATATTTATTGCTCTATTTATTTATTTATTTTACTTGTACATATTTATTCTATTTATTTTATTTTGTTAATATGTTTTGTTTTGTTGTCTGTCTCCCCCTTCTAGACTGTGACCCCGCTGTTGGGTAGGGACTGTCTCTATAAATTGCCAACTTGTACTTCCCAAGCGCTTAGTACAGTGCTCTGCAAACAGTAAGCGCTCAATAAATATGATTGAATGAATGAAGGAATGAATGACTTTGGGCAAGTCACTTAACTTCTCTGGGCCTCAGTTACCTCATCTGTAAAATGGGGATGAAGACTACGAGCCCCCTGTGGGACAACCTGATTGCCTTGTAACCTCCCCAGCACTTAGAACAGTGCTTTGCACTTAGTAAGCACTAAATAAATGCCATCATTATTATTTAAAGATCAAAATGTCAAGTTCCCCAACCTGAAGTCAAAAGCTAAATAATAGCTCCTCCTATGATGTTCGCCTTAAAATGGTGCCTTTGGTTTAAGGATTTCAATAGAATAGTGATTGGTATAAAGACATAAGTCTCTCTTGAATGTATTCCAGTTAGCTGTCTGTAGGGTCAGTCAGGAGAATTAAATCCTGATTCCAGATATTAAGACATTGTTCAGAAATAGCCTGTTTTCAACAAGGGATTCTTGACTGTTCGACTATAAGCGAATGGATGTCTTCGTCTCCTACACAAACACAGCACCTGCCCCATATTTTGGGTAATAGAGATGTTTTTGATCAGCCCAGGCTTGAGTCAACATTATGTCTATGGAAGTAGTTTCCTTTTCCTACTCAGAGATCGAACAAAGACACTCATAGAAATGAAGAAGGGGGATGCGATCTTCTCGTGCTTTTGGGTTTTCAGCATTCCGGAGGAAATTCACCCAAAGACATTCCCTCTTCTTCAGATGGGCCCTGGTGTATTTCCTCCAATCCTTTACTCCAAGGTTTGGCTTATGAACCATAGCTCTGGAATTTAAACCCCAACTTGAACTTCGGCTTCTTGGTCCGAATTTAAATTGGACTCTGCCCGCATCTTAAAAGGACCCTCTTCAAGGGGCTGACAATATGTGTGCCATTAAAACCTTTCTTCCCTCAGCAGACTTTTGAACACATGGCTCTCCACTCTCTACATCCCATCAAGAAAACAGGCAACAAGCTAGGTGCCATTTGTCGACAAGAGTCCTACAAAATGCTTTGCTGTGAAGTTCTCAATCAGTGGTAGTCATTGAATATCTGTCGTTATTATGGAGTTTGTTAAGCGCTTGCTATGTTCCAGGCACTGTACAACCCTGGTATAGTTATAAGATAATCAGGTTGATGCAGTCCCTGTCCCACATGGATCTCACAGTCTCAATCCCCATTTTACAACTGGGGGAAGTCAATGACTTGCTAAAGTTTCCACAGCAGTCCAGTGGTGGAGCCGGGATTCGAACCCAGGTCCCTCTGTCTCCCAGGCCCATGCTCTATCTATTAGGCCCTGCTGCTTCCAAAACAATAATTGTGGTATTTGTTATGGGCTTACTATGTGTCTTACACTGTACAAAGTGCTGGGGTGGATACAAACAAATTGGATTGGACACAGTCCCTGTCCCACATGGGGCTCTCAGTCGTAATCCCCATTTTACAGATGATGTACTGAGGCCCAGAGAAGTGACATGATTTGCCCAAGGTCACACAGCAGACAAGTGGTGGAGCTGGTTCTTCTGATTCCTAAGCCTGTGCTCTATCCACTAGGCCATGCTGCATCGCAATTACGATTATTACCATGTAAAGTTTTGTACTAAATACTTGGGAGAGTACCAATAATTATTTCAGCACTCAGTGCTTTGCACATAGCAAGCACTTAATAAATGCCATTATTATTATTATTATTGTTATTATTATTATTATTATTATTATTATTACCATAGAAGCCAAAGCTGAAAGAGCCAATTCCTGTCTTCAAGAAG
Organism: Tachyglossus aculeatus; assembly: GCF_015852505.1. Taxonomy (NCBI): domain Eukaryota; kingdom Metazoa; phylum Chordata; class Mammalia; order Monotremata; family Tachyglossidae; genus Tachyglossus; species Tachyglossus aculeatus. Next base: position 86,631,486 of record NC_052069.1, read on the forward strand.
TTTACAGTCTAATGGGGGAGAAGTTATTTATGGATAGGAGTAAAATGGTGGCCCCAATAATGAGGAACCCCTCCCTCTGAGGCCTTGCTCAGAAGAGGCGTCACTATTTTTTAAACGCTTACTATGTGCCAGACACTATACTAAGCACTGGGATCGATACAAGCAAATAGGGTTGGACACAGTCCCTGTCCCACATGGGGCTCACGGTCTTAATCCCTGTTTGACAGATGAGGGAACTGAGGCATGGAGCAGTGAAGCGACTTGCCCAAGGGGACACAGCAAGCAGGGAGCGGAGCTGGGGTTAGAACCCAGGTCCTTTTGATTCCCAGGCTGATGCTCTAACCACTAGGCTACACTGCTTCTCTGAGATGATGGTTACCTAAGCCCAGCCCTATGGCTGGATGCCCCATCCCTGGACCAGGCGGCAGGTAGGCCTTCCCACAAACTTGCCCGTCAACGGAGGTTTTGGAACAGAAGCTCTGCTTTCCTGTGGCTTTTGTATTGATTGAGAAGCAGCATGGCTCAGTGGAAAGACCCCGGGCTTTGGAGTCAGAGGTCATGGGTTCAAATCCCGGCTCCGCCAATTGGCAGCTTTGTGACTTTGGGCAAGTCACTTCACTTCTCTAGGCCTCAGGTACCTCATCTGTAAAATGGGGATGAAGACTGTGAGTCCCCCCGTGGGACAACCTGATTACCTTGTAACCTCCCCATCGCTTTGCACATAGTAAGAACTTAATAAATGACATAATAATAATAATAATGATAGCATTTATTAAACGCTTACTATGTGCAAAGCACTGTTCTAAGCGCTGGGGAGGTTACAAGGTGATCAGGTTGTCCCACCGGGGGCTCACAGTCTTAATCCCCACGTTACGGATGAGGTAACTGAAGCACAGAGAGAAGTTAAGTGACATGCCCAAAGTCACACAGCTGGCAAATGGCAGAGTCGGAATTTGAACCCATGACCTCTGACTCCAAAGCCCGTGCTCTTTCCACTGAGCCATGCTGCCTCTCCTACAATAATTATATTGCAACATATAATATACTATAATTAACAACCACATAATAAATAATATATCATAATTAATAATTATGCAATATTAATAGCAATAATAATTAATATTAATGATTATTATTAATAATATATTATAATTAATAATTATAATGATTATTATTATTATCCCTGAGCTTTTGTGACTTCTTAAAAAAATGTCTGGGAAACTTTTGTTGTTCCGGAAAAAGGGACGGAAAGACATAAGCTTGTCTCTAGACTGTAAGCTCACTGTGGGCAGGGAATGTATTTGCTTATTGTGATATTGTACTCTCCCAAGAGCTTAGTACAGTGTTCTGCACACAGTAAGCGCTCAATAAATATGATTAAATGAATGAATGAATTATCTCCTCCTTAAAGGTGGGCTACGTGGTAAGGGAACTTATCACTCCAACACCGCCTTGTGACCCTTTCGCTCCAGGAATAGGTTTCAAGACAAACGCAGTATGAACCCACATCTCTTTGCAGCCATCCTGGCCACTTGGGAACAAGTATTATATCCGCACCTCCTCTAGACTGTAAGCTCCTTGTGGGCAGGGACTTTGCCAACTCTGTTGTATTGTACTCTCCCAAGCACTTAGTACGGTGCTCTGCACACAGTAAGCACTCAATAAATACCACTGAATGATTGATATATCATACCTATAAGTGATATACCACATCTACTATCACACTGCTTGCGTGCATTATATATCATATCTGTAAATTATATATAAAATCTGTGAATTGTATACCATGTCTATAAATTATATCACAAATTATTTTTTATATTACCGCCTGTCTCTCCCTCAAGAGCGTAAGCTAGCTGTGGGTAGGGAAGCAGGGAAAGTGTCTAACAACTCTGTTGCGTTGCACTTTCCCAAGTGCTTAGTACAGTGCTGTGCACACAGTAAGTGCTCAGTAAATACCATTCATAATGATGATGATGATGAGAGCTATAATTAAGGCTCTTCATCTGACAATGAATCAGCCGGGGTTCTTAGAAGAGACATGGCATGCAGAAGAGCATTTATGCTCAGAGTATTCTTACTCTTATTCTTATATAATACCCAGAATATTACTATTATTCTGAATTATTCAAAAGTATTATTGAAAAAACATGCGGAGCAGGGACTGTGTCTAATCCATTTATCTTGTATCTACCCTCAGGGTTTAGTACAGTGCCTGTCACATAGTAAGCACTAAACAGACACCATTATTATTATTATTATTATTATTATTATTATTATTATTATTATTATTATTATTAATGCTTACAGTTCTTGGTTGTTGGAAATATCTCATTGCTAATCACTTGGGATCATGAGCTCTATTAGTGTGGTGCCGCTAGAGGGGCCTGGCTATCCCTGGAGTCGAAAGAAGGAATTCGGCGCAATGTCGGAAATGGATAAAATATGTTTTCAATTCCATCCTGTCTGGAAAACTAGACCTATAATGCAAGTGGATTAGGTGAACTAAACAACCGGACTAGATGTATTATTGGCCTGGGGGCAACGTATGAATTCCTGAGAAAAGATGAGGAAGGCCTGTCGGTGTGTTTAGCACGAGCACTGCTGAGCAGTTGTGCAGAGATGGAGTATTGTCTCTAATCTGCCCTCCCTGACAGCTCATTACTCTCCTTTTGGAACATGCTTCATGCTAGGCTGCCTTTTCTGGGGCCGGTGAAAAATGAAACGAATCTTATGAAATATTTATCGTGGTCGCTACTCTCCAAGGCCCTCTGAAAGCCTACCGAATGGGCTGCTAACGACACCTCCATCTCTAACAGAGACGAGTAGAGACCACACCATCCACAATAATGGAGACCCCTGAACTAACTGCACCAGGTCTCCTCGTTTCTAGCACTCTCAAATTTCTCTCTTTCCTTTTGATTTATGACTTAAGGAACGTCGGCTGACAGGGGAGACACAGAAATACACTGCTTTCACGGTGATACATTATGATTTATCGGCACAGTTAACGTACGTTGAATAGATGCTTCCCTCTGGGTAATTTCCTCCGGGTTATATTACATTTGAAAGGTGGACTCTTCAGTTCCTCTGAGTATAACTATGGTTTTGTGACTCTCGTGGGTTGGAATACCATCAAGCTGAATTGATGAAGTTTCTTTTCCAACCCTTTCGTTTCTTGTCACTTAAAAGGCGTTTGGAGGGTTTCCTCCAGTTGGCAGCTAAGCCAACACAACTCTGCTCCACTGACCTCTCTCTACACTTCTGGGGATCGGTTCAGCTGGTTATCTAGGGTTCCATTTTTATAGCAAACCACAAAGCATACCAAATCGGGAGGATTTTTTTTTTTTTAACAATAATGTGAATAGTTAAGTCAAGGCCCAGGTTCTACTGCTTCTCACTTATCAACCCCAATGCATTTAAAATACCGTAATCAATTTCTCTTCATCGACTTCTTGCCACAATAGATGTTATGGTGCAGTTCTTTGAGAAGCACGGGCCTGGGAGTTGTAGGGTGTGGGTTCTAATTCCGGCTCTGTCGCGTGCCTACTCTGTGACTTTGGGCAAGTCACTTCACTTCTCTGTGCCTCAGTTACCTCATTTGTAAAATGGGGATTAAGACTGTGAGCTCCATGTGGGACAGGGACCGTGTCCAACTTGATTATCTTGTATTTACTCCAGCACTTAGAACACTGCTTGGCACGTAGTAAGCGCTTAACTAATAACACAGTTAATTTTTGTTTACCAGAACAGGTTATTGAAAAAGAAAATGGCTTTTCGAAAGTAACTGAAGGGATTAAAATTCTTCAACTTGCTTGCTCATCAGTCTTCCCTCCCTCCCGATTCTGAGTTCCAATCAGATGATCACATCTCTCCCTGGAGAGTGAGACTGTGTTTTTAAAATGGAGAGATGGAATCCAAAGACATTCCTTCCTAAGCTATAACAATTTCAAAGCTCTATTGTCATTGGAAGAGCTTTTCTTGTAGTCTTTCCCCCAGATTCCTTTTCCAAACAACACTATGTTTTAAGGAGGAATTTAGGATTTATAAAAAAATGTATGCATTTATTCTGCCTTGTCAAACTGACTCGCCCACTGTAGACGGCCCAGATTCTGTCCTGGCTTTCAGCAGACTGATAGAGTTTGGCAGTAGGGGGGTATTAAGCTCTTTAGCAAGTTGGAGGTCTATAAAGTGGTTGTCGTGTCCAGCCTTCTATAATCAATCAATGGCATTTGTTCATTCAATCGTATTTATTGAGCTCTTACCGTGTGCAGAGCACTGTACTAAGCACTTGGCAAGTACAAGTCAGCAACATATAGAGATAGTCCCTACCCAACAACGGGCTCACAGTCTAGAAGGGGGAGACAGACAACAAAACTAAGCATATGGACAGGTGTCAAGTCGTCAGAACAAATAGAAATAAAGCTAGATGCACAGCATTAACAAAATAAATAGAATAGCAAATATGTACAAGTAAAACAAATAGAGTAATAAATCTGTACAAATGTATATACAGGTGCTGCGGGGAGGGGAAGGAGGTAGGGCGGGGGGGATGGGGAGGAGGAGAGGAAAAAGGGGGCTCAGTCTGGGAAGGCTGTGTGCAGAACACTGAACTAAGAGCTTAGGCGAGTATAGTATAACAATAAACACATTCCCTGCCTATAACAAGCTTACAGGCTACAGTTAGGAGACCTAAACCTGCCACAAAGACACAATCATTCATTCTCTTAGTACTCATTTTGAACGTAAAATGGTAGGACCTGACTATGGACGATGAGGTCCTGGAACACGTTCAGATAACCAGCAGTGAGGCAATGACACAATCCAGCTTTGCTGAGTGGAACATGTTAGGACAAAATGTTAGGCTCCTTCTCCAGCCCAGCCCGCACCCTCTGATCCTCTGCCGCTAATCTCCTCACCGTGCCTCGTTCTTGCCTGCCCTGCCGTCAACCCCCAGCCCGCGTCCTCCCCCTGGCCTCCTTCCACACATCCGCCAAGCTAGCTCTCTTCCTCCCTTCAAGGCCCTACTGAGAGCTCACCTCCTCCAGGAGGCCTTCCCAGACTGAGCCCCCTCCTTCCTCTCCCCCTCCCCATCCCCCCTGCCCTACCTCCTTCCCCTCCCCACAGCACCTGTATATATGTTTGGACAATATTTATTATACTATTTACTTTACTCATACATATTTATTCTATTTATTTTATTTTGTTAATATGTTTTGTTTGGTTGTCTGTCACCCCCTTCTAGACTGTGAGCCCGCTGTTGGGTAGGGACTGTCTCTATATGTTGCCAACTAGTACTTCCCAAGCACTTAGTACAGTGTTCTGCACACAGTAAGCGCTCAACAAATACGATTAAATGAATGAATGAAAGGACAAAGGATGACTGCAGGATACCCAAGCAACAGCTATGTGATGAGCAGAAAACAGGCGCAAGCCAACAAGGAGGGCAGAATAAACAATTGAAAGACATCACAAAGCACAGTTGCAAATAATACAACATAGCAATCGATTGATAGGTTGATGGCATTGAGTGTTTACTGAGTGCTAATAGGCAGCGTGGCTCAGTGGAAAGAGCCCGGGCTTAGGAGTCATTCATTCATTCATTCAATCATATTTATTGAGCACTTACTGTGTGCAGAGCACTGTACTAAGCGCTTGGGAAGTAAAAGTTGGCAACCCATAGAGAGGGTCCCTACCCAACAGCAGGCTCACAGATCATGGGTTCTAATCCCGGCTCTGCTACTTAGCTGTGTGACTTTGGGCAAGTCACTTAACTTCTCTGGGCCTCAGTTCCCTCATCTGTAAAATGGCGATTAAGACTGTGAGCCCCACGTGGGACAACCTGATCACCTTGTATCCCCCCACAGAGCTTAGAACAGTGCTTCGCTGTTGTCCACAGCGGACTTGACATGACTGACTCCATTTTGTGTATGCTGACAGTAACCCTCCATTTCTGCAGGCTGAGAGAACAAGTCTGTAAAAGATGCCTTCAAGGCCATCAACAAGTAACACCCATCCGAAGAGAATTTACGTCCCTATTACCTATCTATGCAAGGCCATAGGGCACAAGAATTTACATCCCTATTACCTATCTATGCAAGGCGTGGGAACCGAGAACAAAGATAATTTGTAACATCCTGCCGGTCCCAATTCCTGAAATTTCCAAATGCCCCACTCCCATGTTGCTATAACTCAATAAAAGACACAGTGATATTGGGATTGGGGCTTTCTGTCACTCGTACCTCTCCAGGGAGGTGAACGGGCAGGTAGCCACTTTCCTTCTTTGCTGCTCTATCTGAACTCATGTCTCCGAGTCATTTTTCCTATCTGCATCACCACCCTGGGTACAAGAACCCTGCGGCCGATTTACACCGAGTTAACCTCTTTTGCACCCTACTTGTCGATAACATTCGCACATATTAAGCACTTAACAAATGCCATTATTATTATTATTATCATTATTGTGGTAAGTGCTTGAGAAAATACCACAGTAGCAAAGCATGTATTCGAAGCTGCCAAGGAAAGTACGATACTGTGGGAGAGATTGACAAAAATTATTTACAGATGATGAAAGTGGGAGAAGAACAAGTGCAGAGCAGGAAGCAGTACAAAGTCACCTTGAGGAAACAGCTGAAAAATGTTCAGATAGATAAATAACAAACCAATTAAAATATCCCCTGAGGGACTGGAACCATGTATAATTCCCACCTGGGTACCTTTCCGAGTGCTTCCTGGGAGTCAGAAGTTCATGAGTCCTAATTCTGGCTCAACCACTTGTCTGCTATGTGACCTTGGACAAGTCATTTTCCTTCTCTGTGCCTCAGTTACCTCATGTTTAAAATGGGGATTGAAACTGTCAGCCCCAAGTGGGACAGTGAATGTGTCCAACCCAATTTGGTTGTATTCACCCCGGCGCTTAGTACAGTGCCTGGCACATAGTAGTTGTGAGCCCACTGTTGGGTAGGGACCGTCTCTATATGTTGCCAACTTGTACTTCCCAAGCGCTGAGTACAGTGCTCTGCACACAGTAAGCGCTCAATGTGATTGAATGAATAGTAAGCACTAAACACATGGCATAATAATAATTATTATTAGTACAGCGCTCTGCACATATGACACCCTTAATAAATACTACTACTATGACTGCTGTATACATGATTTGACCTAATGGTATAATTCACAGCAGGCAAGATAGCACATTATGTTGCCAATTTGTACTTCCCAAGTGCTTAGTACAGTGCTCTGCACACAGTAAGCGCTCAATAAATACAATTGATTGATTGATTGATTCTCCTATTCTGGAAACAGCTGCCTCGTCAGCTTCCATGTGTCATTGTTTTTCACCCAAAAAGTTTTCTTTCAGTATATATTTGGGATACATGTCCCTGGAAACTGTAAGCTCATTATGGGCAGGGACCATATGTGCTGTTTGTGTTGTATTGTACTCTCCCAAGCACTTAGTACAATGCTTTGCATGGAGTAAATGCTCAATAAATACAATTGATTGATTGACTGACTGCAGAGGCAGTTCCAGGCTGCAGCTGCTTGTCTCTTTCTCACCAGGGTGGTGGAAGATGGGTTGGGGTGGAGATTCCTTAGTGACATGGAGGAAGATACTGAGGGCCCCAGGGAGTGGCCGTCTGATGGAGTGTTTTGGGGCACGATGAGTAGTGGCATGTCTGGCTCAGTGGCAAGAGTGTGAGCCCCCCGTGATGATGATGATGATAATGGCATTTATTAAGCGCTTACTATGTGCAAAGCACTGTTCTAAGCGCTGGAGAGGCTACAAAGTGATCAGGTTGTCCCTGGGAGGGGCTCACAGTCTTAATCGCCGTGGGACAACCTGATCACCTTGCAACCTCCCCAGCACTGAGAACAGGGCTTTGCACATAGTAAGCACTTAATAAATGCCTTAAAAAAAAAAAGGGCCTGGGCTTGGGGGTCAGAGATCATGGGTTCTAATCCTGGCTCCGCCACTTGTCAGCTGTGTGACTCTGGGCAAGTCACTTCTCTGCTTCAGTTACCTCATCTGCAAAATGGGGATTAAGACTGTGAGCCTCATGTGTGACAACCTGATCGCCTTGTATCCTCCCCCCCAGGGCTTAGAACAGTGCTTTGCATATAGTAAGTGCTTAACAAATACCATCAAAAAAACAAAAAGTCCAGAGAAGCAGCAAGGTCTATTGGAAAGAGCCCGGGCTTGAGAGTCAGGCGTTGTGAGTTCTAATCTCCGCTCCTCCACTTGTCAGCTGTGTGACTTTGAGCAAGTCACTTCACTTCTCTGGGCCTCAGTTAACTAATCTGGAAAATGGGGATTAAGACTGTGAGCCCCACACGGGACAACCCGATTACCTTGCATTTCCTCCAGCGCTTAGAAGAGTACTTGGCATGCAGTAAGCACTTAACAAATACCATTATTATTATCGCTATAGAACCTGGGTTCTAATCGCACCTCCATTTGTCCACTGTGTGATCTTGGGCCAGTCTCTCAACCTCGCTGTGCCTCCATTCCCTCATCAATGCCTGTACTTCCTCCAAGACTGTGAGCCCCACTTGGGATCTGATGTTTTTATCTCTGACCCTGCGCTTGGTGCAATTATTATTCCACATTTGGCCTGCGATGCCCAAGGTACATCAGGGGCATTTGGATTCTTTATAGCGAATTCTCCATATTCTCATGTGTTAAATTCCAGATCACTGACCATTTGATCCAGGCTACACTATCTCTCAGATAGTTCCAGAGTTTGGTGAGCCAGCAGACTGTGGATGGTGATTTCTCTTTGGTTCAGCACTCCTTTCTTGTCCCTTCCCCTCAGCACCTGTATATATGTATATATGTTTGTACATATTTATTACTCTATCTATTTATTTTACCTGTACATATCTATTCTATTTATTTTATTTTGTTAGTATATTTGGTTTTGTTCTCTGTCTCCCCCTTTTAGACTGTGAGCCCACTGTTGGGTAGGGACTGTCTTTATATGTTGCCAACTTGTACTTCCCAAGCGCTTAGTACAGTGCTCTGCACACAGTAAGTGCTCAATAAATACGATTGATTGATTGTGCAGCTCTCAGTGCCGACGACAGCGGTTTGCCAGTCACGCTTCGCTGTCAGTGTGATGGCCAGGGGGCTGGCAGGACCACCAGAGAATATCAGGCAAAAGTCTAACTAAGCCTGCAAATGCATTCATTACCTGGATCTCTGTTGCCTGCACTAAGTTCTTAATACTTTTTCCTCTTAGAAATGAAGTCTTTCCTTCAAATTTCTTGTTAAAAATCGCCCTCTAATGAAGGAACTGGTAGCCTTTCCTATGCACTGTGTCCTATAACTAAGCCTATCTTGTGAGCAAACATATATCCCACGGGGTTAACCTGGCACCAGTTGTCCTGATTTGTAATATCCAGGCTGAAGGAATTTGTGGATCATCACCAAAGTTTGACAGAATGGAACTAGGAATCAGAGGACCTGGGTTCTGATCCCTACTCTGCCACTTGTTGGCTGAGTGACCTTGGACAAGTCACTTAAATTTTCCGCGTCTCGGTTACCTCATTTGAAAGAGGGAGTTTAAGGCTGTGAGCCCTATGTGGAACGTGGACTGTGTCCAACCTCATTATCTTGAATCCAACTCAACACTTACTATAGTATCTGGCACACAGTAAGCACCTTACAGATACCCTGCTATTTTTTGAAGGTTTTAGAGTAGTCAGAGAGCTTTAGATAATCTACGTAAAGGAAATGTATGAAGATACAATATTTATGCTGATCTTTAAGCCTTAACTTGTATTTAATTTACTGATTAGGGGAGCAGTCAATGGTATTTACTGAGTGTTTACTGGGCACAGAGCACTGAACTAAATGCTTGGGAGCATGCAATGCAATAGCATTGGTAGACACATCCCTACCCTCAGTGAGTTTTTCAGTTCAAAATATCTCAGAAAGAATTAAATTAACATCTGAAATATTTTATAAATAGTTGATGGTCTTTATGCTACATATTTCCTTTGCTTACCACATGTAGCTCTTTGTATAGTGTCAGTACTTAATACAGTGATTGATACATACCGCTTAATAATTATGAAAATAAACAAAAAATACCAAAATATCATTATTATTCAGTCTGATTCTCTCCTCATTCATAGCAAGGGTCAGAAAAAATGAGATGCAAGTCTCTTGAACCAAAGCAAAAAGGTCTGTAGTCAATTTATCAATCAATCAATTAGTCATTGGGTGTTTACTGTGTGCAGAGCACTGTACTTTTCCCTGCCCACAACGAGTTTACTGTCTGCAGAATGTGTCCGTTATATTGTTGTATTGTGTTCAGCCAGTAAAAAACAACAATAATGATATTTGTGAAGAGCTCACTATGTGTCAGGCTCTTTACTAAGCGCTGTGGTGGATACAAGCAAATTGGGTTAGACAGAGTCCCTGTCCCACATGAGGCTCACAGTTTCATTCCCCATTTTATGGATGAGGTAACTGAGGCACAGAGAAGTGAAGTGACTTACCCAAGGCCACACAGCAGACAAGAGGAAGAGTTGGAACTAGAACCCAGGACCTTCTGACTCTGCTATGCCTTGCTGCTTCTACATGTGCTTAGTACAGCGCTCTGCACACAGTAAGCACTCAGTGAATATGATTGCCTGACTGACTGGGGGGAGGAAGGGTTGTGGTCAATCCAACCCAAGCACTTAGTACACAAAGTGTTCAATTAATACCATTGACTGATTGATATGCAGACTGGTTTGGGCAGGTGGAAGATTGTAAAGAGTGGAGGAGGATCTAGCATATTCTCCAGAGAATAATAATAATAATAACTGTGGTATTTATAATAATAATAATAACAATAATGGTATCATTTATTAACTGCTTACTATGTGCCAGTCACTGTACTAACCACTGGGATGAGTATAACCAAAGTGGTCTGGACACAGTCTCTGTCCCGCATGGGGTTCACAAATGAAGTAACTGAGGCACAGAGAAGTTAAGTGATTTGCCTAAGGTCACACAGCAGACAAATGGTAGTCCTGGGATTAGAACACAGGTTCTTTTGACTCCCAGGCTTGATCTTTAACCACTAAAGCCAAGCTGCTTCTCAGAGAAGGTACCGTCTAGATTACCATGGCTCCGTGGAAAGAGCACGGGTTTGGGAGCCAGAGGTCATGGGTTCTAATCACAGCTCTGCCACTTGTTGGCTGTATGACTTTGGGCAAGTTGCTTAACTTCTCTGTGTCTCAGTTCCCTCATCTGTAAAATGGGGATTAAGAATGTGAGCCCCACATAGGACAACATGGTCACCTTGTATCCCCCCATAGTAAGCGCTTAACAAATGCCATTATTATTATTATTATTAGTAGTAGTAGTAGTAGTAGTAGTAGTAATATTAGTATTATTAGTATTACAGAGGCTTGGTGTCCCCATGTGTAGATGGAGGAAGGGTGAAATTCTAATCATTATTACAATTTCTCAGCTAATCTGGCATTTTCATAGCATCCTACTCATAAGTACAGCTACTGAAATAATAATGATTAAGTTCTTTCTGCACATTCAATACTGACACAGCATTGGTAGTTGTTTTTTATGCTTCCTACATCCTCTATCGAACATGAAACATAATTTGAAAATGGATGACCCGAGGGATCTACACATGTTAGTTGAAAACTCATCTCTCAACAAATATACGCAACATGATGGAACTTGTATTTAAAGCCTAGAAGTTTGGTATAAAACAGGTGTCAGCCCTGAGATTATTTCCTCTCTGTTAAACTTTTAGCATTCCCTTGAAAATATCAGCATTGTATACGCATATCTAATTTGGAACAAATACAGTGAAGCGGTCGTTCCTCTAAAATTAGCTCAGTAAAGTGCTGGAAGGTGGCAAATGATTTCATCGAGGTTGCCTGTGGAGTTGTTAGGTTAAAATGTTTTTGTACGTCAGCTTTTTTTTTTAAAAAATTCCACTACATGAGGGGGCTGCAACCTTTTTGTGCAGAACCAAAAATATGAAACTTTTGAGTAGTTGGTGTGCAAAGAACCGATCACACAAACTAAGCACATGCTGAATTATCTTCAAGGTAGTTTATTTCATTGTGGAAGCATAATTATGAAATAACAAGAGAATGGGAGAAAAAAGGAGTAGAGGGAAAGGAGGGTGGAGGGAGTGGGGGAAGAAAAAACAACGAATTAGTACTCTCTCTCCACCTCCACATCTTTCTCCCTCTTTCTCTCTTCTGTTTGTCTCTTTCTATATCTCCATCTCTCGGTCTGTTTCTCTCTCCCTTGTCTCTCTCCCTATCTGTTTCCTCTCCTCTCTCCTCCCTTCTCTCTCTCTCTCTCTCTCTCTCTCTCCCCCCCAGTCTGTTTCTCTATTCCCCCATCTATCTCTGTCTTTCTCTCTCCCTCTCTGCCTGTCTCTCCCCCCCCTTCTCTTTCCCCACCTGTTTCTCTCACCCATCTCTCTATCTCTCTCTTTATCTCTCCCAATCTGCCTGTTTCTCTATCCCCATCTATCTCTTTGTCTCTTTCTCCCCCTATGGCTGCTTCTCTGTGTCTGCCTGTCTGTCTCTCCCCTTCTTGCTCTTCCCCATCTCTTTCTTTCTCCCATCTCCATGTCTCTCTCCCCTCTGCATGTCTGTCTGTTTCTCTCCACCTCTGTCTCCCTCTCTCTGTGTCCCTCTCCTTCTCCTTGGGAGGCAGTAGCATGGATGTCGCTCTTGCAAAACATCAAGTCTGCCCATTAAACAGATTTGCTAAATGGTGATGGGTGATAGTGTTGATTTAAGTTGCAGAATTGCCCTCTTTGCTGGTGCTCTGCTGGAGAAGAGGAGCTAGTCCAAAAAGTGGGGCAGGAAGACATGATGGGAACCAAGCTTAGCCAGGGAAATGTTGCAGAGGAGAAGAACTTGGGATCTTAAAACAAATCAAAGCAGGTTTGCCAGTGAATGGGTTGGAGAGGGTGGGAGGCAATGGTTTGGAATTGAATGTCTTCTTCTCTTCCCGGGAAAGAAAAAGGGACTGCACAATTACTCCCAGTGCCAAAGGGCCTCTGAAGTAGGGGGTCCCCTGGACCCCACCCTCTGATAACAGAGTTTTTTCTTTTCTTTAGAACACAGCTCCCAGAGGAAGGGAAGGAAGTTGGGGCCGGTGGTTGGGGGAAAGGCATTTTAGGTTGGACATGATAGGAATTTCAAAGACTATAAAATCAAGCTGTTTTCCCCCTTCCTTCCTCTCATACCTAGCATTCCCCCTGTTTTAGTTTTTGCATTCTTCTTGAGGGGTCCTATCTTCTCCTACATAGTGCTTCTGCTCCGGAGCTCAGCGGGTGCCTCTTAGAGAACACAGAGAGAGGGAAAGGAAATAGCGTCCTGAGCCGCAGATTGTGTCTGGCTCTGGGGAGAGTCAAATTGCTCTCTGCTGAACACTGCCTATCTGCAAGTTCATTTCCAAGAGGCAACTCACATATTCTTTGAAACACATAAAGCCTATAGACCGTGGGTGGCATGTAGGGTAGAGATACAGAAGTAACTCAACTTTTATTTATTTATTTTTAATGGTATTTGTTAAGAGGTTACTACGTGACAGGAACTGTTTGAAATGTCAGAATAGATACAAGGTTATGTTTTGTTTTTAAAAGTATTTGGTGAGTGCTTAGTATGTGACAGGCGTTGTATTCAGCACTGGGGTAGATACAATCTAATCAGGTTGGACACAGGCTATATCCCACATGGGGCTCACAGTTTTAATCCCCATTTTACAGATGAGCTAACTAAAGCACATGTATATCTGTAATTTATTTATTTATATTAATGTCTGTCACCCCTTCTGGACCGTGAGCTCATTGTGGGCAGGGAATGTGTCTGTCATACTGTTCTCTCCCAATCATTTGTGTACAGGGCTTTGCTCACAGTAGTTGCTCAGTAAATACAATTGAAAGAAAAGAAAGAAAAGTTAAGTGACTTGCCTAAGGTCACACAGCAGACAAGTGGTGGAGGCGGGATTAGAACCCAGGTCTTTCTGATTCCCAGGCCGGTGCTCTATCCACTAGGCCATGCTGCTTCTCTGACCCCCTCCCTCCAGGAATTCCTCTGGAGAACCAGGATAGTGGAATTCTCCCCCTTCCTAAGACTCAAGGAACTGGGGAAAGAGCCACACTGTTTCTCGTAAATGATTGTAAATGACTTGGCTCTCCTTTCACAGTCTAGGAAAGGTATGCTTGGACCACAACCTCCTTCCCAGTTGTCTTTTCAAACTCAAGGTTATAATCATAATAATATTAATGGTAATAATGATAATAGTATATATTAAGGGTTTACTTGAGGCCAAGCACTCTTTAAAGCATGGGGGAAGATACAGGACAACAAGATCAGACACAGTCCTTGCTCCACATAATAATAATTATGATACTTGTTAAGCGCTTACTATGTGCCAAGCACTGTTCTTAATGCTCAGGTAGACACAAATTAATCAGGTTGGACATAATCCCTGTCCCCGGGGTAGATACAAAATAATTAGGGACAGGGACTCCCAGTTTTAATCCCCATTTTACAGATGAGGCAACTGAGGCACAGAAAAGTGAAGTGACTTGCCCAGGGTCATGCAGTAGACATATGGCGGGGCTGGGATTAGAACTCAGGTCCTTCTGACTTCTAGGCCCATGCTCTATTAAGCCACAAAGCTCACAATCTAAAGGGGAGGAGGGACAACAGGTATTTAATCTCCATTTTATAGATGAGGAAACTGAGGAAGAGAGAAGTTACATGACTTGCCCAAAGTCATCCTCGGGAAGCAAGAGGCAGAGGTGGGATTAAAACCTGGGTTGATGTATAGTAAGTGTTAAACAAATGCCACAGTCATTATTATGGTTATTAAAAGGGGAGAAGGAAAAGAAAACGAAGGGAGTCTGGGACAACAAGAGCATCCAAAATAGTTCCCTCTCCTACAAGGGACCCTTTGCCCAACAGTTCTCTCCAACCCTGCTTCTTGAACACTGGGAAATTATTCATTCATTCAATCATATTTATTGAGCGCTTACTGTGCGCAGAGCAATGTACTAAGCGCTTGGGAAGTACAAGTTGGCAACAATTAGAGCGGAAACCTTGCATCATCATCATCATCATCATCAATCGTATTTATTGAGCACTTACTATGTGCAGAGCACTGTACTAAGTGCTTGGGAAGTACAAATTGGCAACATATAGAGACAGTCCCTACGCAACAGTGGGCTCACAGTCTAAAAGGGGGAGACAGAGAACAAAACCAAACATACTAACAAAATAAAATAAATGGAATAGGTATGTACAATAGTATGCACAGAACGCATACCATTCCCTCCTGCTAGGATCAGTTTTACAGATCCTTTTATGCCAAGCCATGAACCAGCCTCCTCCCAGCTCCTACTAGGTTGGGAACTCAGGGGAAGGCCTGGGGCAGGGCGAAGGGAGAGGGAGGGATGGGGAACGAAACCCAAATCATTTTGTTTTTAGAAGCTTCAGCCTCAACACAGAGGTGTGGCTGACACGTGGGTTCATGGCTGATTTAGGGGAAAGAGACAAGCGAAGAAATCCCAGCTGAAGGGTTAGGAGCAATCTGTAAGATGAGCCATCTTTCAGAACGGTTTGCTTTCAAGAAAGGCACCAGCCTGTGCCCGTTCACTGATTGATACTGAAACTTAAGTGGGCGATTAGCATCTTTACATAATTCAATTATTTTCATGGGGATAAAAGAAATCTGGTCCAGAGAGGCGGTTAAGCGCATTAGAGTCCTCCATAAACTCACATTTGTTTGTGGAGATGTTTGAATGCGGATGTTTGTCCCCAGACTTGGGCTCATCTTAGTACAAAAAGTCCAATCGAATCAGAGCAAGCAATTAATGTTTGTCTGGCTCCAGGTAGGGGATTATTCCCAGTTCCTATTTGACTCTCCACAGTCGGCTGAGTCTTATCTCAGTGAGGGAGTTTCAGTGTATTCTCTCCAGTTTCCCCTCAGTCCTGCAGTCAGGGAATTTAGGGATGGTGAGAGCTCTGGTCTCCTCAAACATGGACTGCCCCCTCTCCGTTCCAGCCCACCTGCCCAGGACCTAGCATCTTCCCAGGCCCTTCTTTTTTATGGTATTTGTTAAGCGCTTACTTTGTGCCAGGCACTCTACTAAGTGCTGGGGGAGATACAAGCTAATCAAATTAGACAGTCTCTGTCCCACCTAGAGCTCACAGTCTTAATCCCCATTAAAAGAAGAAACTGAGGCTGAGAAGTGAAGTGACTTGCCCAAGGCCACACAGTGGCAGTGGCGGGTGGCAGAGGCGGGATTAGAACTCAAGTTCTTCTTACTTCTAGGCCCAAGCTATATCCACCAGTCCATGCTGCTTCTTTATTACACACTGTTCTCCAGCTAGCTCTCCAGGGAACCAGGCCAGCAGAATTCTCCCCCATCCTGAGGCCCGAGGATCTGGGGAAAGAGCAAGGACTTTCCCTTTCCATCAGCCTCGTCATCCTTTGCACATCTGCTGCCCCAGAGACTCTGTGGGTGAACCGGAAAATAGTCTGGAAAATTCTGCTCTTTGGCTCTGTGAGAGGCCGAGCAACTTCACCAACATTTAATTTGCCTCCCTGCGGCGTCTCCGTTTCAGCCCATTCCAGAAATAAACGGTTTCTGAGGTGTTCATTTCTTGACACTCGAGGCGGTACTCGTGGGTGGGCTAGGCCTGCACCTGTGAGGGACTCGCCCTCACCTTCTCCTCAGAGTTTATGGCCCTGGGCCGTGAATTCATCTCTCCCATTTCCTTCCCCACGTCCCATTCTCCCTCCCTCCCCTATCGTGCAACAATCCAGCTCTATCCTAGGAGAAACCAGCTGGTCTAAGGTGGGATCAAGGAGAAGCTCTTTGCCAAGCTGGGTTTAATGTAGGCCATCTTTGAGGTTTTTCACCCCACAGCACTTATTCACATATCTTTAAATGATTAATATAAATAAATTATTTGTAATACATATCTGCCTCCCCCTCTAAGTGTGTGCTGGACAGGGAATGTGTCCACCAACTCTGCTGCAATGTGCTCTCCCAAGTGTTTAGTAAAGTCAGTCAATCGTATTTATTGAGTGCTTATTGTGTACAGAGCACTGCACTAAGCACTAGTGAGGGCTCTGTACACGATAGTAAGTAGTCAATAAATACGATTGATTGATTGATTCAGGGCCTGCTAAGGATCCTTCCTGTCTCACAAGTTCGCAATCTTGGTATTATCCCTGACTCATTTCCCTCCTTTGGTCCACAGACTCATTCGGTCACTAAATTTACTGAGTGTATCACTGCAACATCTCCAGAATTCACCCCTTCCTCTCCATCCAAACTGTTTCCTCACTGGTTCGAGGACTTGTTCATCTCCCGTTTTGACTGCTGCATCAGCCTCCTCGTTGACCTCCCTATGTTTTTGACTCTGCTTCCCAGATCATTTATCTAAAAAAATCATTCTGCACACCTCACCCCACTCCTCAAGTGCCTTCTGTAGCTGCCCTTCCATCTCCTCATCAAAACGAAACTCCTCACCATCAGTTTCAAGGCACTCAATCAGGTCTGTCCTGTTATTTGTCCTCATTCCTCTCCCACTACAACCCAGCGCTCACGCTGCAGTCCTCTGATGCCATTCTCCTCATTGTCCCTCACTCTCACCTCAACTGCTGTTGACCTCTTGTTCGCCTTCTCCCTCCAACTCTTTCTGACAGACCAGCAATCACCTCATCTGCAGTACCCTATTGAAACCATATTTCTTCGAGGAAGCCTTCCCTGATTAAGCTCTCACCCCCACCCTAACCCTATTTTCCCTCTTTTTGGTCTTATTCCTGCACTTAGTCTGACCTCTTAAGCACTCAGATATTTTCCCCATCCCCATTTATTTACAGACCTTACATCCTGTTACTTTCCTTACCTACAATGCATTTTAAGCACTTTTAAGCACTTAGTGCAGTGCTCTGCACACAGTAAGCACTCAATAAATACGACTGAATGAATTTTAATGCCTACTCTCTCCTTCCAGAGTGCATGCAAGCTCCTCAATGTCAGGGATAATATCTATCAGCTTGGGAGACTAACTGCCTAGTAAAGTACTCTGCACACAGTAAGCCCTCAATAAATATCATTGATAGATTGGTTGATTGACTGGGAATGGGACAGTTATCAGCCCCAGCTGTACTTGTTTTCTTTGATTTTCCTCTTTAACATTTTAGTTTCATGGACAATCTCTAGATTTTCATCTGCTCATTAAGCCATTTTAATACTTTAACACAACTGATGCTGCTACCAGGCCTGTAGAAATCCATTAACTGGATACTGCATCTCCCAGAAAGCAATTCTTTTCAATTGGTCTGTTCCTCAAGTTGACATGGTTAAGAAAACTTGGGTTTATGAAACACATTTGAGTTGGAACATGAAATCCATGAGCAGACCTAATTTCTAAAAATCAGTTTTCTATTACAATTTATTTCTTTCACTCTTGGAACATCTATTCTTCCCAACAGGTTGATTGCTTTTTTTTTTTGGTCTTTCTCAGACTCTTTTACATTATCCCTGTGTTTGGGGCTTACACCATGACCACATTCTGTTTGGAGGTGAATTTCTGTAGCAGATACAGAAACTGGGTATACAACTGTCCTGCCTAGGGAAATCTTTTCTTTTTTTTTTTTTTAACTGAGACATTAAGTACATCAAAATGTAAAACATCTGTCAAATGGGGATTAAGACTGCAAGCCCCATGAGGGACATGGAATGTGCCCACTCTGATGCCTGGATTATCTTTCTACAAAATGCTCTGGGCATGTCACCCCCCTCCTCAAAAATCTCCAGTGGTTGTCTATCAACCTTCACATCAGGCAAAAACTCCTCACTATTGGCTTCAAAGCTCTCCATCACCTTACCCCCTCCTACCTCACCTCCCTTCTCTCCTTCTACAGCCCAACCTGCACCCTCCGCTCCTCTGCCACTGCTATCCTCCTCACTGTGCCTCGTTCTTGCCCACATCCTACCTCTGGCCTGGAAGGCCCTCCCTCCTCATTCTGCCAAACTGGCTCTCTTCCCCCCTTCAAAGCCCTACTGAGAGCTCACCTACTCCAGGAGACCTTCCCAGACTGAACCCCCATTTCTTCTGCTTCTTCTCCCGTCCCCATCACCCCAACTCCTTCCCTTTGCTCTACCCCCTTTCCCGCCCCACAGTACCTGTGTATATTTGTACATATTTATTATTCTATTTATTTTATTAATCATGTGTATATATCTATAATTCTGTTTATCTATTTTGATGCTACTGATGCCTATCTACGTGTTTCATTTTGTTGCCTATCTCCCCCATCTAGACTGTAAGCCTGTTGTTGGGTAGGGATTGTCTCTATCTGTTGCCAAAGTGGACTTTCCAAGTGCTTAATACAGAGCTGTGCACACAGTAAGCACTCAATAAATGTGATTGAATGAATGAATGAGTATCCAACCTCATTACCCAGTGCTTACTACAGTGTGTGGCACAAAGCAAGCACTTAGAAAAAGATAGAAACATTGTGGTTTTTTATGGTATTTGTTACTATATGCAGAAGGGAGTTGAAGAAAAGGAAAAGAGGGCTTAATGAGGGAAGACCTCTTGGAGGGGATGTACCTTCAATAAAACTTGAAAGGGGGTAGCATAATTGTCTGTTGGATATGAGGAGGGAGGGCGTTCCAGGCCAGAGGCAGGAATTGGGTGAGAGGTTGACTGCGAGATAGACAAGACTGAGGGACAGTGAGAGGAGTGAAGTGCAGGGTCTGGGTTGTAGTAGAAAAGTAGTGAGGTGAAGTAGGAGGAGACAAGGTAATTTAGTGCTTTAAAGCCAATAGTGAGGAGTTTCTCTTTGATGCGAAGGTGGCTGGGAAATCACTGGGGGTTCTTGAAGACTGGGGAAAATGGCCTCAACATTTTTGTAGAGAAATGAACCAGGCAGCAGAGTGAAGTGTGGACTAGAGTGAGGAGACAGAGGAGACAAGGAGGTCAGCAAGGAGGCTGATACAGTAATCAAGGAGGGATAGGATAAGTGATTGGATTAATGTGGTAGCAGTTTGGTTGGAGAGGATAGTGCAGACTTTAGCGATGTTGAGAAGGTGGGACTGACAGGACTTAGTGATAGGTTGAATATGTGGGCTGAATGAGAGAGAGGAGTCAAGGAAAACACCAGGGTTATGGTCTTATAAGACAGGAACGATGGTGGTGCCATCTACAGTGATGGAAAATCAGGGGGAGGACAGGGTTTTGGTAGGAAGATAAGGACCTCTGTTTTAGTCATATTAAGTGTGAGGTGATGGGAGAATATCCAAGTAGAGAGATCCTGAAGGCAAGAAGAAATGTGGGCTTGCAGAGATGGAGAGGGATTAGGGCTGGAAATGTAGATGTGGGAATCAACCACCTAGAGGTGAGAGTTGAAGCCATGGAAGTGAAGGAGTTCTCCAAAGGAGTGGATGTAGACCAGTTCAGCCAGGAAATCAGCTGGGCTGCCACTGATTCTGCCCAGTCAGGAGTGTTGGCAGGAATGGTAAATACCCCCTGCCAAACTGACCAAGAACAGACCTCCCTTCCTTTGGTCCCGTGGCCTTGGTGACCCCAATGACTCAGGGGAGGCCAGTTCAGCTGGGGCTGCTGAACTAAACCACTATCACCTGGGTGGAAGAGATGGTGGTGGAGTTAAGTCTCGGGGGCAATCACTGCTCTCCCCTGATAACAATGGCAGGTGGGAACAAGAGGGAATTTCTTCTCTTCTTCTGCCTTTTTCCTCTTCTTTTTCTCCCTATTCCATTCTCCACTCTCCCTATGGTTCTATCCACTCTTTTTCCTGCCCCCTCTCCTCTCTCTATTTCCCTCTTTCCTGCCCCTTCTCTTCTATTTCTCCCTTTTCCTGTCCACTCTCTTCTCCCTCACTTCCTGATCCTCTCCTCTCTCTATTTTCCTCCTTTCTGCCCCTTCTCCACTCTATTTCCCTCTTTTCTGCCCCCTTGCTTCTCTCTCTTTTCAGATTTTCTGCCCCCTCTCCCTTTTCCTCTTTTCTTCTCTCCTCCTCTATTTCCCTGTTTTTTGCCCTCTCTCTCCTTTCTTCTTTCCTGCCCCCTCCTCTATTTCCCTGTTTTTCTGCCCCCTTTTCTCTTTTCTGCCCTCTCTTCTCTCTCTCCCTCTTTTCTGCCCACTGTCCTCACTCACATTTTCTCTTTTTTCTCCTTTGTTCCCTGTTTCTTTCTCCACTTTGTCCCTTTTTTTTTCTTGATGGTATTTGTTAAGTGCTTACTATGTGCAAGACACTGTTCTAAGTTCTGATAGATGCAAACTAATTAGCTTGGACACATGGGGTTCATACTCTTACTCCCCACTTTAAAGATGAGGGAACAAGCGCTGAGAAGTTAGATGACTTGCCCAAGGTAAAATGGAAGACAAGAAGCGGAGAAGGGGAAGACAAGATTACTTTGCTATTTCACTGTAGACTGAGGGCACAGACCACTGAATTTTACTGGAGTCAGATTGCGATGTAAACCAATCAAATTTAAGGAGTTGGAAGAACCTCCCCTCTAGACTGTGAGCTCAATGTGGGCAGGGATTGTCTCTCTTTATAATAATAATGGCATTTATTAAATGCTTACTATGTGCAAAGCACTGTTCTAAGCACTTTGCTGTATTATACTTTCTCAAGCAGTTAGTACAGTGCTCTGCACACAGTAAGTGCTTAATAAACGCAATTGAATTGAATAAACCTAGATTCTTCTGATTCCTTCTTCCTCTCTTTTTCTTTCTTTTGTTGTCTCCCTCTCTCTATCTCTCTTTCTCCTTGCTCTTTTCTTTGTAGTCTCCAGTCCCAGGACAGGAACTCCTGTCAAATTAATCATAAGCCAAATTATCTTGGAGTGTTGGATACTTCAAGAGAGTGAATTAGGCTCTATCCAAAGGCATATTAACTCTTTCAACCCTGAAGGGTGGCATCTAGAGCCCTGAGGTTGCACTTCTTCTCTAGTGGCTTAAAAGAGATTATGCATTTTTCAGGAGGGCCAGATTTCCCCTCAGAAGCATCTTGGGTTCTGGGAGAATCAGGCAATGGGGCAATCAGCACCATCTAATTCAATTTAAGCCATGGTTTAAACCTTGTGTCTCCAAACCACATTCCCTTATGTGAAGGGAAAAAAAGAAATCACTGAAGATGTCTACTAAATATCCAAATCACTGTTATTTAGTCAGCTCAGCTTCATGTTTAGCGCTTAGTACAGTGCTCTGCACACAGTAAGCGCTCAATAAATACGACTGATGATGATGTTTACCGGCAAGCACATCCAAGAGGAAAAAGTATTTACCCAACATAACCCAGAGTCAGAATAATATGTGTTCTTGTCAGTGGCTAATTCTTCCCTCTAAATCTCACCTATCTGCAGCTTTTAGCCTGCTCAGCTGAGTGGGAGAGAAATAACTTGCTTGTTTTCAGACAAAGCTTTGGAGTAAAACAATAGCATTTTCCAAGAAGGGGAAGACAAGATTATCATGCAATTTCACTGAAGACTGAGAACAAATGAGGGTACAGCACATTGAATTTTACCCGAGTTAAGTTGTAGTGTAAATCAATCAAATTTTAGGAATCGGTAGCCTGGCAAAAATTTGTAGTAAGCAAACCTAGTTCTACCATACCATGTAGAGTTTCGGGGCACTTCCTAAACTGTTTTCCTGGCTGGAAATTTTATTTATGAGGAAGGAAAACAAGTTAGACAGGCATGACAGGAAGACAGGAAAGATAGCGTATGGGCGGATCGAAGGCTCTGTTGGAGATCTCAGCTCGAGGAAACAGAATGGGTAAATATGCTCTTTAATGAAAAGTTCATACTTGTGAAATGGCTGATTTATCTGTGAGGATTAATGCAAACTGTGGAAGACTGCAGGGCCAGATTTTCAGCCTTAAACGTCACCAGAGCATAGAGGCCAAAAGGAGGAATCAGCCAATCCAACAGATTAACAAAGTAAATAAGTGCTCAAATAAATTGAGCACTGTTGAACCTCATGCTGAAACTGTGGTTGGAGGCATAGAGAGGAGTCTAGAGGGCAAGACTGAAAGTCGTTAGTGAAAATAAATCATGTTGAAATCATGTATCTCTTTCAACATTAAATAGCATATCCTGGGCCCACATTACCCCAAAAGACAGACTTGCTCACTGCGGGAAATGAGGATTTACTAAAAGGAAAAAAAAGATCTCCAGTGGAAACACAAACAGCAGTTAGAGTCTACCATGCAGCAAGTAACAGGGCATGTTGCCATTCCTGATGGTAAGAGAAAGCCATTCCAAAAGCTAGACCTCACCAGACATTTAGGAATGTGAAAAATCTTGGGTCCATGAGTCGGAAGCCCTCGGTTCCAGCCCTGGCTCTGCCACTTGTCTGCTGTGTGACCCTGGGCGAGTCATTTAGTGTTTTTGACTTCATTTTCCTTATGGTAAAATGGAGATAAAATATTTACTCTATCTCTTCATTTCACGTAAGACTGAGACTGTGCCCCATCTGTTTATCATGGATCTATCTCAAAATTTAACACAGCATCATGGTAAATGGGAAACAACAGGACCTAGTGGATCGAGACAGGGTCTGGGACTCAGTGGACTTGGGTTCCAATCCTGGCTCCACCACTTGTCTGCTGTGTGACCTTGGTCAAGTCACTTAACTTCTCTGTGCTTCACTTACCCAATATATTAAAGGGGGGGTTAAGCCTGTAATCCTCAGGTGAGACATGGACTGTGCCCAACCTGGTAGCTTGTATCTACTCCAGAACTTAGTACAGTGCTTGATACAAAGTGCTTAATAAATACCATAAAAAACAACCTTGACATGTAAGAATATAATAATAATAATAATAATGATAATAATAGTACTTGTTAAGTGCTTACTATGTGCCAAGCACTGTTCTAAGTGCTGGGGAAGATACAAGTTGGTCAGTTTGGTCACAGTTCATGTCTTATATGAGGCTCAGAGTCTAATCAATCAATCAATCATATTAACAGAGCTTTTTGTGTGCAGAACACCACAGTAAGCACTTGGGAAAGTACAATATAACAGTTAATAATAATAATACTAATAATGGTATTTGTTTAAATGCTAACTACAGTGTCAGGCACTGTACTAAGCCCTGGGGTGGATGGAAGCAATTTGGGTTGGGCACAGTCCCTGTCCCATGAGCACTTAGTACAGTGCTCTGCACATAGTAAGCGCTCAATAAATATGATTGATGATGATGATGATGATGAGCGTTAGACAAATTCCCTGCCTGCAATCATCCTATAGTCTAGGACCATCTCTATATGTTGCCAACTTGTACTTCCCAAGCGCTTAGTACAGTGCTCTGCACACAGTAAGCACTCAATAAATATGATTGAATGAATGAATGAATCTTGGAGAGAGTAAAACTTCAACAGATGAAGTTACCAAGGCCCAGAAAAGTGAAATGACTTGCCCAAGATCACACAGCAGACATGTGGCAGAGTTGGGACTAGAAGCCAGGTCTTTCCAACTCCCAAGCCACTGCTCTTTCCATTAGGCAACACTGTCTGGTATCTGATATGATTATAATAACAATAACGAAAATACAGAGAGGAGTAAAGCAATCCCATGCTGTTCTCAGTTACTGGCAAGGAGATGTGCCTGGTGCATAGTAAGCACATTAGAAATACCACAAAAAGGCACTCATTATAGTTTGGCAAAAGGAACTTGTAGTCCATGAACATAGGCTGACCCATCCAGAAGCTTAGGGGATCTGAAACCCAAGGGTTCCCTCACATTAGGCGATGACTGACCCACAGCAGCTTAGTTTTCCAAATTCTATTTCTATTTTCACTGATAATGGCTCTGAAGTAACATGCAGATCCTCAGCCAAAACATCTTCAGCCTGGCTTCTGGTCAAGTGCTGCACGTTGGGTTTCCAGTGACAATTCTTAGTTGGGGTGATTATGAGCAGGATCTTCCAGAATTTCTCTCACATTTTCCAGTCAATCAGTCAATCCTATTTAGAGAAGCAGCGTGGCTCAGTGGAAAGAGCCTGGGCTTTGGAGTCAGAGGTCATGGGTTCAAATTCTGGCTCTGCCAATTGTCAGCTGTGTGACTTTGGGCAAGTCACATAACTTCTCTGTGCCTCAGTTACCTTAACTGTAAAATGGGGATTAATACTGTGAGCCCCCTGTGGGGCAACCTGATCACCTTGTAACCTTCCCAGTGCTTAGAACAGTGTTTTGCACATAGTAAGTACTTAATAAATGCCATCATTATTATTATTATTATCATTGGGCACCTTCTGTGTGCAAAACATTGTATTAATCTCTTGAATGAGGGTGGGGTGGATAACAATCAATCAATGGTATTTATTGAGCACTTACTATGTGCAGAGCATTGTACTAAGCACTTGGAAGAGCACAATACAACAGAGTTAGTAGACACATTCCCTGCTCACAAGGAGCTTATAGTCTAGAAATTTTTTCTTTTTTTTTTTTTTTTTAGCAGTCCTTAGGCTTTACTCAGTGGCCAGGCTTTTGGACCTAATTTATTGGCAATTTATCTTTTTATCAACTCTGTGATAGTGTACTCTCCCAAGCATTTAATACAGGGCTCTACACACAGTAAGTGCTCAACAAATATCACTGATTAATTGACTGGTTTAGAGGATCCTGTTTGGGGCCCAGAACAAAGTAAAGTCAAACACCATAAAGGGGCTCTCACCAGGCACAGTGGTCAACATCTTTGGAGTTATTATTATTATTATGTTCCCTGACCACAACAAGCTCACAGCCCAGAGGGGGAAATGTAAAAATAATTCCTTGCTGAGCTAATATGCTTGGTCCATATAGCGCTAGTCTGAAGTCTGCCTCTTGGTAGCCCTCTAAACTGTAAGCTCCTTATGGGCAGGAAAAGTGTTTGCTAATTCTGTTGTAGTTTACTCTCTCAAGTGCTTTTGATTGATTAGTACAGAGCTCCGCACATAACTATACACATAGTCAAGTAATCAATAAATGCCATTGATTGACCTATTCTGATCTTTATGAGGTATTTGTTCAAGGAATTGTGATCCCGCTCTCAATTTGGGATCACACAGGGGGCTGTCTACTGCAGTTGCTTCCCCGCTGCATGTGGAATTGTTTGAGACTGTATGTCATTACATCTTTAAACTGCTGACTTTTAACAGCTGACTTAACGAAGGCCTTCTATTACTTCAGCATACAACAGCTAGACATACAGCAGTCCTCTAGACTGTAAGCCCTTGTCGGTAGGGAAAGCGTCTACCAATTCTATTATATTGCACTCTCCCAAGTGCTCAGGGCAGTGTTCTGCACACAGTAAGTGCTCAATAAATTCTATTGGTTGATGGATTGGTGACAAAGACCCAGACTGTGAGCTCATTGTGGGCAGGGATCGTCACTCTGTACCGCTGTATTGTACTTTCTCCTTCTCCAGCCCAGCCCAGACCCTCCGCTCCTCTGCCGCTCACCTCCTCACTGTACCTTGTTCTCACCTGTCCCGCCGTCGACCCCCGGCCCACGTCCTCCCCCTGGCCTGGAATGACATCTCTATCTGCATGTCTGCCCGCCACCTAAAACTCAACATGTCCAAGACTGAACTCCTTGTCTTCCGTTCCAAACCCTGCCCTCTCCCTGACTTTCCCATCTCTGTTGACGGCACTACCATCCTTCCTGTCTCACAAGCCCGCAACCTTAGTGTCATCCTCGACTCCGCTCTCTCATTCACCCCTCACATCCAAGCCGTCACCAAAACCTGCCGGTCTCAGCTCCGCAACATTGCCAAGATCCGCCCTTTCCTCTCCATCCAAACTGCTACCCTGCTCGTTCAAGCTCTCATCCTATCCCGTCTGGACTACTGCATCAGCCTTCTCTCTGATCTCCCATCCTCCTGTCTCTCCCCACTTCAATCCATACTTCATGCTGCTGCCCGGATTATCTTTGTCCAGAAACGCTCTGGGCATGTTACTCCCCTCCTCAAAATTCTCCAGTGGCTACCAATCAATCTGCGCATCAGGCAGAAACTCCTCACCCTGGGCTTCAAGGCTGTCCATCCCCTCGCCCCCTCCTTCCCCACCTCCCTTCTCTCCTTCTCCAGCCCACCCCACACCCTCCGCTCCTCTGTCGCTAATCTCCTCACCGTACCTCGTTCTCGCCTGTCCGGCCATCGACCCCTGGCCCACGTCATCCCCCAGGCCTGGAATGCCCTCCCTCTGCCCATCCACCAAGCTTGCTCTCTTCCTCCCTTCAAGGCCCTACTGAGAGCTCACCTCCTCCAGGAGGCCTTCCCAGACTGAGCCCATTCCTTCCTCACCCCCGGTCCCCTTCTCCAACCCCCCCATCTTACCTCCTTCCCTTCCCCACAGCACCTGTATATATATATATATATATATATATATATATATATATATATATGTTTGTACATATTTACTCTATTTATTTTACTTGTACATATCTATTCTATTTATTTTATCTTGTTAGTATGTTTGGTTTTGTTCTCTGTCTCCCCCTTTTAGACTGTGAGCCCACTGTTGGGTGGGACTGTCTCTATATGTTGCCGACTTGTACTTTCCAAGCGCTTAGTACAGTGCTCTGCACACAGTAAGCGCTCAATAAATACTATTGATTGATTGAATGCCTTCCCTCCACACATCCGCCAAGCTAGCTGTCTTCCTCCCTTCAAAGCTCTACTGAGAGCTCACCTCCTCCAGGAGGCCTTCCCACACTGAGCCCCCTTTTTCCTCTCCTCCCCATCCCCTCCGCCCTACCTCCTTCCCCTCCCCACAGCACCTGTATCTATGTATGTACAGATTTATTACTCTATTTCTTTTACTTGTACATATTTACTATTCTATTTATTTTGTAAATAATGTGCATCTAGCTTTATTTTTATTTATTCTAATGACCTGACACCTGTCCACATGTTTTGTTTTGTTGTCTATCTCCCCCTTCTAGACTGTGAGCCCGTTGTTGGGTAGAGAACATCTGTCTCTAGATGTTGCCAACTTGTACTTCCCAAGTGCTTAGTACAGCGCTCAATAAATATGATTGAATGAATGAATGTTCTGCACACAGTAAGCGCTCAATAAATATGATTAAATGAATAAATGATTGAACAGCTGTTTGGCCTCTAAACTGTAAGCTCGCTGTGGGCAGGAAATGTGTCTGCCCATTGTCAATCAATTGGTATCATTTAATAATAATAATAATAATGGCATTTGTTAAGTGCTTACTATGTGCAAAGCACTGTTCTAAGCACTGGGGGGGTTATACAAGGTAATCAGGTTGTCCCACGTGGGGCTCATAGTCTTAATCCCCATTTTCCAGATGAGGTAACTGAGGCTCAGAGAAGTTAAGTGACTTACCCAAGGTCACACAGCAGACATGTGGCGGAGCTGGGATTCAAACCCATGACCTCTGACTCTAAAGTCCATTCTCTTTCCACTGAGCCACGCTGCTTCTCATTTATTGAGTACTTACTGTGTGCAAGGTGCTTTATTAAGTGCTTGGAAAGTACGAAAGGGTAGGAAGACACGATCCTAGGCCTGGATGACTTTACAATATAGTGGGGAAGACAGACATTGATAAAAATTCAGAAAGGGGAAGAGATTAAGTATAAGGAAACCTACGTAAGTGTAAGCTTCTTGTGGGCATGGAATGTCTGCTTATTGTTATACTATATACTCCCAAGCACTCGCTGCAGTGCTCTGTACACAGTAAGCGTTCGATAAATACAATTGAATGAATCCTGCTAATAATAATAATAATGATGGTATTTGTTAAGCACTTATTATGTGCCAAGCACTGTTCTAAGTGCTGGGGTAATGATAATAATAATAATGGCATTTATTAAGCGCTTACTATGTGCAGAGCACTGTTCTAAGCGCTGGGGGGGCTACAAGGAGATCAAGTTGTCCCACATTGGGGCTCACAGTCTTAATCCCCATTTTACAGATGAGGTAACTGAGGCTCAGAGAAGTTAAGTGACTTGCCCAAGGTCACACAGCAGACATATGGCAGAACAAGGATTTGAACCCATGACCTCTGACTCCAAAGCCCGTGCTCTTTCTACCAAGCCACACTGGGTAGATACAAGATAATCAGGTTGTTCCACCTGGGACTCACAGTCTTCATCCCCATTTTCCAGATGAGGTAACTGAGGCACAGAGAAGTGAAGCTACTTGCCCAAAGTCACACAGCTGACAAGTAGCAGAGCCAGGATTAGAACCCACGCCCTCTAACTCGCAAGCCCATGCTCTTTCCACTAAGCCATGCTGCTTCTCCTAACCATTCTCTCACATGTTGTGCCCAGTAAAGCCAGGTTTCTGGAGGAACCGCTTTAATGCCACTGAGCTGCCTGCATTCCAATACCTCTTTGCTGGTAAATTTGTTCTGGTTTGTCAAAATGGGTGTGGTTTCTAGGTGAGGCTGGTGAAACAATTCACATTGGATGTGTCTTCTGTCATAGGTCAAGTTTTTGTGGCCATATAAAAATAAATGACGGCATTTATTAAGCGCTTACTATGTGCAAAGCACTGTTCTAAGTGCTGGGGAGGTTACAAGGTGATCAGGTTGTCCCCCGGGGGGCTCACAGTCTTCATCCCCATTTTACAGATGAGGGAACTGAGGCCCAGAGAAGTGAAGTGACTTGCCCAAAGTCACACAGCTGACAAGTGGCGGAGCCGGGATTTGAACCCATGACCTCTGACTCCAAAGCCTGGGCTCTTTCCACTGAGCCACACTGCTTCTTCATGCTGCTGCCATGTACAAGGTTGGACATCACAGCAGCCTTTAGAGACCTCCTTTGACTTAGTCTGCAGTTTGACATCCCATCATCACCACTCTCTGACTTGCACTTTATCAAAACGATGCTATTTTTTCTGTTTCTGTTTTCTGCTTCTTTGCGGGTCAACACTTCTTTTGAAGTGTATTGCCTAGGTAGCAGAGATTGATCAATCAACCAATGGTATTTATTCAGTGCTATGTGCAGAGCACTGTACTAAGAGCTTGGTATAGTACAATTCAACAGAATTAGCAGACATTTTCCCTATCCTTAAAGAGTTTACAGTCTAGAGGGAGCTTATATCAGTGAAACCACAGAGTTCTCTTTTGCTGATGAAAACTTTTGTTTCAGGTTCAGGTTTTCTGGGTGTGGGTTTCCTTCTGATGGGTAAGTCAACAGAGTCTGTTGAATCGGCAAAGCAGTTTATAATTATTTGCATATATTTTTGAGTTTGGACCTCGAGAACACAGTCGTCATTCATTTAATTGTACTTATTGAGCACTTACTGTGTTCAGAACACTGTACTAAGCGTTTATTTCACTGAGGTTCCATAAAACATCATCTGAAAATCTTCTGATTGATGTTCCTAGACAACTGAGCTGGAAGAGATTTCCGGTCACTAGAAAGCATACTCTAATTCCAGCTTCAAGGTCCCTCATTTTGCCCTCTATCATTATCAATCATATTTATTGAGCGCTTACTGTGTGCAGAGCACTGTACTAAGCATTTGGAAGTACAAGTTGGCAATATATACAGTCCCTACCCAACAGTGGGCTCACAGTCTAAAAGAATAGGCACAGTTGGCACAGAATAGGTGGAGCCCTTATTTCTACTAGCCTCACCCTTGCACTTGGATTGTTTTGACCGCTCCTCAGCACTTTTGGACATAACCATCATTCATTTATTTATATTAATGTGTGTTTCCCCATCCAGACTGTAAGCTCCTTGTGGGCAGGGAATGTGTCCACCAACTCTGTCTTACCGTATTCTCCCAAGCACTTAGTTCAGTGCTCTGTATGCATTAAGTGATTAATAAATACTATCGATGGATTGAGCAATTTCGGATCTGCTACACAGTCCTGTTTTCCCCTGGTGATGGGGAACGGTAAGATACACTAAACAAACCAAGTCCCAGATGGAAGTATGAGGATGAAAATTAATGAGGAAAGGTTTTTTATTTCATTTTTGTTTAATTTTTTTACATTTCCATGGGCTTATTGTCCTCTCAGCTCCAAGAAGGAATTTCTTTTTCACCCTTTTGGCCTCTCCTCTCATTTGTTCTGATGACTTGGTATCTGTCTACAGGTTTTGTTTTGTTTTGTTGTCTGTCTCCCCCTTCTAGACTGTGAGCCCATTGTTGGGTAGGGACCATCTCTATATGTTGCCAACATGTACTTCCCAAGTGCTTAGTACAGTGCTCTGCACACAGTAAGCGCTCAATACGATTGAATGAATGAATGAATGAAAAAGAGGCCCCTTTGATTTGGATTTGATTAACCATACCATTGTGGAGTAGCTTTAGAATTTTGTGAATTTCTCATGATATCGAAACTTGCTTAGCAATTGCCAGAGCCCTGTCCAGTTTGATGGTGGCAAATCCTTTTGTCAGACCTATAAATACAGCTGAGAGGTCTTGGTACTGCTCTCTGCACTTTTCCTGCATCTTTCATCCTTCAGAGATAATATCTGCTGTTCTGCATTTTGGTCTGAAGCCACATTATGATTTGGGTAGTGTGTGACCGACAACATTTTTCAGTAGTTGAGTCAGAAGGATTCTAGCAAAAAAAATTTACTGTTGTTGGCATGAGATCCCCTGGTAGATTCCACCATCACCTTTTTAAAAATTTTCTTTCTGATTTTATTTTAATGTCTGTCTCCCTCTGTAGACTGAAAGCTCATCGTAGGCAGGGATAGCATCTAACAACTCTCTTACATTGTACTTCCCCAGTGCCCAATGCTTTGCACATAGTAAGCACTTAATAAATGCCATCATTATTATTATTATGAATACCACATGTTGAGGAAAAGCTTATACAGACATCTGAGAATTTGATTCCCTCCTTACTTGTTGCTTTCTACAGGAATGTTGCCATCATCTAGACTGTCAGCTCTTTGTGGGCAGGGAATGTGTCTATTGTTTTAGTGTACTCTCCCAAGTGCTTAGTACAGTGCTTTGCGCACAATAAGCGCTCAATCAATATAACTGAATAAATGAACTGAATGAATACCCAATCACATGTTTTATTTTATTGTCTGTCTCCCCCTTCTAGACTGTGAGCCCATGTTGGGTAGGGACTGTCTCTATATGTTGCCAACTTGTACTTCCCAAGCGCTTAGTACAGTGCTCTGCACACAGTAAGTGCTCAATAAATAACGATTGAATGAATGAATGAATGAACCAGGTACTCTTTGATTTCTTGCTCAGTGGTTGGCACTGAAGACAGGCCTTTACATCGTGCCTATTTTTCTATACTTTGAATTGGCTCTTCCTCAGCGGCCGAGGACACGTTCAGACATTCAGCCAGTGGTTGTAGGTGCAGGGTCATAAAACTTCCGTAGTTATGAGTGAAAATTCTTGGTTTAGTGGGTATCTGATCCATCCCTTCATACCTTCAGCTCTGGCATTCGAAAGCCGGCTGTGCAGATCTCCTAGCTTGATCGATATATCTCCCTCTAAATGGTTTTGTGGGCCTCCATTCTGAGATGCTACAACAAGAATGCTCACCTAAGCAGGCAAAATAAATGGCTGTCAAGGGTAGGAGAGGGAATCAGAATAACCAGTTTATTTTAGGGAAAGAGCATGCCTCAATACAGGAAGTGCACTAAATTACCTAATAATGAATGCTCAAGCATATCAGCTAAATTTAAATGTTTATCCAAACACAAAAGCACCATCTTGGAGGTCCCTGTGCTTATCAAACCCATGCACTCATGTTGAATTTGTTTACATATCAATTAACTACCTAGAATTTAACTCTACTATATCCTTTTCCCCTGTGAGCCTAATACTTATTTCTGGCTCTTTGGATCCCCTCCAGTTGCTTAAGAGATGGTCTGTGCTGCAGAATGAGGGGAAGCTAAATAGTTTCCCACATGTATCCACTGCCTGCTTATATTAGATTTTCTCCATAGTTCTCTGGAAGTGGCTACACTCAGCTGTTACAGGAAAAGACTTTAATGTCCCACTACAACTTACCATGCAAAGAACAGTTGATGCAATAAAACCCACCAATTACATAGCCCTCTTTCCAGAAAATTTCCAATGAAAGCAGCATGGCTCAGTGGAAAGAGCTCGGGCTTTGGAGTCAGAGGTCATGGGTTCAAATTCCAGCTCCGCCACTTGTCAGCTGTGTGACTTTGGGCAAGTCACTTAACTTCTCTGGGCCTCAGTTACCTCATCTGTACAATGGGGATTAAGACTGTGAGCCCCACGTGGGACAACCTGATCACCTTGTATCCCCCCAGTGCTTAGAACAGTGCCTTGCACATAGTAAGCGCTTAACAAATGCCATAATTATTATTAATTATTATTAAGAGGTGCTCCACCTAAGAGAGATCACAGAATCCTGTTACCCTCAGACCACCTGGCTCTCTGAGGGTGTGCTCCTCTGGCACTCTGACCGCATTATTTTAAACCACCCTGTGACTGGACCTGCTTCTGAAAATTCAGAGATGGAGGAAAAGTCAATTAGCTTTGCATTGCACAATTTTCCATGGTAAGAGAAATGGATGAGCACGATTTGTGGGTGATTCTCCAATCAATCAATCATATTTATTGAGTGCTTACTATGTGCAGAGCACTGTACTAAGCAAATGAGAGAGTACAACACAACAATGTAACAGACTCATTCATTAATTCACTCAAAAGTATTTATTGAGCGCTTACTGTGTATATAGTGAGAAGCAGCATGGCTCAGTGGAAAGAGCACAGGCTTTGGAGTCAGAAGTCATGGATTCAAATCCCGGCTCCCTCAATTGTCAGCTGTGTGACTTTGGGCAAGTCACTTAACTTCTCTGTGCCTCAGTTCCCTCCTCTGTAAAATGGGGATTAAGACTCTGAGCCCCACGTGGGACAACCTGATCACCTTGTATCCCCCAGCACTTAGAACAGTGTTTTGCACATAGTAAGCGCTTAACAAATACCATCATCATTATTATTATTATTATTGTAAAGCACTGTACCAAGCTCTTGGAAGAGTACAATATAACAATAAGCAGACACATTCCCTGCCCACAACAAGTTTAAAGTCTAGAGGGAGCTTGCAGTCTAGAGGGTACTCTGATGCAAGTTACTAGATTTTGCACACTAGAGGCTAAAGCCTCCTTTACAGGGAATTTCCCCAAATGCAATGATGCTGTCGTAAGCAAAGAACATTTCCTTCCCACCCAATGCATGGGGATGATTTTAAGAGTGATGAATGTCTGCGGGAAAATGAGTTAGTTTTTTAAGCGTTATGTTAGTGGATTGGAGCACCTCAAACTGCAATCATTTTTTAATATGCTGAAAATTGTAAGCTATTAAGTTAATGAGTGGCCTCTCTCTCTTCAGTGTCAAGCTACTGCCTCGATAAGTTAGGCCCCTAGGGAGCAGAATTCACTCTTTCAGGTTGCTGTCTCACAGCAAAATGACTGTCTAACAAGTGTAAATCAATCACAGGTACAGTGCTTTATAATAATAATAATGATGATAATGGTATTTGTTAAGCGCTTACTATGTGAGACAATCTTGTACTACTTACAAAAATGATTGTCTCACAGGTGTAAATCATTCCTTAGTATCTGAGCACTTACCACGACTCTCCAAGCGATGAACCTACTGTCAGAGAGAGGTTTGGGCCCTGGAGAGCCTTGGCCTCATTGATTTCCTTTACAGAAGCCACCACTACCCTTCAATTTATTCAGTAATAGAGAAAATAATGCTTTCTCTTGGACGAATAGAAGATGATTTGGGAAAAGAGGCCCCTAATGATCTTAAAAGATACATAGGCTTTATAACTTGATAGGATGAACAGTTGGTTCACACACACACACATCTATATCTAGAGAAGCAGCGTGGCTCAGTGGAAAGAGCCCGGGCTTTGGAGTCAGAGGTCATGGGTTCAAATCCCGGCTTCAAATCAGCTGCGTGACTTTGGGCAAGTCACTTAACTCCTCTGTGCCTCAGTTCCCTCATCTGTAAAATGGGGATTAAGACTGTGAGCCCCTTGGGGGGGACAACCTGATCACCTTGTAACCTCCCCAGCGCTTAGAACAGTGTTTTGCACTTGGTAAGTGCTTAAAAAATGCCATTATAATGATCATTATTATTATTCTTTGGACCTCAGTTACCTCATCTGTAAAATGGGGATTGAGCCCCCCACCTTGTAACCTCCCCAGCGCTTAGAACAGTGCTTTGCACATAGTAAGAGCTAAATAAATGCCATTATTATTATTATAAGAGATACATAGGCTTTATCACTTGATAGATATGGTGAACAGTTCATTCATTCAATCGTATTTATTGAGCGCTTACTGTGTACTAAACGCTTGGGACGTACAAATTGGCAACCAAGAGAGATGGTTCCTACCCAGCAACACACATCTATATGTATGAATAGCTTTTTCATCGGCATTAAGGTACTCAATCAGCTCTCCCGCTTTTATCTTACTGTTCTTCTATTACAACCCAGCCTGTACATGTGACTCCATTAATGCTAACCCATTCTCGGTACCTTGATCTTGACTATCTGCCCACTGACCCGTTGTCCATGTCTTCCCTCAGGCCTGGAACTCCCTCCCCCTTCACATGCAACAATTCACCACTCTCCGACTTTCAACCCCCTGGGTATTGCAGCGTGGCTCAGTGGAAAGAGCCCGGGCTTTGGAGTCAGAGGTCATGGGTTCAAATCCCAGCTCTGCCACTTGTCAGCTGTGTGACTTTGGGCAAGTCACTTAACTTCTCTGGGCCTCAGTTACCTCATCTGTAAAATAGGGATTAAGACAGTGAGCCCCACACGGGACAACCTGATCGCCCTGTAACTTTCCCAGCGCTTAGTACATTGCTTTACACTTAATAAGTACTTAGTAAATACCATTATTATTATTTTTATTATTGAAGGTGGGTATGAGGGAGAAGAGGGTTATTTGCTAGTCATTGGACTACGCTCTGAGAAGCAGAGTGTGGCTCTGAGCGTGGCTTAGAGAAGCAGCGTGGCTCAATTGAAAGAGCACGGACTTAGGAGTCAGAGGTCATGGGTTCAAGTCCCGGCTCCACCAATAGTCAGCTGTGTGACTTTAGGCAAGTCACTTCACTTCTCTGGGCCTCAGTTCCCTCATCTGTAAAATGGGGATTAAGACTGTGAGCCCTACATGGGACAACCTGATCACCTTGTATCTCCCCAGCACTTAGAACAGAGCTTTGCACATAGTAAGCGCTTAACAAATACCATCATTATTATCATTACAAGTGAGAAGAGGGTTATTTGCTAGTCATTGGACTACTCTATGCTATGAGGGGGTAACCCAAGCAGCAGGTGGGTGTGGTTTCCTAAGGCATAGGCAGGTAAAAGATCAAATGGCTTATGATTTTTCAGAAATTGCTCAGCAGCGTGGCTCAGTGGGAAGAGCCCAGGCTTTGGAGTCAGAGATCATGGGTTCAAATCCCAGCTCCTCTGCTTGTCAGTTGTGTGACCTTGGGCAAGTCACTTCACTTCTCTGTGCCTCAGTTACATCATCTGTAAAATGGGGATGAAGACTGTGAGCCCCACGTGGACAACCTGGTCACCTTGTATTCCCCCCAGTGTTTAGAACAGTGCTTGGCACATGGTCAGCACTTAACAAATGCCATTATTATTCCCCCTTCCAGACTTTGTTGTTGGGTAGGGACCGTCTCTATATGTTGCCAACTTGTACTTTCCAAGTGCTTAGTACAGTGCTCTGCACACAGTAAGCGCTCAATAAATACCATCGAATGAATGAAAATGCTCTGCACACAGTAAGCGCTCAATAAATATGAATGAATGAATGAATTAATAAACTTAATTCTTCCAGTGAGGCAGTAGACTAATACACACAGATAAAAGATAGAGGAAACAGAACCAAAAAGGCCATTGTGACTTTTGGCACATAATAATAATAATTATAATGGCATTTATTAAGCACTTACTTTGTGCAAAGCACTGTTCTAAGTGCTGGGGGGGGGTTACAAGGTGATCAGGATATCCCATGGGGGGCTCACAGACTTAATCCCCACTTTACAGATGAGGTAACTGAGGCCCAGAGAAGTGAAGTGACTTGCCCAAAGCCACATAGCTGACAGTTGGAGGAACCAGGATTTGAACCCATGACCTCTGACTCCAAAGCCCAGGCTCTTTCCTCTGAGCCAAGCTGCTTGCCATCTATAGGCAGATGGCAACAGCCTATAAGTTTCATCGAAAGTCTTTGAGACAGTAACACGATGGGACAGGATCAGTCCTGAACTTCATGAGCTCATTCTTGGTTTGACTTCCAACTTCGTGGCTCCACACTGCCAATGATCCAGAACCGTCACTTCAAAACTGGGGTTTTAAGCCACCAGAGGGTCAATGAAAGACCAGTGAGGAGATTCTCTTCCATGCTATCATATTTACTTTCCACACAGATGTGGGGGTTTTCCTGGGCTTTCCAATTTCCAAGGAGGAAATTAAGCCCTAGTTTTTTTTTTTTAATGGCATTTGCTAAATGCTTAATACGCCCCAGGAACTCTCCTAAGCACTGATGGTAGATACAAGCTAATCGTGTTAGACCCATTAGTCCCTGTCCCACATGGGGCTCACAGTCTGAATCATCATTTAACAAATGAGGAAACTGAGGCATGGGGAAGTTACATGACTTGCCCAAGCTCACACAGTAGATAAACGGTGGAGCAGGAATTAAAACCCATGTCCCCTGCGTCCCATGCCTGGACTCTATCTTCTAGGCCATGCTACTTCTCAGGCTGTTTGGTTTCAGCTGAAAAATAGTCATTTTTCAATGCTGGCCCGATGCCCAACCCTCAATTCAGGATCAAATTTCTATTGCTTGTAAACTGCTCATCTCCTCTTGCAACAGCTGGAGAGCTCCACTCTTGATTCCTATTAAAATTAGACCCACGGCTTTTCCCATTTCCATCCTTAATTTCCTTATCAGGTAGCCAGCTGTAGGTATCTCTGCTGGTCAAATCCTCTTCAA
Source organism: Tachyglossus aculeatus (assembly GCF_015852505.1). Lineage (NCBI taxonomy): Eukaryota > Metazoa > Chordata > Mammalia > Monotremata > Tachyglossidae > Tachyglossus > Tachyglossus aculeatus. The sequence goes on from NC_052069.1 coordinate 86,669,469, forward strand.
ACCAAAAATTCCTCTTTCATTCCCCAAGTTATCGCCCCATTTCTTTAGACTGTGAGCTCCGTGTGGGAGAGGGACTGTGTTTGACCTAATTAACTTTTATCTAACTCCACTGTTAGCATGGTGTGGTGGATAGAGCGCGGGCCTGGGCATCAGAAGATCGAGGGATCTAATGCCAGCTCTGCCACTTGTCTGCTGTGTGACCTTGGGCAAGTCAATCAATCAATCAATCAATCGTATTTATTGAGTGCTTACTGTGTGCAGAGCACTGTCATTTCACTTCTTTTGGCCTCAGTTACCTCATCTATGAAATGGGGATTGAGACTGCAAGCCTGATGTGGAACAGGGATCCGATTTGCTTGTATTCACTCCAGAGCTTAATACAGTGCCTGGCTAACAATAAGCGCTTAACAAATGCCACAATTATTAGCAGTGCCTAACACATAGTAAGTCCATAAAATAAAAAAACAGAGAGATGACATCCCTCCTCACATTCAGTGCCTTAATAAAAACCCACACCCTCTAACAAGGCTTATCTATTCAGTTCCCAGCATCCCAAGTTATGCAAACCCACTAGCAACCTCTAACATTTAAGTACTTTGTTATTCCTATTCTTGTACATATTTACTATTCTATTTATTTTATTTTGTTAATATATTTTGTTTTGTTGTCTGTTTCCCCCTTCTAGGCTGTGAGCCCGTTGTTGGGTAGGGACCATCTCTAGATATTGCCAACTTGTACTTCTTAAGCACTTAGTACAGTGCTCTGCACACAGTAAGCGCTCAATCAATATGATTGAATGAATGAATGAATTCCTATCTTGAGCACTTTTGTATAGATGCTATTCAACTGTATATTCAGGTACTTCATTTGATTATTCTATTTGTAAATATTTTAAAACAGTCACTCAATTGTATTTATTGATTACAGAGAAGCAGCATGGCTCAGTGGAAAGAGCACGGGCTTGGGAGCCAGAGGTCATGGGTTCTAATCCTGGCTCTGCCACATGTCTGCTGTGTGACCTTGGGCAAGTCACGTAACTTCTGTGAGCCTCAGTTACCTCATATGTAAAATGGAGATTAAGACTGTGAGCCCCATGTGAAACAACCTGATCACCTTGTATCCCCCCAGCGCTTAGAACAGTGTTTTGCACATAGTGAGCACTTAACAAATGCCATTATTATTATTATTATTATTGAGTGCTTAATGTTTGCAGAACACAGCACTAAAGACCTTGGGAGAGTTTAATACAAAAGTTGAGATTGTGAGCCCTGTGTAGGTCAGGGACTGTAACCCAACCCAATTTGCTTGTATCCATCCCAGCCCTTAGTACAGTGCCTGGCACACAGGGAAGCAGCTTGGCTCAGTGGAGCAGCTTTGGAGTCAGAGGTCATGGGTTCAAATCCTGGCTCCACCAATTGTCAGCTGTGTGACTTTGGGCAAGTCACTTCACTTCTCTGGGCCTCAGTGACCTCATCTGTAAAATGGGGATGAAGACCGTGAACCCCCCCGTGGGACAACCTGATCACCTTGTAACCTCCCCAGCGCTTAGAACAGTGCTTTGCACATAGTAAGCGCTTAATAAATGCCATTATTATCATTCATTCATTCAATCATATTTATTGAGTGCTTACTGTGTGCAGAGCACTGTACTAAGTGCTTGGGAAGTACAAGTTGGCAACATTATTATTAGTAAGTGCTTAACAAATGCCAGTTATTATTATCATAACATTATTATTATTACGGCTACTGATATGACCGCAAGTACTACTACTGCTGCTGCTGCTACTATGTGAAATAGTTTCAAGTGAACTGCCTCTTTCATTTAGAATGATAGACATGACATTGTATATAGTGTATTTGAAGGAAAAAAAATACAAATATTTTCCTTTTTATATATTTAACACCAGTAACCAATCAATGATAATAATAACATTAATAATATTAATAATAATGGCAACATTAGTTAAGCACTCACTATGTGCCAAGCACTGTACTTAGGGCAGGGGTAGATACAAGATAATTAGAGATGGTTCCATATATAGAGATGGTTCTTACCTAACAATGGGCTCACAGTCAGAGAAGCAGCAAGGCTCAGTGGAAAGAGCACTGGCTTTGGAGTCAGAGATCATGAGTTCAAATCCCAGCTCCTCCAACTGTCAACTGTGTGACTTTGGGCAAATCACTTAACTTCTCTGGGCCTCCGTTACTTCATCTGGAAAATGGGGATTAAAACTGTGAGCCCCCAATGGGACAACCTGATCACCTTGTAACCTTCCCAGTGCTTAGAACAGTGTTTTGCACATAGTAAGCGCTAAACAAATACCATCATCATTATTATTATTATTAGAAGGGGGAGACAGACAACAAAACAAAACAAGTAGACAGTAAACTGTATGCAGTTGTATGCAGTAAGCTCTCAGTAACTACCGCTGATTGCTTGATAAGAGTTGGGCTCACAGTCTAAGTAGGAGGGAAGATGCTCAGCCCAAAGGTTTATGCTGAAAAAATGCCATTTTATAAAGAAAATGTTAATAAAAAAACTTCACAAAGAAAATTGAAACTAAACTAAATCTGTCTCACAATTTATATTTAACTAAGTAGCAAAGTAGCAAGATATTGTTAAAATAATCCTTGAACTCTTGAACTAGCTTGTTTTTGTAGTGCTGGAAAGAAGCAGTGTTCCGAAGAATATTAGGATTGAAAATACACAGAACTGTATGACTAAGCAGGACGAGAGCAAGAGAGAGACAGAGAGAAAGAGTTTGTGTGTGAGTGATTTTTCTGGGAGCAGAAAAAATCTGGGCGAGTGGAATATTCAAGGCAGATGGGTTGTTTCTGTAACATAAGAAAAATCCTTGCCCTTAATAAGCTCTAATTACAAACTGTGTACCCTGTAAACTGAAAGCTCATTATGGGCAGGGAACATGACTGCTAATTCTGCCAGACTGTACTCTCTTAAGAGCTTAGTACAGTATTCTGCACATAGTAAGTACTCAATAAATACCATTGATTGATTGCACTGTAGAAAATGTCCCTCTAAAGAACTTTCCAGAAGAAGTTTCATGTCACCAACCAACCAAATTTCATACTGAGCAGTGTGGCTCAGTGGAAAGACCACAGGCTTGGGAGTCAGAGTTCATGGGTTCTAATCCTAGCCCTGCTGCTTGACAGTTGTGTGACTTTGGGCAAGTCACTTCACTTCTCTGGGCCTCAGTTACCTCATCTGTAAAATGGGGATGAAGACTGTGAGCCCCACGTGGGACAACCTGATCACCCTGTATCCTCCTCAGTGCTTAGAATAGTGCTTTGCACATAGTAAGTGCTTAACAAATGCCATCACTATTTATTATTATGTCACAACATCGTCGCCCTGTGTTCTGGTGCCTAGAAAGTTGTCACTGCTGCTCAGTCAACCCCTCAGTCCCTTCTTTCCTATCCTGGGCCTTTGCGAGGAGCGACTGATCTTTTCTGGGAGAATGTCAGCACCTACAAAGATGGTCTAGGGTAGGGACTGTCTCTATATGTTGCCAACCCATACTTCCCAAGCGCTTAGTACAGTGCTCTGCACACAGTAAGCGCTCAATAAGTACGATTGATTGATTGATTGGTGATCAGCTCTGTCTGAGCTAGTAGTGGTAAGAAGAGCTAAGGTGACTTGGAGTTGGCAGGATCTAAAGCAAATGTGGAGATAATTGAACCTGCAGAGTCTGACCTAGGTCAATCAATCAACGGCATTCCTGAGTGCCTGCTGCGTGCAGTTTGCTAAGTGTTTAAGAGATTGTAAATCAATAGAATGGGTAGACATGATCCATCCCATCCCTCAAGGAGTTTACAGTCTACAGACATTAAAATAAATAAAGGATATGTGCATATGCAGCATGGTGCAATTGAAAGAACACAGGCCTGGGACCTGGGTTCCGTGTGACAGATAGATAGATTCCCTGTGTGTCAGTTTCCATATCTTTAAAATGGGGATTAAATACCTGTTCTCCTTCTCATTTTGACTGTGAGTCTCTTGTGGGGCAGGGACTTTGTCCCACCTGATTAATAAGTTAGGAGAAGGACCAGGGACACCGGCTGAGGAAAGGGCCATTAGGCCTCAGAAACAAAGACAGTGGCCAAGTCTCACTGGGATGGGCATATTTGAGTGGAAAATAGAACAAGGGATTTTCCACGTTGAAAAATTGGATTTTCTCTTTTTCCACTCAAATGATCAGACAAACTTGAAGTTAAGTGGGGATTTTTGCCAAACGTTCAGGATCAAAGCTTTCCAAGGCATGAATCATTAGCTCTGCCTATGAGCCCTACCAGAAAACTACCCCCAGATCTGGGAACTAAGAGCGACTCTGCCTTTTTTCATTTTATGGTATTGAAGAGCTTACTATGTGGCAGGCATTGGGGTAGATAACAAGCTAATCAGATTGGACACAGTCCCTGTCCCACATGGGGCGCACAGTCTTAATCCCCATTTTACAGATCAGGTAACTGAGGCCCAGAGAAGTTAAATGGCTTGACCAGTGTCACAGAGAAGACAAGTGGTGGATCCAGGTTTAGAACCCGTGTCCTCTGACTCCCAAGCCTGTGCTGTATTATTCATTCATTCAATTGTATTTATTGAGCGCTTACTGTGTGCAGAGCACTGTACTAAGAGCTTGGGAAGTACAAGTTGGTAACATATAGAGACGGTCCCTACCCAATAGCGGGCTTACAGTCTAGAAGGGGGAGACAGACAACAAAACAACACATATTAACAAAATTAAATACAATAGTAAATATGTACAAGTAAAATAGAGTATTGTAGAGACGGTCCCTACCCAACGGCGGGCTCACAGTCTGGAAGGGGGAGACCTCTAACTTCTCAGTTACCTCCTCTATAAAATAGGGATCAAGATTGTGAGCCCCAGTGTGGGACAACCTGATCACCTTGTATCTATCCCAGCGCTTAGAACAGTACTTGGCACATAGTAAGCGCTTAACAAATACCGTCATTATTATTATTATTATTATAGTAATAAAGTAATAAATCTGTACAAAACTCTGTACTCACTCTCTAATGGCACCTTCCCCAATTCTTTCAAACACGCCTATCTAGTTCCTACCCCTATCTATTTCCTAGCCCTGCCCCAAAACCCTGGCTATCCACCAGACCACTTTGGTTTTCCATCCCTCAACCTTGTTGCTACTACTTCGATGCCTACGTGAGCTCCGATCAGCATCATCAATGGTATTTATTGAGCGCTTACTGTGCCTTGTCTTGTCTTATGCGTCTAGTTGTCTCCGACCCATAGCGACTCCATGGACACATCTCTCCCACAACACCCCGCCTCCATCTGCAGTCGATCCGGTAGTGGATCCAGAGAGTTTTCGTGGTAAAAATCCAGAAGTGGTTTACCATAGCATCCTTCCCTGCTCCACCCTCGATTGTCTCCCATGTTGCTACCCCCCAGCATAAGGGAGTTTTGACTTGTAGCAGATGGCCTGCCACTCTTTAGCCACTGCCCAAGCTAGGAATGGAATGAATAGGCCTCTGCTTGACTCTCCCTCCCGTAGCCAAGACTGGTAAACTACTGGAAACACCCCAGGTGCCATCCTGAAAGGGGAATTTACTATGTCCTTACTATGAATCAAGTGCTTTGATCAGCCCATAGTTTCCAGTTGGCCTACCTCTTGGCTCAAGTAGGAGCAGTCCAGGAAAGCCTGGGTGTGGAGATGGCTCATGCCCTTATGATTTTGGGTTCTGACTGCAGGGTGGAGCCTGGACCTGATTAGCTTCAGAACAGCTGAATCCATCTGGTTCAAAACCAGCAATTCCAATCAATCAATCGTATTTATTGAGCGCTTACTGTGTGCAGAGCACTGTACTAAGCGCTTGGGAAGTACAAGTTGGCAACATAATTCCAAGGGCCTGCATAGCTTAACAGTGGCAATGTTTGCTGCTCTCTAGGCAGCGTGGTTTAGTGGATAGAGCACGGAGCCGGGAGTCAGAAGGTCGTGGGTTCTAGTTCTGCCTCTATCACTTGTTGTCTCCTGTATGACCTTTGGCAAATCACTTCACTTCTCTGTGCCTCAGTTCCCTCATCTGTAAAATGGGGATTAAGACTGTGAGCCCCACATGGGACACTGACTGTGTCCAACTCAATTACCTTGTAACTGCCCCCAGCTCTTAGTACAGTGCCTGGCACATAGTAAGCACTTAAATATCACACTTATTATTATTGTAACTTAAACTCTAGTATTTCATACTAGTCTGGAACGTGCTTGGTCAGTTCATTAATTCAGTCACATTTATTGAGTGCTTAGTGTGTGCAAAGCATTTTACTAAGCACTTGGAAGAGTACAATATAACAATAAACAGATGGGTTTGGGAGTCATAGGTTATGGGTTCTAATCCCGACTCTGTCCCTTGTCTGCTGTGTGACCTTGGGCAAGTCAGTTCACTTCTCTGTGCCTCAGTGACCTCATCTACTAAATGGAGATTGAGACTGTGAGCCCCACGTGGGACAGGGATTGTGTCCACCCTGATTTGCCACCCCGGAGCTGAGAATAGTGCCTGGCACTTAGTAAGTACTTAACAAATACCATAATTATTATTATTATTTCCCCAAGGTCACACATCAACCAAGTGGTGGAGCTGATATTAGAAACCAAGATCCTCCGGCTCCCGGGCCCATACTCTTTCCACTAGGCCACCTGGCTTCTCTTGTAGGGCTAAATTATTTACTTCCTTGTCCGCCTTATGTATCAGTCGCCCTCCATTGTGCCAAGACACTTTCCTCTGACTCATCTGGCTTAGGAGAGTAATGGTTAAGCTTAACTGAGGATGAGCATAGTACAGTGCTCTGCACACAGTAAGCGCTCAATAAATAAGACTGAATGAATGAGCCTTGAGAATAATTAAAATCAGTAGGAGGAGAACAACAACTGCCTTCCGTATGGGCTCGAGCTGTTGATGTGGATCAAGGGAGAGTGGGGTGGGTGGCGATAGGGCCTCGGTCAAAGCATTTTTAAAGAAAGAGTCTGAGGGGTTTTCTGTGGGGTGGATTTACTTAGTCTGACGAGCGGTCACTTGGCATCTGGGAAGGACAAAAACACATGGTTTTCCTTCCCAGCGGATATAAAGGTCAGAGTCTGTTAAGCGGCTCTTGCTGTTAAGGGGATGGGAATCATGCCTGTTGATAGGCTTGACAACCAAATTCTCTTTGATGCCAGATTTGGGTTCATCTGGAAAATGTACATCAACTGTTCATGAGCAGATCAATTAATCATTTGTATTTATTGAGTGCTTACTGTGTGCAGAGCACTGAACTAAGAGTGTGGAAGTGTACAACACAAAAAAATAACAGACACGACACTTGCCCACAATGAGTTTACAGTCTAGAGGCGCCATGGAGGCTGCAGGGAGGGATTATAAAAATGAAGGAGTACTGTACTCATTCTATCCTAACAACTGATTTGAATGCCATTGCATCATGAGGGTTATGGTGCTTGTTAAGCGCTTACTATGTGCCAAGAAGAAGCAAGGCTCAGTGGAAAGAGCACAGGCTTGGGAGCCAGAGGTCATGGGTTCTAATCCCAGCTCTGCCTCTTGTCAGCTGTGTGACTTTGGGCAAGTGACTTAACTTCTCTGTGCCTCACTTACCTTATCTGTAAAATGGGGAATAAAACTGTGAGCCCCATGTGGGACAATCTGATCACCTTGTATTCCCCCAGTGCTTAGAACAGTGCTTGGCACTTACTAAGCGCTTAGCAAATGCCATTATTATTATTCGCAACACTGGGGTAGCTACAAGTTTAGCAGGTTGGATGCAGTCCCTATCCAGCATGGGGCTCCCACTCTTAATCCCCATTTTACAGATGAGGTAACTGAGGCTCAGAGAAGTGAAATTACTTGCCTGAGGTCACACAGCAGATAAGCAGCAGAGCTGGAGTTAGAACCGAGGTCCTCTGACTTCTGGGCCTGTGGCCTATCCACTAAGCCACGCTGCTTCTGGTTGACTGGTTTCTGGGTCCCAAGAGTGGTACAAGGCACAACAAAGGGAGAGGGCTCCCAGGCCGAGACAGACAAAAATATTACAATATCCAAGTCCTGAGCAAGGAGGCAGCCTTGTCTTGGAGGTGTGAGGACACAGGCAGCTTTGTTTTCATGAGCCCTCAGATTCATGGACTGGGAAAATGTATTCACACATACTTTTCTGTGCTTGCTTTACAGATGAGGGTAGACCACCTGCCTGGGATATAGAAGGATCTGGGTTCTCACCTCAACTCTGCCACTTGTCTGCCGTGTGATCTTGGGCAAGTCATTTAACCTTTCTGTGACTCAGTTACAGAAGGAACTCTCCCTTCTGGAAAATGGGGATTAAGACTGTGAGACCCAGGTGAGACATGGAATATGTCCAAACTGAATAGCTTGTATTTGCTCCTTAGTAAATACAAGTGCTCAGTTAAATGCCTGGAACATAAAGAGAATTAAGAATTACCATAAAAAAGGTAATCGGACTTGAGGAAAAATCTGAGAGGGTAAGAAAGGATTTGGTTTGTGTTTAAACGAGCTTCCAGGCATCAGCAGGTCAAAGGCAGAGGCTCAGAACCCCCTAACGACAATGATAATAATAAGAAGAACTAGGATACTTCCAAAATGTTTACTATGTGCCAAGCACTGTACTAAGCACCAAGCTAAGTAAAGGATAATCAGGTTGGATACAGTCCCTGTCCCACATTAGGCTCACAATCTAACTAGGGGTCAAAGAGCTGAGCTTGGCTTAGCTAAAGCATTAGCTGAGCTGAAATGGATAATTTGAATTAGTGATTGAAGGATTAGGTGCCAAATACATGAAACTCTATCAAAGCAAGAATTCAAAACCAACCGCCTGTGGAAGGAAAAGAAGAAATAGCATATATCATCTTATATATCACATATCTCTAGATGTAAGCTTGTTGTGGGCAGGGAATGCGACTGCCACCTCTGTTGTTTCGTCGTAATAATAATAATAACAGTATTTGTTAAGTGCTTACTATGTAGCAAGCACTGTTCTAAGAGCCATTATAACCAGGTTGGACACAGTTCCTGTCCCACATGCGGCTCACACTTTTAAACCCCATTATCCAGATGAGGTAATTGAGGCACAGAGAAGTTAAGTGATTTGCCCAAGGTCACACAGCAATCAAGTGAAGGGGCTGGGGTTAGAACCCAGGTCCTTCTGACCCCCAATCCTGGGCTCTAGCCACTAGGCCATACCTTCCATCTTGTAGCTGACCCTTTTCCCACATCCTACCTCTAGCCTGGAACTCCACTCCCCCCGCACACCTCACCCCCACCAGACCACTACTCTCCCTACCTTCAAAGCATTATTAAGGTCACATAATAATGACGGCATTTGTTAAGCACTTACTATGTGCAAAGCACTGTTCTAAGCACTGGGGAGGTTACAAGGAGATCAGTTTGTCCCACAGGGAGCTCACAGTTTTCATCCCCATTTTCCAGATGAGGGAATTGAGGCACAGAGAAGTGAAGTGACTTGCCCATAGTCACACAGCAGAGGTCTTTCCCTGGCTCGCTCTCCCTTCTGCCTCAGCTGTGCACTTGAATCTGTGACCTCTGGACATTTGATGTTTTCCCCACCCTCAGACCCACAGCACTTATGTACATAGCTTTAAATCTGATATTATAAATTCCTTATTTGTAGACCGTGAGCTCATCCTGGGCAGGGAACATGTCTCCTAATTCTGTTATATTGTATCTCCCAAGCATTTAGTCCAGGTTTCTGAACACAGTAAGTGCTCAATAAATACCAATAATTGATTAATTGAATTATTCTATCTTGGTTGATGCCAGCTGAGGATACTATCATTAACCTCTGACATGCCACCGTCTTCCGAGTCATGGAGTACTGATTTCTGGCTGGGAAGTAGCCACAGTTGCCAGATCAGAATCTCCAAACTGGAGCTTCTGTTGGGGAGAACGGTTCCCTTGTTGTCCTAATCAGCACCCTTGTGACCTCCTCAGCACTTAGAACAGTGCTTTGCACATAGTAAGCACTTAATAAATGCCATCATTATTATTATTGGTCCATGTTGCATTCACTAAGTGTTCACTACATAGTAAGAGCTCAATGCTGAGATATAAAAATCCATATGAAGCCAAACACTGTGGATCTGTCCTAACCCATGAGTTAGACCAGGGATTAGAATCCATTCTCCCTAATCTTTGGTGGGTTACTACTGCATCAGATTAACTGTGAAAAAAATATCAACTTTCCCAGGGGTTTCTCAACCCCACTAAGAGTGCCAAGGAAAGGGTAGGAAAGAATTGGGATAAAAATGAAAAACTAGAGTTAAGTTTGAAAAGTTAATTACTTAGCAAGAAACAGCATAAGTAGTAATTGAATTTATGAAGTGTTTACTCTGGGCAGACCACTAAGAGCTGGGTAGCTCCTTATAGGGACAGAATTTGTGTTTTGCTTCTTTCTCATGCATTTATATAATAATAAATGCCATTTTTTTGTATGCTTACTATATGCCAAGCACTGTACTAAATTCTGGGGTCTTGACTCGTCTTATGCTGTTGACGATATGTCTGAAGACATATCTGTCCCAGAATGCCCCATCTCCATCTGCAATAATTCTGAGTGTATCCATAGAGTTTTTTTTGATAAAAATACAGAAGTTGCTTGCAATTGCCTTCTTTCGCACAGTAAACTGGAGTCTCCTCCCTCGACTCTCTTCAATACCGCTGTTGCCCATCACAAGGGAGTTTTGCAGATTGTAACTGCAAATTGTAGCAGACTGCCTTCCATTCGCTAACCACTGGCCAAACTAGGAATGGAATGGGTAGGCCACTGTTTGACTTTCCCTCCCATGCAGAGGCTAGTAGAATACGGGAAACTCTCCAGGTTTCATCCTGAGAGGATAATTCTGGTGTAGGTAAAGGATAAACAGGTTGGATATAGTCCCTATCCCACATGGGGCTCACAATCTAAGTCAGAGGGAGAACAGGTATTGGATCCCCATTTTAAAGAGGAGAAAACTGAGGCCCAGAGAAGATAAGTGACTTGCTCAAGGTCACACACAGGCAAGCGGTCCTCTGACTCCCAAGGCCTATGTTCTTGCTATTAGGTCACATTGGTCGGAGAAGCAGCGTGGCTCAGTGGAAAGAGCCCGGGCTTTGGAGTTAGAGGTCATGGGTTTAAATCCTGGCTCTGCCAACTGTCAGCTGTGTGACTTTGGGCAAGTCACTTCACTTCTCTGTGCCTTAGTTACCTCATCTGTAAAATGGGGATTAAGACTGTGAGCCCCCCGTGGGACAACCTGATCACCTCGTGACGTCCTCAGCACTTAGAACAGTGCTTTGCACATAGTAAGCCCTTAATAAATGCCATCATTATTATTACTGGTCCATGTTGCATTCACTAAGTGTTCACTACATAGTAAGAGCTCAATGCTGAGATATAAAAGTCCATATGAAGCCAAACACTGTGGATCAGAGGGTTCACATTAGCACTATTTAGTCACTGATTTGATTTAAACAATAAGGCAAATTGGTTGTTCATTTGTTTCATTCATTCTTTCATTCGTATTTATTGAGTGCTTACTGTGTGCAGAGCACTGTAGTAAGTACTTGGAAAATACAATTTGGCAACAGATAGATACAGTCCCTACCCAACAGCAGGCTCACAGTCTGTGGGGGGGAGACAGACAACAAAACAAAATAAGTAGACAGGTGTCAATACCATCAAAATAGATAAATAGAATTATAGCTATATACACATAATTAATAGAGTAATAAATAAGTAGAAATATACACAGGTGCCGTGGGGAGGGGGGGAGGGGGGGGGCAGTGGGGAGAGCAGGACGAGCACAGGAAAAAGGGGGGTCTAAGTCTGGGAAGACCTCCTGAAGGAGCTGAGCTCTCACCTCTCACCTTTGTTTGCATTTGTAGCAGCAAATTTAGCAGAAAGTTGTATCTGGGAGAAGATTTTTTTTTTTCTAGAACTGGACAGAGTTCATCTTAAGTTATCTAGGGAAAAACAAATTTGTCTACAAAAGTTGGGTGGGAGAGGAGAGAGTTTGCTTTGTGCTGCTTGTCTTCACACAGATGGCTGCACTGGACATTAGTTAGGGTTCACTGAATTTATGGTATTTTTTAATACCAAGATTGAATCGAGCCATCTATTTAGGAGGATAATCTATACCCTTTATTCCCATGAACAGGAGTTGTTCTCTTTCCCCTTTGTCCCAGTTTCCTTTTATTTAAACTTCCTTTTCTCTGACCGGTGATATCACTGTGCTGCTCGGTCTTTGGCTAAGAAAATGGGTATGAACTGCTCCCTCTGCAGCCATTTCTGATTCCTCTCTGTGGGTCATCTATCAAAACTGCTGCTCTTGCCACTGCTGCTGTTACGTGCGGGGTATAACATCCCCCCCTTCCTCCTCATTTTCAGACTCTTAACACGAGGATAGAGACACCCTGGATGAGTGATTCCTGGCATACTGGCCCTAATAGACTGTATTCTTCCCAGACCCTAAGCTTGTTCTTTTTTGTTGTTGTTATTTTTTGGTTTTTAGTAGTATTTGTCAAGCCTCCTCTTAGTGTCGCACCTGGAGGGTTTCCAGTCCTCTACCAGTCTCTGCTACGGGAGGGAGAGTTAAGCAGAGGCCTACCCATTCCATTCCTAGCTTGGCCAGTGGCTAGCGAGTGGAAGGCCATCTGCTACAAGTCAAAACTCACCTGTGCTGGGCAGCAGCGTCATGGGAGACAGTAGAGGACAGAGACTTGTTTACTGTGTGGAAGGAGGAAATGGTAAACCACTTCTGTGTTTTCACCAAGAAAACTCTATGGAAATGCTACCAGAACGATTGCAGGTGGAAGCGGGGCGTTCTGGGAGAGATGTGTCTATGGCGTCACTATGGGTCAAACACAACGCGTCAGCATAAGACAACAATTTGTTAAGCACTGACTAAATACCAGGCACCATTCTAAGCTCTGGAATATCATCATCATCATCATCAATCATTTACTGAGCGCTTACTATGTGCAGAGCACTGTACTAAGCGCTTGGGAAGTACAAATTGGCAACATATAGAGACAGTCTCTACCCAACAGTGGGCTCACAGTCTAAAAGGGGGAGACAGAGAACAAAACCAAACATACTAACAAAATAAAATAAATAGAATAGATATGTACAAGTAAAATAAATAGAGTAATAAATATGTACAAACATATATACATATATATAGGTGCTGAGGGGAAGGGAAGGAGGTAAGATGGGGGGATGGAGAGGGGGAGGAGGGGGAGAGGAAGGAAGGGGCTCAGTCTGGGAAGGCCTCCTGGAGGAGGTGAGCTCTCAGCAGGGCCTTGAAGGGAGGAAGAGAGCTAGCTTGGTGGATGGGCAGAGGGAGGCAGGGGGCGGGCATCTGCCAGATAAACAGGTTGGACATGGCCCCTGTCCCACATGGAGCTCCCAGTCTTAACTCCTATTTTACAGATGAGATAACTGAGGCACAGAGAAGTGAAGTGACTTGTCCAAGGTCACACAGCAGACAAGCGGTAGAGCTGGGATTAGAACACAGGTCCTTTTGATTCCAAGGCCCCTGCTCTTTCCACTAAGCCACGCTGCTTCTCGTTCCCCATTATGGGCGGGGAATGTGTCTGCTAATTCTGCTGAATTGTACTCTCCCAAGCACTTAGTACATTGCTCTGCACACAGGATGAGCTCAATATATACCAGTGATTGGTAAAAATAATAATTGCCCATTTAAGTTGCAAGCACTGTGCTAGCTCTAGGATAGATACATTAGGTAATATGTCTACCAGCTCTGTTGCATTATACCCTTCCAAGAACTTAGAACAGTGCTCTACATGCAGTAAGCGCTCACCCCAACTCCACAGCCTTTCTTTAGATAATAATAATAATAATAATAATGGTACTTGTTTAGCACTATGCTCCAAGCACTGTTCAAAGCGCTGCGGGGGGGAATACAAGGTGATCAGGTTGTCCCACATGGGGCTCACAGTCTTCATCCCCATTTGACAGATGAGGTAACTGAGGCACAGAGAAGTGAAATGACTTGCCCAAGGTCACACAGCAGACAAGCGACAGAGGCAGGATTAGAACACAGGTCCTTCTGACTCCCATGCTCTAGCCACTAAGCCATGCTGCTTCCCTACATCTCCTTAGATACTGCCATTTCTCCTATCTGTAATCAATTTTTATGTTTGCCTCCCCCTCTAGGTTGCATGTTCGTTGTGGGCAGGGAATGTGTCTGCTCATTGTTGTAATGTAATAATAATAATAATAATAATGATGATGATGATGGCATTTGTTAAGTGCTTACTTTGTGCAAATCACTGTTATAAGTACTGGGGAGGATACAAGGTGATTACATTATCCCAGGTGGGGCTCACAGTCAATCCCCATTTTACAGATGAGGAAACTGAGGCTCAGAGAAGTTAAGTGACTTGTCCAAGGTCACACAGCAAACATGAGGGGGAGCCGAGATTAGAACCCATGACCTCTGACTCCCAAGCCTGTGCTCTTTCCACTGGGCCACACTGCTTCTCACTTAAAACAGTGCTCTACACACAGTCAGAACTCAAGAAGCAGTGTGGCTCAGCAGAAAGAGCACAGGCTTGGGAGTCAGAGGTCATGGGTTTGAATTCTGACTCCACCACTTAGCTGTGTGACCTTGGGCAAGTCACTTAACTTCTCTGGGTCTCAGTTCCCTCATCTGTAAAATGGGGATGAAGACTGTGAGCCTCCTGTGGGACAACCTTGATCACCTTGTATCCCCCCAGTGCTTAGAACAGTGTTTGGCACATAAGTGCTTAAGAAATACCACCATTATTACTATTAATAAATAAAAATGAATGGAGTGTGAGCTCTCTGTTGGCGGGGATCAGGTCTATCAACTCTATTGTGCGGTAGTCTCCCAAATCATTGGTGTAGTGGATAGAGCCCTGCCTGGGAGTCAGAAGGTCACGGGTTCTAATCCCGGCTCCGCTGCTAGTCTGCTGTGTGACCTTGGTCAAGTCACTTCACTTCTCTGTGACTCAGTGACCTCATCTGTCAAATGGGGATTGAGACTGTGAGCCCCATGTGGGACAGGGGCAGTGTCCAACTGGATTTGCTTGTATCCACCCCAGTGCTTAGACCAGTGTCTGACACATAAGTGCTTATCAAATATCATAATATTATTATTATTATTATTAGAGGAGAAGACAGACATTAATAGACTTACTGCCACCAGCTGGGCTGCTCTACCCTGCTCTGTGGGTCAACCTGATGCAGAATGCTAGAACGGCCTAGAATGCTAATAATAATAATTAATAATTACGGAATTTGTTAAGCGCTTACTATGTGCTAAGCACTGGGATAGATACAAGGTAATCAGGTTGTCCCATGTGGGGCTCACACTCTCAATCCCCATTTTACAGATGAGGGAACTTAGGCACGGAGACGTTAAGTGACTTACCCAAAGTCACACAGCTGATAGTCTTCCGATAAGCTCACAGTGTTGTAGACTGTGATCCCATTATTGGGTAGGGACCATCTCTATATGTTGCCAACTTGTACATCCCAAGCGCTTAGTACAGTGCTCTGCACACCGTGAGCGCTCAATAAATACGATTGAATGAATGAATAAATGATAAGTGGCAGAGCCGGGGTTAGAACCCACGACTTCTGACGCCCAAGCCCCGGCTCTTTCCACTAAGCATGCAGCTAGAATGCTAAACTGTGAGCCCCGTGTGGGGCAGAGACACTGTCCAACTGGATTTTCTTGTATTCACCCCTGCGCTTAGTCCAGTGTCTGGCACATCGTAAGTACTTAACAAATATTATAATTATTATAATATTATAATTATATTATAATAATTATAATTATTATTATTACAGTGCTCTGACTCAGGACTCAGTATATGTCATCGATTGTATATGTATATGTATAAGGACTCAGTATATGTCATCGATTAATTGACAGCTGAAAACCAGACTTTTTGGTATAAAGACGGAGGGCTACCCTCCCTCATGAGGCAGGAAGCAGGAGTGGCAAGAGCTAGAGACCTACCTTAAGATAGACTGGTCCCCCGTTGGATGATAATAATAATAATACTAATAATAATAATAATCATAATGGTATTTATTAAGCACTTACTAATCAATCATATTTATTGAGCGCTTACTGTGTGCAGAGCACTGTACTAAGGGCTTGGGAACTACAAGTTGGCAACATATAGAGACAGTCCCTACCCAACAGTGTGCTCACAGTCTAGAAGGGCTCACAGTCTAGAACTACCTTACTATGTGCAAAGCACTTTTCTAAGCGCTGGGGAGGTTACAAGGTGATCAGGTTGCCCCACAGGGGGCTCACAGTCTTCATCCCCATTTTACAGATGAGGGAACTGAGGCCCAGAGAAGTTAAGTGACTTGCCCAAAGTCACACGGCTGACAATTAGCGGAGCTGGGATCATCAGAGACCCTCCCTCTAATGACCACGGTCATCGCCACACCCTCACTGCAGTGTTCACATCCAGTGCCCGGGAACCTGGGATCTAAAGATGATTCCTGAATATGGACTGTAAGCTTGTTGTGGATTGGGGATGTGTTCATTTATTGCTATATTGTACTCTCCCAGGCGCTTAACACAGTGCTTTGCACACAGTAAGCCCTCAGGAAATATGATTGAATGAATGAATTGATGAATGTAGGCATACCCTATACCTTCCCCCTCCAGTGAGAAGCATATGGCCCAGTGGATAGAGCACTGGGGCCTTGGAGACAGAAGGCCTGGGTTCTAATCCCACTCTGCCTCTTATTTGCTGTTTGACCATGGGCAAGTCACTTCACTTCTCTATGCCCCAGTTACCTCCTCTGTAAAATGGGGATTAATACTGGGCACCCCATGTGGAACAGGGACTGTGCCCGATCCGATATGCTCGTATCTACCCCAGCACTTAGAACAGTACCTGGCACATAGTAAGTGCTTAACAAGCACCATTAGAAAAAAACAAACAAACTCAAAAAGCAGCTGTTCACGCTGTGCTCCCTGCTAGGTAATTTCAGGATTCAAATAGCTAAAACACAATGACCTAGTATGTTTAAGGGAGCTATACACTGCCCAAACTCCCCCCCTCCCCGAATCATCTTCACTGTTGCTTGAGGTCAATTATTATAAACTATCAATTTTGTAGGAATGCCATTAATTCAACTGTTGTGTAAACCATGTTTCTGTTTCTCAGCAATTACAATTTCAAGCAGTGGTAATCTCTGATTTTTTCCCCTCTTCTTTCCACCACGCACCCCCCGCTTTCCATTCCCCCCACCCCCACCCATTTAAAAGGTTCCAGCTGTGTGTTCTTTGGATATGTTTCCACCCCAGCTTTTTCCATAATAAGCCGTCGGACCAATTCCCGGTCCCAGATGTGCTATTTATTTACTCTGAGGCATCTGTGCCTTGACACAGTACTGTCACTTGCAACGTGGCAAACTTGTGAAAAATCAGATTGGCAGCCAGATAGCGAGCCGTCCTCTCTCGGCAAACTGCATGAGTGTTTCAAAGGGGAATGGAAAGGGGGATGGGGGCAGAGATGGAAAATGTGGGAAAAGGGAAAGCTCACATCTTTCCACCAGAGGCTGTCTAAGGTTACCGACGAGCAGTTTGGAACTGGAGGCCGTGGAGTTCCTTAGGTGGGAGGGTGGTGCAGATGCTACTTCTCCAGAAACACATCAGCCTCGCTGCCCAAACTCTTGGATTCCTCACTGCACTGAGAAATCCCGCACAGACCCTTAAGAAGCCCGTGGGTGTGGGTTGTGGCCATTTAGCTTCATTTCACACACCCTCAGGTGGTTTTCCAGTTTTTCATCAATTATTGGGATCAGGTTTCAGGCTAGGGGTGGTTTGGCCTTGGGGGAAGTGATTTTTCCTTGGCAAAAATGGTATTTATTAAGCACGATGTTCCAACTACTGTTCTAAGCACTGGGGTAGATACAAGGTAATCAGGATGGACACAATCCCTGTCCCACATGGGGCTCACAGTCTTAATCCCCATTTTACAGATGAGGCAAGTGAGACACAGAGAAGTTAAGGGACTTGCCCAAGGCCACACTGCAGACAAGTTGTGGAACCGGAATTAGAACCCGTGTCCTCTGATTTCCAAGCCCTTGAGCTTGCCATTCAGCTAGCTGCTTCCCCAGAATGGTTGGGTACTGGCAGAAATCCTTAAAGAAGGAATCCCAGAATCCAAAACCCCAGGCGAGGACAACACTGGACGATTCATAACCACAGGCAGTCCACTTTTTGGGGGGATAATAGTAATAGTAACAATGGTACTTGTTCATTCATTCAATCATATTTACTGAGTACTTACTGTGTGCAGAGCACTGTACTAAGCACTTTGGAGGTACAAGTTGGCAACATATAGAGACAGTCCCTACCCAACAGTCACAGTCTAGAAGGGGGCTCACTTGTTAAGGGCTTACTATGTGTCAAGGACCATTCTAGGCTGTTAGCTCATTATGGGCAAGCTTTTAGTACAGTGCTCTGCACACAGTAAGTGCTCAATAAATACGCTCCCTGCCCAAATCCTACCTTTCCCTCTGTTTTTTTTTCCATCATGTTAACACTTCCTCTATTTTCCCTGTCTCTCCTGGCTGTAACCTCCGCATTAGCTTCGAGTCATCTTTCTCATTCAACCCTTGTATTCAATCTGTCACCATATCCTATCGGTTTGACCTTCCCAATAGCTACAGAATCTACCCTTTCTTCCCCAAACTGCCACCATGCTGATCCAAGCACTTATATCCCTACTGCATCAGTTTCCTCACTCCATAAATAAGATTGAATGAATGAACGAATGGGCGAAACCCTGGATAATAATAATAATAGCATTTATTAAGCTCTTACTATGTGCAAAGCACTGTTCTAAGCACTGGGAGGATACAAGGTGATCAGGTTGTCCCACGGGGGGCTCATAGTCTTCATCCCCATTTTACAGATGAGGTAACTGAGGCTCTGAGAAGTTAAGTGACTTGCCCAAGGTCACACAAGCAGACATGTGGTGGAGTGGGGATTCGAACCCATGACCTCTGACTCCAAAGCCCATGCTCTTTCCACTGAGCCACACTGCTTCTCTGGATCACTTCTGGATCCCCACCCCACCCCAGGATCCTATTTCTGGAAATCCACCCTGGATTTTTTTTATTCTTTTCTCCAGTTAGCAGCAATAAGCAGTGTTAAGCCGTGGAAAGAGTACGGGCCCCAGGGGACCTGGGTTCTAAACCTGGCTCTGCCACTTTCCTTCAGTATGACTTCGGGCAGGTTCACTTAGTTTCCTCATCTTAATATAGCAATTTAGTGTCTGTTCTCCCTTCCCTTTAGATTATGAGCCCAGTGAGGTCAGAAACTGTGTCCAACTTATTTTATCTACCTCGGTGCTTGGCACATAGCATGTGATTAAGAAATACCATTGATGATGATGATGGCATTTATTAAGCGCTTACTATGTGCAAAGCACTGTTCTCAGTGCTGGGGAGGTTACAAAGTGATCAGGTTGTCCCACGTGGACTCACAGTCTTCACCCCCATTTTACAGATGAGGTAACTGAGGCCCAGAGAAGTGAAGTGACTTGCCCAAAGTCACACAGCTGACAATGGGCAGAGCCAGGATTTGAAACCATGACCTCTGACTCCAAAGCCCAGGATCTTTCCACTGAGCCATGCTGCTTCTCTGCTTACCATTATTAACATCATCTTATTACTATCAATCAACCCATAGTATTTATTGGGAAAATATAACACAATATAAGTTTGTAGACACGATCTCTGCCCACGAAGAGCTTACTAGGTCTGATCTGGTCATGGGTTCGAATCCCGGCTCCACCAAATGTCAGCTGTGTGACTTTGGGCAAGTCACTTCACTTCCCTGTGCCTCAGTTACCTAATCTGGAAAACGGGGATGAAGACTGTAAACCCACTGTGGGACAACCTGATCACCTTATAACCTCCCCAGTGCTTAGAACAGTGCTGTGCACATAGTAAATGCTTAACAAATACCATTATTATTATTATTATCATCACAGTATTCAGAATGTTCCAAAATCCAGAGTTGACCAGTTTATTCCCTTGCCTTGAAATATGATGATTATTAAATTATCAAAAATACCATCTTCATCATTCATTATTAAAGACCTTACTCTCCTTCAGGAAAATAGTATTGAGTTAACATCCCTCACTCCCAGGAAGGGCTCTCTTCTACCACTCCAGATGCCCTTAATTTTTTTAACCTATTTCCTCTTGTTTCATCTTCAATGGAGATAGAGAACAGATGGCTACCTGCCCCTGTTTAAATACCTTTCAATATATTTCAAGATTATTGCTGTTAGTCCTTAACATTTTCTTGCTTGGGTTAAAGAAGCAGTGTGGCCTAACTGAAAGAGCCCAGACTTGGGAGTCAGAGGACCTAGGTTCTAATCCCAGCTCTGTCATTTTTGGCTCTGTGACCTGGGGCAAGTCACTTCACTTCTCCGTGCCTCAGTTTCCTCATCTGCAGAAATGGGGATTCTCTCCCTGTTTTCCTTCCTAGACTGTGAACCCCATGTGCACCTTGATTATCTTGTATCTTCCCCAGTGCTTAGTACAGTGCTTCAATCAGTTGTATTTATTGAGTTCTTACCATGTGCAGAGCACTGTACTAAGCGCTTGGGAGAGTAGAGTATAACAGAGTCGGTAGATAAGTTCCTTGTCCACGATGAGCTTATAGCCTAGAGACTTGTGCATGACACATAGTAAAGCATTTAACAAATACTATCCTTATTATTACTATATAGAAATAATAAAAAGAGAGTCATAGTTCCTTTAAACTGTGTTTACAAGCTTCCTTTTAATAATTAATAATAATAATTATGGTATTTGTTAAGCGCTTATTATGTGTCTGGCACAGTTCTAAACCCTGGGGTAGATACAAGAGAGTCGGGTTGGACACAGTCCCTGTCCCACATGGGGCTCAGCATGGCTCAGTGGAAAAAGTCTGGGCTTTGGAGTCAGAGGTCATGGGTTCAAATTCCTGTTCCGCCAACTGTCAGCTGTGTGACTTTGGGCAATTCACTTAGCTTCTCTGTGCCTCAGTTACCGCATCTGTAAAATGGGGATTAAAACTGTGAGCTTCCCGTGGGACAACCTGATCACCTTGTAGCCTCCCCAGCGCTTAGAACAGTGCTTTGCACATAGTAAGCGCTTAACCAATACCATCATTATTATTATTAATCCCCATTTTATAGATGAGGGAACTGAGGCCCAGAGAAATGAAGTGACTTGCTCAAAGTTGTATAACAGATGAGTGGCAGAGTCGAGATTAGAACCCATAATCTTCTGACACCCAGGCCTGTGCTCTATCCCTTGGGCCACACTGCTTCTTCAGTCATCTTGGTGGTGACCTAGATGGTGTAACTCTCTGAGCAGTTCAAGTGCTCAAATGCAATATAATAATAATAATAATAATAAAGATAATTATGGTGTTAAATGCAGAGTCCCCCTGAGGCCCTTCTAGACCCTGGAAAATTCTGTGCCAACCAAAGGTGTGGAGATGGCGAATGTGATGAGCATACCACCCTTTGTTCAAAGACCCTGCTCCCCCTTTCACAATGAACCAGACATGGTTGGTGTTTTTAAAATGGTATTTGTTAAGTGCTTATTATGTGCCAGGCACTGTTCTAAGTGCTGGGGTAGACTTTTTGTTTATGGTATTTGTCGAGCTCTTATTTTGCCCAGAGCACTGTACTAAGGGCTCGGGAGAGTACAACGGAACAGAATTAGCAGCCATATTCCCTACCCATAATGAACTTACAGTCTAGAGGGTGATGAAGATGTTAATATGAATAGGTAATTCATAATGGATAATTTAAAGGTCTGTACATAAGTGCTGTGGGGTTGGTCACAGATGGAGGTGCATAGATGAAACAGAAGGGAGAGTGAGCCAGGGGAAAGAGGGTTTAATCGGGGAAGGCCTCTTGGAGATGTGATCTCAGATACAAGCTAATCAAGTTGGACATAGTCCATGTCGCACAAAGGGCTCACAACCTTATCCCCCATGTTACAGATGAGGTAACTGAGGCCCAGAGAAGTGAAGTGACTTGACCAAGGACACAAAGCAGACAAGTACCTCGTCTGTAAAGTGGGGATGAAGACTGAGTCCCCTGTGGGACAACCTGATCACCTTGTAACCTCCCCAGCACTTAGAACAGTGCTTTGCACATAGTAAGGTCTTAATAAATGTCATTATTATTATTATCATTATTATTATTATTATTATTAAAAGTGGCACAGTCAGGTTAGAATACAAGTTCTCTGACTCCTAAGCCCGTGATCTTTCCACTAGACCAAACAGCTTCTGGATTTCATGCTTAGAGGCCAGTATCTCTGAAAGGGATTTGATCCTCAAAGCGCATTATTCAAGAAGATTCCTGTAAGAATTAGAAAATGCCAGCCCTAACTTTTGACCATTTAGTTTTTTCACCCCTGCAGTTTGATACCAGATTTTCCACCTACTCCACGCTAGGGCAGGAGGTACATCTCTACTCTAGTGCAGGTAGGTAGTGCAGACATAGGTGAAATTATATTCTAGAAATACTCACACCCATTTTTTCTAAGGTATTCATTAAGCGCTTACTATGTGTCAGGCATTGCACAGGGGAAGTAGTGTGGCTCAGTGGAAAGAGCATGGGCTTGGGAGTCAGAGGTCATGGGTTTGAATCCTGGCTCTGTCACTTGTCAGCTGTGTGACCTTGGGCAAGCCACTTAACTTCTCTGTGCCTCAGTTGCCACATCTGTAAAATGGAGATTAAGACTGTGAGCCCCACGTGGGACAACCTGATCAATTTGTATCCTCCCCAGTGCTTAGAACAGTGCTTCACACATAGTAAGTGCTTAACAAATACCACTATTATTATTATTATTATTATTACTGAGCACTGGGGTAGATTCAAGCTAATCAGGTTGGACATAATCCCCATCTCAAATGGGGCTCCCAGTCTTAATCCTCATTGTACAGATGAGGTAGCCGAGGCATAGAGAAGAGAAGTGACTTATCCAAGGTCACGCAGCAGACAAGTGGCAGGACTGGGATTAGAACCCAGGTCTTTTTGCTTCCCAGGCCTTTGCTCACTCTGCTAGATTTTCATTCATTCATTCAATCAATCGTATTGAGTGCAGACCACACTGCTTCTCATGCTTTTTAAGAAGCAGCGTGGCTCAGAGGAAAGAGCCCGGACTTTGGAGTCAGAAGTCATGGGTTCAAATCCCGGCTCCACCAATTGTCAGCTGTGTGACTTTGGGCAAGTCACTTCACTTTTCTATGCCTCAGTTTCCTCATCTGTAAAATGGGAACTGTGGGCCCCCCGTAGGACAACCTGATCACCTTGTAACCTCCCCAGCTCTTAGAACATTGCTTTGCACATAATCAGCGCTTAATAAATGCCATCGTTATTATTATGCTTTTTAGCACAGGACCCTACATTGCAGCTATAGGCAGAACTATATTCTAGAATTACTCCCATTTTAACACGGCCCCTAAATGTCAGAATTTCTAGCTGGGTTGAGGAATGAATTCAAACTTTATCTTGGATGGCGATTGGTTTTATACACAGCATGTTGTTCTAATGACTTGAAGAGCTTCCTGGGATTCTGTGTTCCTACTTCAGCATCATGACGATGGGGAGGATGATACACTCTGATATCCTTTGAACTCCTGATGAACCTCAAGAGGTTGCAGATGAAGAGAGGTTTTGCAAATGCCAGCAATTTTTTACTCTTTAAAGAAATGAAACTCGAATGCCAGATGTTGAGAAGTCAAGAGTCATATAAAGCTATACATAGGAGAAACAAAACAGTGAAAAGCAGGGTTGGGATGGAAGTGAAAAAAAGTCACTTGACAAAAACAGAAACATTTGCTTGTTTTTATGCCTTAATGCCTTCTATTCACGGGACATCCATATTTAAAGTGATATTCCCAGTTCGGTTCCCTTGCCTCCTGCTACTGAAACTACACATCGGTTTCCTTAAACGGTTCTCTCGCAAGAGAAAGAACCCCCCTCAAACATTGCTGAAGAGCCCACAGCCCTAGCCAAGAATCATCTCCCTCCCCATTGTCTCTGGGATCCTGGTAGATGGCAAATATTAATGTTTTCATGGAGAAACTGAGGCAAAGAGAGCCTCGAGGAGGGTGATTCAACCTATAGTAATAACAAAAATTATAGTATTTGTTAAGTGCTTGCTATGTTGTACTTCCCAAGCGCTTCGTAGAGTGCTCTGCACACAGTAAGGGCTCAATAAATACGATTGAATGAATGAATGTGCCATACATTGTTCTAAGCACTGGAGTAGATACAAGGTAATTGGGTTGGCATAGTCCCTTTCCCACATGAGGCTCACAGTCTTGATTTCCATTTTACCAATGAGGTAACTGAAATACAGTGCTTTGTACAGTGCTCTGCACACAGTAAGTGCTCAATAAATACGATTGAGTGAATGAATGAGCTACATAGAAGTTAAGTGACTTGCCCAAGGTCACACAACAGCCAAGTAGTGGAGCTGGGATTGGAACCCATGTTCTCTGACTCCCGAGCCCATGCTCTTGATGCTAGGTGCTTCTCCTTGGAGAATGTGGAACACCTCCCTCTAAACTATAAAGTTGTTTTTTTTATGGTATTTGTTAAACACTTACTTTGTGCCAGCCACTGTGCTAAGTGCTGGGGTAGATATAAGCTTATCAGGTTGGACACGGTCCATGTCCCACATGGGGCTCATGGTTTTAATCCCCATTTTACAGATGGGGGAAAGCAGCATTAGGCCCTGTGTTCTAATCCCGTCTCTGCCACGTATCTGCTGTGTGACCTTGGGTAAGTCGCTTTACTTCTCCGTGCCTTAGTTACCTTATCTGTAAAATGGGGATTAAGACTGTGAGTCCCATGTGGGACAGGGGCTGTGTCTAACCTGATTAGCTTGAACCTATCCCAGCGCTTAGAACAGTGCTTGACACGTAGTAAGTGCTTAACAATTACCATCATTATTATTACAGATAAGGTAACTGTGGCACAGGGAACTGAAGTGACTTGCCCAAGAGCATATGGTGGACAAGTGTCAGAGGAAAGATTAGAAACGAATGAAGCACTTAGTACAGTGCTCTGCACACAGTAAGTGCTCAATATGATTGAATGAATGAATACATCTATAATTCTATTTATTGATATCGATGCTATTGATGCCTGTCTACTTGTTTTGATGTCTGTCTCCCCTATTCTAGACTGTGAGCACGTTGCTGGGTAGAGATTGTCTCTATTTGTTCCTGAATTGGACTTTCCAAATGCTTAGAAAAGTGCTCTTTACAAAGTAAGCGCTCAATAAATACGATTGAATGAGTGAATGAATGAACCCAGGCCCTTCTAGGCCACACTGCTTCTTCTCTTTGTGGGTAAGGAATGTGTCGACCCACTCTGCTGTATTGTACTCTCCCAAGTGCCAAGTACAGTGCTCTGCACACTGTCAATGCTCAGTAAATACCACTGATTAATACAGTTGTCCTATAGTTACATCTTTTCTGGGCTATAAAATAGTGCAAACTACAAGTCAAATGACTTAAATTCCTCTCCTTTTCAATCTCTAATCTTAAGTAAGTCAATCTAGGGCAAAGAAGAACAGCAGATGTGAACCAGTCAAATATGGAGTTGACAGTGTGGAATTGAGGGAAACGAGACTCTGAGAGCAGCATGGTTTTCCAGGAAAGAGAAGCCAGGAGTCCTGGACTCTAGCCTCAGCTCTGCTACTGGTCTGCTAAGTGACCTTGGGCATGTCCTTTTACCTCTGTGGATTTCTAGGAAAGAGAAGCCAGGAGTCCTGGACTCTAGCCTCAGCTCTGCTACTGGTCTGCTAAGTGACCTTGGGTATGTCCCTTTACCTCTGTGGATTTCAGTTTCCACATATATAATACGAGGATAATAAGAGCTCACCTCTCCCTACCCCTCTAGCTGCTCAGTCTCCCTCCCTGTCTTCCTCTGTCTTATTTTATCTTCTCCTCTGGCCTTCCCCTCTTTACTTTTCTCACATCAATGCAAAGTCCAGATCTTTGAGCTAGTTACAAATAAAATCGAAAGCTTTTATTTTGAAGACCTCGACCTTAGAAATAATATTCTGAGGCTTTTCCGCAAGCCTGCCTCTACTACCTCCCTGTGTCTCTGTTTTCTCATCTGAAAAGTGAGGATTTAATACTGGTTTTCTGTCTCAGAGTGTCAGCCTGTGTAGGACAGGGACTAAGTCTGATCTCTTTTTTGAAAATTGTATTTGTTAAGCTCTTATTATATACCAGACGCTGCACTAAGCCCTGGAGTATATACGCACTAATCAGGTTGGACACAGTCCCACAAGGAGCTCAAAGTACTAATCCCCATTTTACAGATGAGGTATCTGAGGCACAGAGAAGTTATGTGACTTGCCCAAGGTCACTCAGCAGGCAATGCTAAAGTAGGGATCAGAGCCCAGTTCCACTGATTCCCAGACCCTTGCTCTTTCTACTAGTCCACGCTGATTACATTGTATCGATCCCAGCACAGTGCTTGGTACGGAGTAAGTGCTTAACAATTATTATCATTGTTATTATCATCATTATTATTCACCTGAGACAGTCACCAATAATGATAATAATAATGATGATATTTGTTAAGTGCATACTATGTGCTAGGCACTGGGTTGGATACAATCAAATCATATTGGACACAGTCCTTGTCCCACGTGGGGCTCACAGTCTCAACCCCCATTTTATAGATAACTGAGGCCCAGAGAAGTGAAGCAACTTGCCCAAGGTCCCACAGCAGAGAAATGGTGGAGCCTAGATTAGAACCCATGATCTTCTATCTCCCAAGCCCATGCTGTAGCCATTACGGCATGCCGTTTCTCCAGTCCAGCACAGCACTCCGAAGCGGTGGCCCTGCCAGTCTTAGTGTATCAAGAAAACTGCCTCTGACCCTTGTCTCAGAACCTCAGAGCTTCGGCTCTAAATCAGATATTTTGAAAATGTATAGTCTCACATCCTGTTTGCCAGAACCCCAGAAGCTCAAGAAGCACAATGGGGGTTAATACAAAGAACAACAGAGTAATTCCACGCACATTTCCCCAAGGAACAGAGACCCGAAGGAGAACATGCTTCTAAAACCGGGAAGTAGCATTTCTGGAGGAGCCCTGAGCCCTATTAAGAGAGGCAGATTCGCAGCATCCCCACTGGCCTTCCACAACCTCCTAATGATAATAATTGTGGTATTTGTTAAGCACTTACTATGTGGCAGGCACTGTACTAAGCTCTGGGGTGGATCAAGCAAATTGGGTCGGACACAATCCCTGTCCCACATGAGGCTCACAGTCTTAATCCCTATTTTACAGATGAGGTAACTGAGGCATGGAGAAGTGAGGTGACTCACTCAAGGCCACACACGGCAGACAAGTGGCAGAGCCATGATTAGAACTCATGACTCTCAGGCCTGAAAGCCACTATGCCATGCTGTTTCCCCCCTTCTCCTCCCCTCCTCTCTCCCTTTCGGCCAGGCGGCCCTTCAGGACCCAGGAAAATTCTTAGTGCAGGGATGGCAGCTCTCCACTTGGTTAGTAAGGCTCACTGTCTTCTAATAGACTGCAACGTGACTCAGTGGAAAGAGCCCGGGCTTTGGAGTCAGAGGTTCAAATCCCGGCTCTGCCAATTGTCAGCTTTGTGACTTTGAGCAAGTCACTTGACTTCTCTGGGCATCAGTTCCCTCATCTGTAAAATGGGGATTAAGACTGTGAGCCCCAAGTGGAACAACCTGAAGACCCTGTATCCTCCCCAGCGCTTAGAACAGTGCTTTCCACATAGTAAGCGCTTAACAAATGCCATCACCACCATCATCATCATCATCATCATCTAAGGAAGAAGAAGAAAACCCCTGGGCTTGCAAAGTAAAATACTGGGAAAAGCACACCATTAAAAATCAAGTGGAGGAAGCATTTCAGTTCTGGCTGGGAGAAAAAGTTGGATGACTTCAGTGGGTTTTTCCCCAGCCTATTAATTTCTATGCCTGGAGGCAGTAGACTTCAATAGGGAAGGGGTCAGGGTGTGTGCATGCATGCGTGCGTGTGTGTGTTTACAGAAGCATCATTTTCAGAGGAAAAAAAGGCAGGTCAGCATCTGTTAATTTACTTTGCCCAGCGATCGTCAATGATCCTGGCTTTCTGCACATTCCACATTCACTTCATGATGATGGCAACCGAATCCCCTATCACCTATCAATATCAATCAATTCAATGTATTCACTGAGCGCTTACTATGGGCAGAGTAATGTACTAAGCACTCAGTATGTCCAAGACTGAGCTCCTTATTTTCCCTCCAGAACCCTGCCCTCTCCCAGACTTTCCCGTCACTGTAGACAGCACTACCAACCTTCCCGTCTCACAAGCTCTCAACCTTGGTGTCATCCTTGACTCCACCCTCTCATTCACCTCACACATCTAATCTGTCACCAAAACTTGCCAGTCACACCTCCACAACATCGCCAAGATCTGCCCTATTCTCTCCATCCAAACTGCTACCTTACTGGTTCAATCTCTCATCCTCTCCCGACTGGATTACTGCATCAGCCTCCTCTCTGATCTCCAATCCTCCTGTCTCTTCCTGCTTCAGTCTATACTTCACTCTGCTGCCCGGGTTATCTCTGTACAGAAATGCTCTAGGCATGTCACTCCCCTCCTCAAAAATCTCTGGTGGTTGCCTGTCAGTCCACGAATCAAGCAAAATTCTTCACTCTTGGCTTCAAGGCTGTCCATCACCTCGCCTCCTTCTATCTCACCTCCCTTCTCTCCTTCTCCAGCCCAGCCCGCACCCTCTGCTCCTCTGCCACTAACCTCCTCACTGGGCCTCGTTCTCATTTGTCCCGACGTCGACCCCCGGCCCACGTCCTACCCCTGGCCTGGAATGCCCTCGCTCCACACATCCACCAAATTAGCTCTCTTCCTCCCTTCAAAGCCCTACTGAGAGCTCACCTCCTCCAGGAAGCCTTCCCAAACTGAGCCCCCTTTTTCCTCTCCTCCTCCCCAACCCCCTCCTCTGCCCTACCTCCTTCCCCTCCTCACAGCACTTGTACATATTTGTTACTCTATTTTACTTGTACATATTTACTACTCTATTTTACTAATGATGTGCACATAGCTACAATTCTATTTATTCCAATGGTTTTGACACCTGTCTACATGTTTTGTTTTGTTGTCTGTCTCCCCCTTCTAGACTGTGAGCCCGTTGTTGGGTAGGGACCATCTCTATATGTTGCCAACTTGTACTTGCCAAACGCTTAGTACAGTGCTCTGCATACAGTAAGTGCTCAATAAATACGACTGAATGAATGAATGAATTTGGGAGACTATAATACAAAAGAATTGGCAGGCATGTTTTCTGCCCATAAGGAGCTTATAGTCTAGAGAGGGAGACAGGCATTACTATGAATAAGTAATCTATAATGTATAATTTAAAGATATGTACATAAGTGCTGAGGGGTTGGCAGTGGGGCAAATATCAAATGTCCAAAGGTCACAGATACATATGCGTAGATGACGCGGAAGGGTGAGTGAGGCGGGGAAAAGTGGGCTTAATCAGGGAAGGCCTTGATATTAATAATGAATCATTTGTTCACATAAATATCTGTCTTGCCCTCTAGACTGCAAGTTCGTTTTGGGAAGGGAATGTGTCTGCTAATTCTGCTGCATTGTGCTCTCTCAAGTGCTTAGTACAGTGCTCCGCATATAACAAGTGCTCAATAAATACAATTAATTGAATAATGATGGCTCAGTTCTCTTTCCTACAGGAGCTCAAAGTGCTTCTCCTCCCCTGAGAGGCAGACTGGGGAATTTTTATGATTTCAGGTGGGGAGGCTGAAGACCAGAATTGCTGACTGCCTTTCCTAAATCACACAGGTCACATCTAATAATATAATAATAATTGTAGCCTTTGTTAAGTGTTTACTATGAGCCAGGCACTGTATTAAGCACTTGGGTAGATAGAAGGTAATTAGGTTGGACACAGTTCCCTCTCCCATGTTGGGCTCACAGTCTTCATCCCCATTTTACAGATGAGGTAACTGAGGGACAGAGAAGTAAAGTAACTTGCCCAAAGACAGCAGACAAGTGACAAAGACAGCATTAGAACCCTGGACCTTCTGAATCCCAGTCCTGTGCTCTATTAGGCCACGTAGCTTTAGGCTTTCCCCAATTAAGCCCTCTTTTTCCTGACTCGCTCTCCTTTCTGCCTTTCATTCATTCAATTGTATTTATTGAGCACTTACTCTTTGCAGAGTATTGTAGCAAGAGCTTGGAAAGTACAATTCAGCAACAAATAAAAACAAAGACAATTCTGCCTTGTCTCGACACTTGGATCTGTGACCTATGGGTATCTGATATTCGCCCCACCCCAACCCCACAGCACTCCTTTACATATCTTTAAATTATATATTAATTCCTTATTCATTCTTATTAATGTCTGTCTACCCCTCTAGATTGTGAAGCCCATCAAGGGCAGGGAACGTGCCTGTTAATTCTTTTGAATTGTACTCTCCCAAGTGTTTAGTACAGTGCTCTGCACATAGTAAGTGCTCAATAAATAACATTGTTTGATTGCTTGACCACAGGGTCAAAGAAAGGGCCAGGATAAGGGGGGGGAATGAGGAGGCCCTGGATTTCCATTGTTTTGTTTATTTTAACATAATCCTCTTTCCTGGCTGTTCAAGTGCTATGCAGGTTAATCCTCACTACCGTACACCTGCACTTGATAATAATGGCAATCATTTCACCATTGTGACCTATTGGAAAGAGCATGGGCATGAGAGTCAGGGGACCTGGGTTAGAATCCTGGCTCTGCCACTTGTTTGCTTTGTGAACTTGGGCAAGTCACTTCACTTCTCTGGGCCTCAGTTCCCTCACCAGCAAAATGAGGATTCAATACCTGCTCGCCCTCCGACTGAGCCCTCTGTGGGACTTGATGATCTCATTTCTACCTCAGCATTTAGGACAATGTTTGGCACATAGTAAGTGCTTTACAAATACCATATTATTCTTAGGTTGTAAACCCTTCCCGGGGCAGCGTCTGTGTAATTTCCACTTGTATTCTCTATACCAGTACTTAATACAGTGCTCTGCACAAAGTAAGCACTTAATACAATTCCTTATTCATAGGTGAAGCAGCATGACTTTATGGGCAGCAGTGGCATGGAAGAGAGTCAAGGATGTAGACAAGTTTATTGCGTGGAAAGAGGCAATGGTAATCCACTTCTGTATATTTACCAAGAAAATTCTATGGATACACTACCAGATTGATTGCAGATGGAGGTGGGGCGTTCTGAGAGAGATGTGTCAATGGCGTAGCTATGGGTCAAAGACAACCTGATGGCATAAGACAAGATACTGATAGACCAAGAGAAGCCCTACTGTTATTTAAGTTTTATTAACGTGAGCCATTTTTCAGTGAGGGTCAAGGAAGCCTAGGATAGGGGAACAATTTTGGTTCCCTCATAGTAATTATAGAATTTGTTAAGTGCTTACTATAGGCCAGGCACTGTACTAAGCACTGGAGAGGATACAAGCAAATCGTGTTGGACAAGGTCCTTGTCCCATGTGGGGCTCATCATCTCAATCCCCATTTTACAGATAAGGTAACTGAGGAGCAGAGAAAAGTGAAGTGACTTGCCCAGGGTCACACAGCAGACAAATGGTGGAGAAAGAATTAGAACCCATGATCTTCTGATTCCCAGGCTCACGCTCTGTCCATTACGCCATGCTGCTTCTCATCTGAATCAATCAATCAATCGTATTTATTGAGCACTTACTGTGTGCAGAGCACTGTACTAAGCGCTTGGGAAGTACAAGTTGGCAACATATCTGAATGAGATATTACAGCTGTAGAGGGTTCAGAAAAGTGAAACCAGGATCATTATTAAGAGAAGCTGAAAAGATTAGCATTCTTTATCCTAGAAAGATAAAGGCTGAGACAGGATATTCATTCAATCCTATTTATTGAGCGCTTACTGTGTGCAGAGCACTGTACTAAGAGCTTGGGAAGTCCAAGTCGGCAACATCTAGAGATGGTCCCTGCCCGACAGCGGGATCACAGTCTAGAAGGGGGAGACAGACAGCAAAACAAAGCATATTAACAAAATAAAATAAATATGTACAAGTAAAATAGAGTAATAAATACGTACTATGATATGACTAGCATCTATGACCATCTCTATATGTTGCCAACTTGTACTTCCCAAGCGCTTAGTACAGTGCTCTGCATACAGTAAGCACTCAATAAATACAATTGAATGAATGAATCTATGAATCATGAAATGTCTGGGCAGGGAGAACATGAAATTGTCATTCCCCAAATTCTAAAACCTCAGGATGAGAGGATGCCCACTGACACTTGAAAGTGGCTGGTTCAAAAAAAAAAAATAAAATAAAAAGGGAAGCAGTATGGCCTAGTGGATAGAGTAAGAGCCTGGGAGTAAGAGAGCCTGGGTTCTAATCCTGTCTCCACCACTTACCTACCCTGCAAGCCTACATTGGGCAAGTCACAACCTTTCTGTACCTCAGTTTCCTCAACTGCAAAAAATGGGGATTCAATATCTGTTCTCCCTCCAATATGATTGTGAGCACTGAGCGAATACCATAAAAAAGAAAGACTTTTTCACAAGGTGGGTGGAAAAGATATTGAATTGGTCACCTCAAGAAAATGTGCAGGCCAAAATGATCAATATATTAAAGAAGGCTTTGGATGTATTCATTGATGAAGCGTCCATAATGGTTACTACAGGGAGAGGAAGGCAAGTAGAACGCAAGTTAAGGATGTTAGGTGGCACATCCCTAAGCATTAGGATGTATGTCAAGTCACGTGTTCTTGTAAGTAATGATGATGATTAATAATGATAGTAATAGTGGTATTTGTTGAGTGTTGAAGGAAGCTGATATCTGAATACAATTCTGATCCTTTGAGAAACAACTCCACAGGCAGGGGCATTTTCAAACATCCTTGAATTTCGCATATAATTGTTAGAATATTCATTCATTCGTTCAATCGTATTTATTAAGCTCTTACTTTGTGCAGAGCACTGTACTAAGTGCTTAGGAAGTACCAGTCGGCAACATATAGAGACGGTCCCTACCCAACAACAGGCTCATGGTCTAGAAGGGGGAGACAGACAACAAAACATGTGTACAGGTGTCAAGGCATCAGAATGAATAGAAGTAAAGCTAGATGCACATTATTAACAAAATAAACAGAATAGTAAATGTGTACAAGTAAAATAGAGTAATAAATCTGCACAAACATATATATAGGTGCTGTGGGGAGGGGAAGAAGGTAGGGTGGGAGCGATGGGGAGGAGGAGAGGAAAGAGAGGGGATCAGTCTGGGAAGGCCTCCTGGAGGAGGTGAGCTCTCAGTAGGCCTTTGAAGGGAGGAAGAGGGCTAGCTTGGCGGATATGTGGAGGGAGGGCATTCCAGGCCAGGGGGAGGACATAGGCCGGGGGTCGACGGTGGTACAGGCGAGAACGAGGCCCAGTGAGAAGGTTAGCAGTGAGGACCAGAGGGTGTGGGCTGGGCTGGAGAAGGAGTGAAGAGAGGTGAGGTAGGAGGGGGTGAGGTGATAGACAGCCTTGAAGCCGAGAGTGAGGAATTTTTGCGTGATTCATAGGTTGACAGGCAACCACTGGAGATTTTTGAGGAGGGGAGTAACGTGCCCAGAGCGTTTCTGTACAGACAATCTGGGCAGCAGAGTGAAGTATAGACTGAAGTGGGGAAGAGGCAGGAGAATGGGAGATAAGAGAGGAGACTGATGAACATTCACTATGGGAACACACATCTGAAAAGACACACAGATGATTATGAAGTGTTCCTCAGAATCAGAAAAAATGCTGTCAATTTACAGTTAGACGGAAGAAAGCCAAGATTACATATCAGTCTACATCTGGCAAATGTATTCCCCCAAACGTCTCCATTGGTGACACAGAGCTGAAGGCTGTCAATGAATGTAAGCTTGTTGTCAACAAGGAACACATCTACCAACTCTCTGTATTGAACTCTCCCAAGCACTTAGCAGAGTGCTCTGTGTGTCGCACAGTGCTCTGTGCACAGCAAACGCTCAATAAGTGCCACTGATGGTTAGGCAGCACCCTGTTGTTCGATGCAAAGATAGATGGGGACTGGTGTGTCCTTCTGGAAACTGACTGACAGAGTGACATGCCAACATGGCATGAGGACTAAACTGAAGGTCTCGAGAAAATGGAGTGTCCAACCTTTATGGATTTATCAAAGATGCTACAGCCAAGTCCTTAAGCAGTTCCACTGAACATTGAATGGTAAGATGGGATCACAAACAATGAGGCCATGGAATGTTCTCAGTTCACCAGCATCCAATGGGGTGCATCGCATCACACATTTTCTGTGTGAGACAAGAGGGACAAAATACCTAACAGGAGGATTCCCAAATAGCTGCTCTTTCAACAGCTGAAATGGGGTAACTGTAATGGGAGAGACGGAAGAAGCATCATGGCCAAGTGGAAATAATAATAATGGCATTTGTTAAGCACTTACTATGCGCCAAGTACTGTTCTAAGCACTGGGGGAGATACAAGGTAATCAGGTTGTCCCAGGTGGAGCTCACAGTCTTAATCCCCATTTTACAGATGAGGTCACTGAGGCTCAGAGAAGTTAAATGACTTCCCCAGAGTCACACAGCTGACAAGTAGCAGATGCGAGATTAGAGCCCATGACCGCTGACTGCCAAGTCCGGGCTATTTTCACTAAGCCAATATGGACTTGGAGTCAGAGGACCTTGGCTCTAATCCCAGCTTGGCCATGT
This sequence comes from Tachyglossus aculeatus, assembly GCF_015852505.1. Taxonomy (NCBI): domain Eukaryota; kingdom Metazoa; phylum Chordata; class Mammalia; order Monotremata; family Tachyglossidae; genus Tachyglossus; species Tachyglossus aculeatus. Next base: position 86,704,356 of record NC_052069.1, read on the forward strand.
GTCTATTGTGTGTCCTTGGGCAAGTCACTTCACTTTTTTGGTACCTCAGTTACCTCATCTAAATAATGGGGAGTAAGACTCTGAGCCCCAGGAGGGACATTGACTGTGTCCAACCTGATCAGCTTGTATCTACCCCAGGGCTTTTTCAGTACTTGGCGCATTGTAAACACTTAACAAATACCATTTTTAGAGGAAAAAAAAGTAATTTAAAGACACAGTGAACCAAAATCTCAAACAGTGCCACATAGTATTGGATATGTGGGAAATAGCTGCAGGAAGAAGATTGGTCTGGTGCATACAAATTGAAAAGGGGGTGATTATCTTAGAGATAACAGTAGTAATTGGGCATTTGCTAGTGCATACTCTGTGGTAAGCACTGTACTCATCACTGGAGCATGTAGAAGATCATCAGATAAGACATAGTCATGGGGCTAGTGGTCTAAGTGGGAGGGAGAAGAGGCAGTAAGTCCCCATTTTACAGATGAATAAGCAGAGGCACAAAGAAATTAAATAACTTGCCCAAGGTCACAGAGCAGATAAGAAGCGGTACTGGGATTAGAACCCAGGTCCTCTGGCTCCCGTGCTTGTGCTCATTCCCTTAGACCATGTGGCTTCAGAAGCCTCAGGAAGATTGTGAGGTCAAAAGCAAGGAATAGAAGCAAGTCAGACACCACAGATGGTGAGTGCAACTTTGCAGCAAGAGGCAGAGTCATACGCATGCTCTGGAGGAGATATCTTCGATTACGCATTTGTCCTATCAGCCATGTATACCAATTAAATTTAATTACCAGTTGTGCCATCCTCAAGTTCAGAAGACAGCGTTTGTACCCTCTTTCTCAGGAAATGTGTCTGCTATATTACTGTATTGTATTCTCCCAAGCACCTTAATACAGTGTTCTGCACACAGTAAGTGCTCAATACATACAATTGATTGATTGTTACGAAGCCTGCTTGCTTTTCCAGTTCCCCAAGCGTCCAGCATGCCACTGAAGCGAAATGGAGGCATTTGAACACAAATTAGACATCAACATTTACTTCTGAAGCATTTGAATCTTGCACAGTTACATATTCCTACAGTAGCCAAAACTTGAATTTGGCACCAGACTAAAGACAGTCTTCCCTGTGCTGTTTAAAACTTTGGCCCCAATCCCTAGCACAATCCTGCGTGCAGATTAAATGCAAACATTCATTTATCCTGTAATTGTGTTGACTCTATAATAAATTGCTCAGAAGAAATTGTAACAATTCAAAACCAAAATCCCATCTAGGGCTAACCAGGAATGGGGCTCATATTTCTCTAGACGTCACACTGGAAGAATTTTTCCACACAGCTAGAGCCTTGCTAAGAACAACACTTTTGGGCCTCTGCTCTTTATTTTTGGACTGTGGTAATACAATAATCTCCTAAAGACTTAACTTGTTTTTCCTCGCCGGTTCCTCCTTCAAGTTTTCCTGACAACTTCGGTGCCTTTCTCCGTACTAAAAAAAAAAGCTTTTGAGAGGCTGCCCCGATCGGAGTTCAGACGGAATGTTTTGCGGCAACAACATCATACTGATCGGTAATTAAAACGCTCCTGAGCTCGACGAGGGACGGAGCGGTGCCGAGCCAAACCTTTCTAAAAATAGAGACTCTGCCAAACACTAATCAGTGGTCAAATCCCGGGACCTAAGAACTCTCCGGTGACTGTGGGCGGGTAAACAACTGAAAGAAAGGCTGTGACTCCCTCGGCCAAAAGTAGACAGTAATATGCAGCTTTCAGTACATTCTCACTGCTAAACCGGCCTCTCTTTGTGCTTATAAAAGAGCTGGCCTTCCCCATCGCTGATGTCGGCTCCAGCGGGACTGAAAAGGGAACAGTGGGTACTGAGCTCTTCGGAGTCAACAAGCCCAAGGCCTGATTATGTCATCCGAAGTCCCAGGCCGGGGAAATGGGAAGGGCTTCCATCCAAATCAGGGCTGGGCCTAAAAGCGAGGGGAAACTGGGGCAAAAAGCTACTTGAAGTCGAGTGTTTCTTGGAGACCCTGCTCTGTACCCAGGGGGTCAGAGCTCTGCCATCTGGTGGGGCGGGGGGATGGCTGGGCAGCCTCTGGCAGCTTTAAGGTAGACAGAGCTACTTTCAAAAAAAAAATTTAATGGTATTTGTTAAACACCAGCCACTCTACTCAGGAAAAGGGGTGGATACAAGTGAACAGGATGAACACAGTCCCTATTCCACATGGGGCTCACAGTCTTCATCCCCATTTTACAGATGAGGTAACTGAGGCCTGGAGAATAATAATAATTATAATAATAATAATGGCATTTATTAAGCACTTACTATGTGCAAAGCACTGTTCTAAGTGCTGGGGTAGATACAAGGTGATCAAGTTGTCCCACGTGGGGCTCACAGACTTAATCCCCATTTCCCAGATGAGGTAACTGAGGCCTGGAGAAGTGAAGTGACTTGCCCAAGGTCACAAAGCAGACACTAGGAGGAGCCAGGATTAGAACCCAGGTCCTTCTGACTCCCACGTCTGTGCTCTATCCTCTAGGCCATGAAGCTTCTCGCTTGACAGGGAGATTGTGCATTTGTAACATTTTTTTCATCTAGAGGCTTCTAAGACAGTACTAAGTTGTTAGTACAGTGTTAAGCACTTAGTACAGTGCTTTGCACACATTAAGCGATCAATAAATGTAATTGAATGAATTAATTCTAAGACACCACTGCCACTTCTGTTTCCTTTCCTGAGAATACATCAGAGAAGCAGCGTGGTTCAGTGGACAGAGCCCGGGCTTTGGAGTCAGAGGTCATGGGTTCAAATCCCAGCTCTGCCTATTGTCAGCTGTGTGACTTTGGGCAAGTCACTTCACTTCTCTGGGCCTCAGTTACCTCATCTGTAACATGGGGATGAAGACTCTGAGCCCCACGTGGGACAACCTGATTACCTCGCAACCTCCCCAGTGCTTAGAACAGTGCTTTGCACATAGTAAGCACTTCATAAATGCCATCATTATTATTATTATCAGGGAAAAACTGGTCCTGTGGGCACCACCTCCAAATTCATCTTGTGCCATCAACTCCATCACATCTTCATCTTGGACCCCCTTGAAAAATGAAATGAACTCCCTTAGACTATGAACTCCATGTGAGACAGAAATTGATTATCTTAAACTACCCCGGGCATAGTCTAGAGATTGTCACATAGTAAGCACTCAACAAATACCACAAGTATTTTTATTCTGATTAGTGCTTTTGAGGTTCAATGAGGCGCTGAGACTTTAAAGACAGTAAAAGGGTCTGGAGAACACCGGATGCTCTCCTCTAGGGGAAAATAGAGAGTGCTGAAATCCTGGAAAATTGGAGGGTGGATGGGAGGGAATTCCTCCTTATTTTACAGTTATGTATTTAATCATTTTCTGTGTATTTGGTCAGTCAAGAACACGGGTTTGAACACATAAATCACCTCACAAGAAGTGGAGCGAGCACATCCATGTTCAGTGATAGGAATGGTGCTGTTTCCAGGTCTCTGGAGTTCCTTAATCATCATCATCATCAATCATATTTATTGAGCGCTTACTATGTGCAGAGCACTGTACTAAGCGCTTGGGAAGTACAAATTGGCAACATATAGAGACAGTCCCTACCCAACAGTGGGCTCACAGTCTAAAAGGGGGAGAACAAAACCAAACATACTAACAAAATAGAATAGATATGTACAAATAAAATAAACAGAGTAAAAAATATGTACAAACATATATACATATATACAGGTGCTGTGGGGAAGGGAAGGAGGTAAGATGGGGGGATGGAGAGGGGGACGAGGGGGAGAGGAAGGAAGGGGCTCAGTCTGGGAAGACCTCCTGGAGGAGGTGAGCTCTCAGCAGGGCCTTGAAGGGAGGAGGAGAGCTAGCTTGGCGGATGGGCAGAGGGAGGGCATTCCAGGCCCGGGGGATGACGTGGGCTGGGGGTCGATGGCGGGACAGGCGAGAGCGAGGTACGGTGAGGAGATTAGCAGCAGAGGAGCGGAGGGTGCGGGCTGGGCTGTAGAAGGAGAGAAGGGAGGGGAGGTAGGAGGGGGCGAGGTGACGGACAGCCTTGAAGCCCAGGGTGAGGAGTTTCTGCCTGATGCGCAGATTGATTGGTAGCCACTGGAGATTTTTGAGGAGGGGAGTGACATGCCCAGAGCGTCTCTGGACAAAGATAATCCGGGCAGCAGCATGAAGTATGGATTGAAGTGGAGAGAGACACGAGGATGGGACATCAGAGAGAAGGCTGATTCTTAATCACAGCAGCCGAGTCAGAATGGCTCGCAGAAGGCTCAAAGCATGTGATGTCTTTCATGCTGGGAAGGGAGGGGACAGTCTTGTATTCTAGGCTGTGAACTCCCACCCTAGACTGAACGCTCACTGTGGGCAGGGAACCTGTTTACCAAGTCTGTTATATTGAACTCTCCCAAGCACTTAGTACAGTGCTCTGCACATGGTAAGCACTCAAATATGATTGATTGAGGGAAGGAGGGAGGAAAGGGAATAGTATGAAAAATCTTTTGCCCCCTGGCCTCCTAGTTCTATTGTCCACTCCCTCTTTTCTGACTGTCTATCACATGCTCTACTAGAGTGTCACCCTCAGGGGCAGTGACATTTTTTTTCCTTTGTTGTGCCTCAAATATTCTCCTGAGGGGATAGAAAATGTGGTATCCCGGCTCAAAATAAGATAGTGCACATGTAAAATAATTTATTGCCTAATAGTATGTTTGTATGTTGTATGTTCCCATCACTGTTGATGGCACTACCATTCTTCCCGTCTCACAAGCCCGCAACCTTGGTGTCACCCTCGACTCTGCTCTTTCGTTCACCCCACATCAAATCCATCACCAAAACCTGCTGCTCCCCTCTGCAACATTGCCAAGATCCGCCCTTTCTTCTCCATCCAAACCGCTACCCTACTTGTTCAATCTCTCATCCTATCCTGACTGATTACTGCATCAGCCTCCTCTCTGATCTCCCATCCTCCTGTCTCTTCCCACTTCAATCTATACTTCACGCTGCTGCCCGGATCATCTTCATGCAGAAACGCTCTGGGCATATTACTCCCCTCCTCAAAAATCTCCAGTGGCTACCAATCAACCATGCATCAGGCAAAAACTCCTCACTCTCAGCTTCAAGGCTGTCCATTCCCTCACCCCCTCCTACCTCACCTCCCTTCTCTCCTTCTCCAGCCCAGCCCGCACCCTCCGCTCCTCTGCCTCCACTAACCTCCTCACTGTGCCTTGTTCTCGCCTGCCCTGCCATCGACCCCGGGCCCATGTCCTCTGCCCGGCCTGGAATGCCCTCTTTCCGCACATCTGCCAAGCTTGCTCTCTTCTTCCCTTTAAAGCCCTACTGAGAGCTCACCTCCTCCAGGAGACCTTCCCAGACTGAGCATACCTATTCCTTTCCCTCTCCCCATCTTCCCCACCCTACATCCCTCCCCTCCCCACAGCACCTGTATATATGTTTGTACAGATTTATTACTCTATTTTACTTGTACATATTTACTATTGTATTTATTTTATTTTGTTAATATGTTTTGTTTTGTTCTCTGTCTCCCCCTTCTAGACTGTTAGCCCACTGTTGGGTAGGGACCATCTCTATATGTTGCCAACTTGTACTTCCCAAGTGCTTAGTATAGTGCTCTGCACATAGTAAGTGCCCAATGAATAAGACTGAATGAATGAATGTATGAATGTGCTTCAGACTAATCAAGGGCTAGCATAACAAAAGTCTGTCCTTTGACCTCCTTTTCCATCACATTGGGTGTTGGGTTTTTTTAGTGGCATTTGTTAAATGCTTACTATGTGTCAAGCACTGTTCTGAGCGCTGGGGTAGATACACATTCATCAGGTTGGGCACAGTTTCTGTCCCAAAGGGAGCTTAAAGTCTAAGTTGGAGGGAGGAGGATTTAATCCTTATTTTACAGGTGAGGTAAATAGGCACTACCCTCTCAGGCTCACACCTGGAAACTTTCCAGCATTTTACCAGTCTCGACTATGAGAGGAAGAATCAAACACATCACAAGCCCTCCTGGTTCATATCAGCCAGGACCTTCCGGGACTGGAGAAGCCTTGATGCCACGCAGGAAAGTTACACCACACCTCTGATCACCAAGGTTACTGGGGAAAGCTTTTTACTTAGTTTTACCAACATGCAAGGGAGTGACACTCTCACTCTCTCCCCACTCCCAAGGGTCCAGTACCAGTCTGTGGTCAAAGGAGACTGTTCTGCCATTGCTTCTTCTTTCTGCTTCCAAATGCTGCTGCTTCCTCCTTCTTGCTTCTCCTCTGAATGCTTCTGCTTCAGTGCTGCCTTCCACATGCCCCCTCATGATTCAAAATGAGCACATTTTAACTACCTTAGGCATGGCAGCTGTGGCTCTATGTAGCACTCATTGATTGGTCCAAGCCCGTAACTGGGTAGAAGAGGGAGAGAAAGTCACACCTCCCTCCATCCTCCGCCCCCATGGGTCAGCAATCACCTGTCTCAGGTAGAGCCCATCATTGCCTTCTCCCTGTTCTTCCTTCTTGTTGTTCACAGGGTCACAAATGGTCACTAATAAGGCAACATGTGAGCTCACCACAAACCAGAAGCATGCTCATTCCATTCCTAGCTTGGGCAGTGGCTCTAGTGAGTGGAAGGCAATCTTCTACAAGCCAAAACTCCCCTGTGCTGGGCAGCAGTGGCACCGGAGAGAGTCGAGAGCGGAGACTCAGGTTGACTGCACGGAAGGAGGCAGTTGTAAACCACTTCTGTATTTTTACCAAGAAAACTCTACGGATACACTACCAGAATGACTGCAGATGGAGGTGGGGCATTCTAGAAGAGACGTGTCATGGCGTCGCTATGGGTCGGAGATGACTCAGTGGCACAAGACAAGACAACTGAGGCACAGAGAAGTAAAGTGAATTGCCCGAAGTCACACAGCAAGCAATTAGGGTGTTAACCTAACTGTAAGATATAGGGGTGTGCAGACTTTCTACCCACCTCTACCATAGTATTATATCCCCAGGGGGCACTCAATAGATGTTGAGAGGGATTCTGTTCCTATTCATTCACTCTTTCAATCGTATTCACTGAGCGCTTACTGTGCGCAGAGCACTGTACTAAGCGCTTGGGAAGTACAAGTTGGCAACATATAGAGACAGTCCCTCCCCAACAACGGGCTCACAGTCTATAAGGGGGAGACAGACAACAAAACAAAATATATTAATAAAATAGTAAATATGTACAAGTGTAAATATGTACATATGTAAATGTGTAAATGCATTCATTCAGTCGTATTGAGCGTACTGTGTGCAGAGCACTGTACTAAGCACTTGGGAAGTACAAGTTGGCAACATATAGAGACGGTCCCTACTCAACAGCGGGCTCACAGTCTAGTAAATATGTACAAGTATTTCGGAAGTGTATGTATTCACTTCCTAAATACTTTCCCTCACCCCCAACAGAGTCCCTGGTCCCAATTCATCCCAACCACCACTCACTGCTTCCATTTCTCCTTTAAGTAGTTAAGGGCTTTTTTAAAAATGGCATTTGTTAAGCACTTACTATATACCAGGCACTGTAGTAAGTAGTGGGGTAGATTCAAGATAGATTCCATCTATCCAATTAGAGAAGCAGCGTGGCTCAGTGGAAAGAGCCCGGGCTTTGGAGTCAGAGGTCATGGGTTCAAATCCTGGCTCCGCCAATTGTCGGCTGGGTGACTTTGGGCAAGTCACTTCACTTCTCTGGGCCTCAGTTCCCTCATCTGGAAAATGGGGATGAAGACTGTGAGCCCCCCGTGGTACAACCTGATCACCTTGTAACCTCCCCAGTGCTTAGAACAGTGCTTTGCATATAGTAAGCGCTTAATAAATACCATCATTATTATTATTATTATTGGATACATGGGCCTCATAGTCAATCCGCATTTTATAGATGAGGTAACTGAGGCACAGAGAATTTAGGTGACTTGCTCAGTGTCACGCAGTAGACAAGTAATAGAGTTGGGATTAGAACCTAGGTCCTCCTGACTCCCAGGTAGGTGCTCCATCCATCCTAGGCCTTGCTGCTTCTTTTATTCATTCATTCATTCATTCATTCAATCATATTTATTGAGTGCTTACTGTGTGCAGAGCACTGGACTAAGCACTTGGGAAGTCCAAGTTGGCAACATCTAGAGATGGTCCCTACCCAACAGTGGGCTCACAGTCTAGAAGGGGGAGACAGAGAGCAAAACAAAACATATTAACAAAATAAAATAAATAGAATAAATATGTACAAATAAAATAGATAGAGTAATAAATCCATACAAACATATATACATATATACAGGTGCTGTGGGGAGGGGAAGGAGGTAAGGTGGGGGGGGGTGGGGAATCGAAGTAACGAACAAAGTTAGCCAGACCCCCTCCATTCTGAACCAAGGCAACTCATCGGTGATGAGGACCACTGCAGCTATTTGGTCACAGCTGCTATGGTAGCCAGAGTCGTTATCATCATCATCAATCATATTTATGGAGCGCTTACTGTGTGCAGAGCACTGTACTAAGCGCTTGGGAAGTACAAATTGGCAACATATAGAGACAGTATGGGCAAGTCTGTATGTTCTTACTAACTCCAACTCTTTAGGCTGGCAGACCACTTAATACCCTTAGCCAGCCTGAAATCTGTTCACCTGCTCCTTAATGGTAAATGCCCCTTCCTTCCCCGGCCGAATCTTAAATCCTCCTGAAGTGGATTAAGCTTTCAAATAAACTGTAGGGGATTGTAAATTACTGGAGGGCAGGGATCATATCTACCAAGCCTATTGCCCTGTAGCAATATTGGGAAGCAGCGTGGCTCAGTGGAAAGAGCCTGGGCTTGGGAGTCAGAGGCCATGGGTTCTAATCCCGGCTCCACCGCTTGTCAGCTGTGTGTCTTTGGGCAAGTCACTTCACTTCTCCGTGCCTCAGTTACCTCATCTGTAAAATGGGGTTGTCCCACGTGGGACAACCTGATTCATTCATTCAATTGCATTTATTGAGCACTTACTGTGTGCAGAGCACTGTACTAAGCACTTGGGAAGTACAAGTTGACAACATATAGAGACGGTCCCTACCCAACAACGGGCTCACATTCTAGAAGGGGGAGACAGACAACAAAACAAAATATATTAACAAAATAAAATAAATAGAACCTGATCACCTTGTATCCTTCCCAGCACTTAGAACAGTGCTTTGCACATGGTAAATGCTTACCAAATGCCATCATCATCATCATCTGTACTCTCTCAATACCTTAGTACGTTGTTCTGCACCCTGTAAGTGGTCAATAAATACCTCTGGATTGAATGATTGATTGATTCAGAGCACAGTCATAATAATAATAATTATTATTATGGCATTTGTTAAGTGCTTACTAGGTGCCAGGCACTGTACTAAATGCTGGGATGGATACAAGCCAATTGGGTTGGACACAGTCCCTGTCCCACGTGGGGCTCTCAGTCTCGATCCCCGTTTTACAGATGAGGTAACAGCGGCACAGAGAAGTGAAGTGGTTTTCCCTAGGCCACACAGCAGACATGTGGTGGTGTCGGGATTAGAACCCATGACTTCCTGACTCCGAGGCCTGTGCTCTATCCACTGCTCCATGCTGCTGCTTGTACTCTCCCAAGAACTTAGTACAGTGCTCTGCCACTGTAAATAAATATCACTGGATTGAATGGTTGATTAACTCAGAGCAGAGCAGAATGCCTCTGAAGGAGGGAGAAGGGTTCTTGGGCCTGAGCATCCCCTAAAAGGGAGCGGGTTCATAGTCTTTCAAGTTTCCTATTCCCCTCCAGATCCTCCACATTGGTTATGTGGCCAATGACAGGGCTTGGGAGTCAGAGGTCATGGGTTCTAATCCCAGCTCCACCACATGTCTGCTGTGTGACCTTGGGCAAATCACTTAACTTCTCTGAGCCTCAGTTACCTCATCTGTAAAATGGGGGTTAAGATTGAGCCCCACGTGGGACAACCTGATCACCTTGTATCCCCCCAGCGCTTAGAACAGTGCTGTGCACATAGTAAGTGCTTAACAAATGCGATCAATATTATTATTATGTTTATTTTATTGTTATAAATATCTTAATAACATATTTGTCATATAATAATATGATAATGTATTATATAATTATATTATAAATAATATAATATATAATAATTATAGTTATAATAAATATTATTATATTTATTCATTTTACTTGTATATATTTATTCTATTTATTTCATTCTGTTAATATGTTTTGTTTTGTTCTCTGTCTCCCCCTTCTAGACTGTGAGCCCACTGTTGGGTAGGGACCATCTCTAGATGTTGCCAAATTGTACTTCCCAAGCGCTTAGTCCAGTGCTCTGCACACAGTAAGCGCTCAATAAATACGGTTGACTGAAAGAATGAATGAATATGCAAGCAAGTCTTTTGGGCTTGGAAGCACTGGTAATTTCCCTGGCCCTCATTTCTCATGGCCCCTCTGTTAATAATTGTGGTGTTTGTTAGGTGCTTATTATGTATGTCCAGTCCCTCTCAGGATCACACCTGGAGAGTTTCCAGTACTATACCAGTCTTGGCTATTCCTTCCTTCATTCATTCATTCATTCAATTGTATTTATTGAGCACTTACTGTGTGCTGAGCACTGTATTAAGTGCTTGGAAAGTACAACTTGGCAACATGTAGAGACGGTCCCTACCCAACAACAGGCTCACAGTCTAGAAGGGGGAAACAGACATCAAAACAGAACAAGTAGTCAGGTGTCAATCAATCAATCAATCGTATTTATTGAGCACTTACTATGTGCAGAGCACTGTACTAAGTGTCAATACTATCAAAATAAATAGAATTATAGATATACACATATCATTAATAAAATAAATGGAATAATGAATACATACAGATATACACAAGTGCTGTGGTGTCTGCTGTGTGAGCTTTGGTAAGTTACTTCACTTCTCTGTGCCTCAGTTCCCTCATCGATAAAATGGGGATCAAGACTGTGAGCCCATGTGGGACAACCCGATCACCTTGCATCTACCTACCCTAGTGCTTAGAACAGTGTTTGGCAAATAGTAGGCACTTAACAAATACAATTATTACTACTATTATTATTATTATTATTTGGGAGGGAGAGTCAAGCAGAGGCCTACCCATTCCATTCCTAGCTTGGGCAGTGGCTAGAGAGTGGTAGCGCTTAGTACAGTGCTCTGCACATAGTAAGCGCTCAATAAATACGATTGATGATGATGGTAGACAATCTACTATAAGTTAAAACTCCACTGTGCTGGGCAGCAGCAGCAGGGGAGAGATTCGAGGGCGGAGACTCAAGTTTACTGCATGGAAGAAGAAAGTGGTAAACCACTTCAGTATTTTTACCAAGTAAACTCTATGGATACACTACCAGAATGACTGCAGACGGAGAGCGGGGCATCCTGGGAGAGATGTGCCCATGGAGTCACTACGGGTGTAACGCAGGAGCTTAGCTCCAAGCAGATCCATTCTGGATTCGGCGAGCCCGAAGAAAGAGAGAAGAGCCTTTGCAATGGGGTTCATATCACCTTTAATCTCGCAGCGACCGGTCGAAGTACTGGTACAAGGACATCCCCCTTCCAAGGAGCATCCGCACCGCACCAGGTGTGGGGTGGGCTTTTATACAGAACCGGACAGAAGGTGGCCACTTGCCAAAGGCTTATCTAAGGCCTACATAAGTGCGGCGCAGTTAGAAGTATATGGCGCAGGAGCAGAAAGCAGAGCAAGGAATTCTAGGTATCATATCATATCATATCTAGGTATCTCCCCCTTCTAGACTGTGAGCCCACTGTTGGGTGGGGACTGTCTCTATATGTTGCCAACTTGTACTTCCCAAGCGCTTAGTACAGTGCTCTGCACACAGTAAGTGCTCAATAAATACAATTGATTGATCGATTGATTGATTGATTGATAACAAAGCGAGGGATTCTGGGTATCGCAGTATTCCATAGACATACAACGGGTCAGAGACGACTGGTCAGCATAAGACAAGACAATGTTCCTGGCACTGAAATAAGTGCTAGGATGGATACAAGCATATCAGGTCTAACACCAGCCCTGCCCCACATGGGACCCACAGTCTTAATCCTCTTTTTACAGATAAGGTAACCGAGGCATAGACTTGCCTACGGTCACACAGCAAACAAGTGGCAGAACATAGGTCCTTCTTAGTCCCAGCCCCATGCTCTATCCACAAGGACATGCTGCTTCTTGGCTCAGATCTCACAAGCCCCAAAGGCAGAGCTGGATTTGCCAGTAATCCTCTCCTCCACTCACTCCTGCAGCATCTGTTCCCGAACATTGACCGCTTTATGGGCGTCAGCATCTGAACGTCGGTGTTCCTTCTCCACAGTAGCCTGTATATTTCTTTCCTTTTTATTTATTTACCTGAAAGTCCCCTAAGGGCAGTTTGTTTTTATAAAAAAAATCCCCGCGTGGAACATCGAACGCCGCCGCCGATGATTAAGATGACAGAAGCCCTGCTGGGTCATGTTAAGCGGCTGGAATTGGGTCACCGAAAGGGGATTAGCTGAGCATGTGATGCCAATCCCCAGCCAGCCTACCCTCACTCCTACAGAAGTGAAGCATTTTGTGACCAGCAATTAGGATTTCCAAGACCGCAAAAAATAATAATAACAATGATAATAATAATGACGATTGGGGTATCTGTGAAGCACTTACCATGTACCAAGCATGTACTAAGTGCCGGGGTAGACACAAGATAACTACTTCAGACACACTCCTTGTTCTCCTTAGGGCTCAATGTCTAAGTAGGAAGGCGAGAAGATATCAAATCCTCATTTTACAAATGAGGAAACTGAGGAAAAAGAGGCTAGGTGATTTGCCCTAAGTCACACAGCAGGCAAGTAGTGGAGCCGGGATTAGAACCCACGTCTTCCAACTCCCAGGCCCGTGCTCTTTTCACTCAGCCATGCTGCTGCTCAAAAACCACTCCAAATAATAATGATAATAATAATAATAGCAATGACACTTATTAGGTATTTATGATGTGCTAAGCACTGGGGTGGACACATGGTTATTTGATCTGTTATGATTGATCCCTGCCTCACCCAAGGCTTACAATCTATTTTATCTCCATTTTATAGATGAGGTAAACTGCCCAGAGAGGTTAAGTGATTCATCCAAGATCTCACAGCAGGGCAGTGTTAGAACTAGGACTAGAAGCAGTGTGGCTGAGAAGCAGCGTGGCTCAGTGGAAAGAGCACAGGCTTTGGAGTCAGAGGTCATGGGTTCAAATCCCAACTCTGCCACTTGTCAGCTGTGTGACTTTGGGAAAGTCACCTCACTTCTCTGTGCCTCAGTTACCTCATCTGTAAAATGGGGATTAAGACCGTGAGCCTGCCGTGGGACAACCTGATCACCTTGCAACCTTCCCAGTGATTAGAACAGTGCTTTGCACATAGTAAGTGCTTAACAAATGCCATCATTATTATTATTATTAGAACCCAAGTCTCCCGAGTTACAGCGCCATGCCTTTTCCACTAGACAATGCTACCTCCCCTCAATTATTTTTATAACAGGGAGTGGCCAGCTCAGAAATTCAGACAGTGAGGTGATCACCCGGAGCTCATAGGAATTCCTTCAGTTGACCCCAAGGTGAGGGAGAAGAAAATCCAGGGGCTTCCTTCTAGGTGGCTAGGACTTCTAGACTGTCTTCTAGACTCTGAGCCCACTGTTGGGTAGGGACCGTCTCTATATGTTGCCAACTTGTACTTCTCAAGCGCTTAGTACAGTGCTCTGCACACAGTAAGCGCTCAATAAATACAATTGAAGGAATGAATGAATGACTTCAAACGGGGCCTGCTCCTGTTTTCCATCCACTGTGGTTTCTCTTCGGCTATTTGCATCCCTGTTAGCTCACAGGAGTCCCATCCCCAGTTTCATTTGCCAAACGGACCTCCTGTGGCTGTCTCAGAGGCCACTTCATGCTGACACTTGCTTGGATCACCTTCCCCATTGCTGCCGGTCATCGAGATGCCCTGAACTATGTGGATTGGTCGGGTTGGAGATGATAATGATGGTGGTTATGGTAGTCCCCATAGGAAAAGACAATTATAAATGGATTAATCCAATGTTTGGTTTAGGATTATGAAAAGAATGAGATCAATCAGTCATTCAGCCTATTCACCGGACATTTACTGCGTGCGGAGCACTCTACTAAGTGCTTGGGAGGCTCTGTCTCCCCCTTTTAGACTGTGAGCCCACTGTTGGGTAGGGACTGTCTCTATATGTTGCCAACTTGTACTTCCCAAGCGCTTAGTACAGTGCTCTGCACACAGTAAGCGCTCAATAAATACAATTGATGATGATGATGACAATATAACAGACACATTCCCTGCCCACAATGCACTTACAGTCTAGACGGGGAGATAGACATTAATATAAATAAATAAAATATGGATATGCATAAAGGGAGCAAATATAGATTAATAAAGGGAGCAAATCAGGGTGATGCAGAAGGGAGTGAGAGAAGAGGACAGAAGGGTTTAGTTAGGGAAGGCTTCTCAGAGGAAATGAGCCTTCAATAAGGCTTTGAAGGAGGGGAGGGTAATTGTCTGTCGGATATATGAGGCGGGAAGGCATTCCAGGCCAGAGGCAGGACATGGTACAGTGAGAAGGTCGACATTAAAGGAGCAAAGTGTGCAGTTTGGGTTGTAATAGGAGAATAGTGAGGTGATGTAGGTGGGGGCAAGGTGATTGACTGCTTTAAAGGTCAATGAAGTGTTAAAATCACTGCTATTACACACCTCCTTCTCCAAGTTGTACATTCATTGGTTTTTCAGTGGTCAATTCTTGAATGGGCTATAGGCTCAGTACAATGCTCAGCACACTGTAAGTGCTCAATATATACTATTGATTGATTGACTGATTGATTAAAAAGTTAGCTGGAAATGTGTTCTCTGCATTTCTGGAAATCACTCTCTCCTTTACCTTTGTTTTTTCAGATTTTTTCATTCTCAGTGCTCAGCATCTCAGAATATGTTCTGAAAGTCATGGAGATGCAGAACTCTTGAATTGAATTCTGAGGTTGAAAGGCAGAAGGTTTTTAAGTAATTCATTCATTCATTCAATCATATTTATTGAGTGCTTACTGTGTGCAGAGCACTGCACTAAGCGCTTGGGAAGTACAACTTGGCAACACATAGAGACGGTCCCTACCCAACAACAGGCTCACAGCCTAGAAGGGGGAGGCAGACAACAAAACAAAACGTGTGGACAGGTGTCAAGTCACCAGAATTAATAAAAATAAAGCTAGATACATATCATTAACAAAATAAATAGAATAGTAAATATGTACAAGTAAAATAAATAGAGTAATAAATCTGTACGAACATATATACAGGTACTGTGGGGAGGGGAAGGAGGTAGGGCGGGGGCAATGGGGAGGAGGAGAGGAAAAAGGGGGCTCAGTGTGGGAAGGCCTCCTGGAGGAGGTGAGCTCTCAGTAGGGCTTTGAGCTTGGTGGATGTGCGGAGGGAGGGCATTCCAGGCTGGAGGAAGAAATTATTTTCCAAGTCTCTTTCATAGTCAAGGTGACCCTTTCTCTAGCTGCAGCCTCACTGTCCCATCCCCCCCCGGTGAAGGAGGGTAATAATAATAATAATAATAATGTTGGTATTTGTTAAGCACTTACTATGTGCAAAGCACTGTTCTAATCGCTGCGGTGGATACAAGGTAATCAGGTTGTCCCACGAGGGGCTCACAGTCTTCATCCCCATTTTACAGATGAGGGAACTGAGGCCCAGAGAAGTGAAGTCACATAGCTGACAAGTGGTGGAGCTGGGATTTGAACCCACAGTCTCTGACTCCAAAGCCCATGCTCTTTCCACTGAGCCATGCTGCTTCCCAGAGTGGACAGAGCAGGGACTTGGGAATCAGAAGGGCCTGAGTTCTAATACCAGCTCCGCCACATGTCTGCTGTGTGACCTTGAGCAAGTCACTTTGTTTCTCTTTGCCTCAATTACCTCCTCTGTAAAATGGGGATAAGAGTGTGACCCCCATATGGGACAGGGACTGTCCAACACGATGAACTTGTAGCTACCCCAGTGCTTAGAAAAGTGCTTGGGACATGATAAGTGCTTAATAAGCACCATAATCATTATTATTGTTATCATTAATTTTTTAAAATCCCAAAGTGGTGCCAGACAGCGGAGAGGAGGTGGAGGAGGGCATAACTGTGAGCATTAATGGAGGGGACGGCGCAGGTACCAGGCATGGGGAAATATGGAGACACAAGCGGGGAGCAGTAAAGGTTAGGGCCCAGGGAGAAGGTTGAGTCACCAGAAATAAGCACATCCAAGTTCCAGTGACATATTCTATCTTGGCTGATCAATAGAGCTACTGCCAAAAGGGAGGCTGGGTGTGATGAAGTAGAAAGCAACGTGCTGCGTAGCTGAAACTGGTTATAAACTTAGAAACATTCTAAGTGTCGTTCTTAGGAAGGAGAAACCTGACCTAATATCTACCCCAGTGTTTAGAACAGTGTTTGGAACATAGTTAGTGCTTAACAACTACCATAATAATAATAATAATAATGGCATTTATTAAGCACTTACTACATGCAAAGCACGGTTCTAAGCGCTGGGGAGGTTACAAGGTGATCAGGTTGTCCCACGGGGGCTCACAGTCTTAATCCCCATTTTACAGATGAGGTGCTCGGGGGGTCGTGTAACTAGTCTGCATAGGTGACATAGAGGGAGTAGGGGAAATGAGGATTTAGGTGGGGAAGGCCTCTTGGAGGATATATGATTTCAATAAAACTTTGAAGGTGGGAAGAGTAGTATCTGCCATATATGAAGCAGGAGAGAGTTCCCAGCTAGATGGAGGACGACGGCAAGACTCCATCTAGACTGCAAGCTCGCTACTGGGAGGGGACATGTCTGCTAGTTCTGTTACATTGTACTCTCCAAAGTGCTCAGTACGGTGCTCTGCACATAGTAAGCACCCAATAATATGACTGAATGATTGAGTGGTCAGTGGCAAGATAGAAGAGATGACAATTCGGTGAATAAACTGCAGTTTGGGGGGTGAAATGTACAGGTTGGGCTGTAGTGTAGAAAATCAGTGAACTAGGAGTAGATGAGATGCTTGAGTGCCTTAAAGCACTTGGCCTGAGAAGCAGTGTGGCTTAGTGGAAAGAGCCCAGGCTTGGGAGTCAGAGGAGGTGAGTTCTAATCCCGGCTCTGCTACTCATCTGCTGGGTGACCTTGGCAAGTCACTTAACTTCTCTGTACCTCAGTTACCTCATCTATAAAATGAGGATTAACACTGTGAGCCCCACGTGGGACAACCTGATTATCTTGTATCTACTTCAGCACTTAGAACAGTGCTTGGCACATAGTAAGCACTTAACAAATGCCATAATTATTATTATTAAAGCCAGTGGTAAGGAGTTTCTGTTTGAGGTGAGGTTGGATGAGCATTCTAATAATAATAATAATAATAATAATAATAATAATAATAATAATAAAATAGCATTTACTAAGCACTTACTATGTGCAAAGCACTGTTCTAAGTGCTGGAGAGGTTACAAGGTGATGAGGTTGTCCCACTGGGGGCTCACAGTCTTCATCCCCATTTTACAGATGAGGTAACAGGCCCAGAGAAGTGAAGTGACTTGCCCAAAGTCACACAGCTGACAATTGGCAGAGCCGGAATTTGAACCCATGTCCACTGACTCCAAAGCCCGGGCTCTTTTCCACTGAGCCACGCTGCATCCTATCAAGGATTCTCAATGACTCAATATAAATGCATTAATGTAGGTTTACTGTAATTGACAGAATTCAGCTGTAATTGACAGAATACAAAATTCTGAGTAATTTTGGAGAAAATTTGGACATTGGACCTGGGTTCAGAGATCAATCCCTGTTTATACCATTGTTCCTATAAGAAAATTGATTCAGATTTACAATCTTTCAACATTTGATACTGTTCTCTGACACATTATGTTGTGATTGCTGGCATTGCCTGCATTTCAATGGAAAATTAGAACTCATTTAATTGATCCCTCCAGGATTAATTTCTGGGGGCTGATGCTGGACTTGAAACAACCTCAGGATGATTTTGAAAACGACAATGATGATGGTATTTAATAAGTACTTACTATGTGCCAGGCACTGTTCTAAGTGCTGGAGTAGATATAAGCTAATCAGGTTGGACCCAGTCCATGTCGCATATGGGGCTCGCAGCATTAATTCCCATTTTACAGATGAGGTAACTAAAGCACAGAGAAGGGAAGTGATTTGTCCAAGCTCATACAGCCAGAAAATGGTGGAGCTGGGATTACAACCCATTTCCTTCCTAATTCCAGGCCTGTGCTTTATCCACTGGGCCCCAGTGCTTAGGAGCTCCTGAGAGGGCAAACCGAGGCTTGGAAGGTCCCCTGGATTTCTACCCACCCTGGGCCCAATCGGCCCTTAATCTGGCCCTGAGGAAGGAGAGAAGCGACCTGATTCCTTTCCGTCCCTCTGGCATCACACCAAGGACAACCTCACCAATACACTTAATCCCCAGACCACAGCATATCACGGCCTCCGCCGAAACCCTCTGGGGTCACATCGAAGACCATTTCCAGCGACAAATATTTCTGAGGGAGGGACTTCATCACTTCCAGAATCCAATAGAGTCAAATGAAAAACTGATCCCTAAGATAATTCTGTTTGAAAAATTGCAACCCAGAACAAATTTTAAAAGCAGAGGTTTTGGCACGGAAGATGAGGGGGTTATAATGGAAATCCTGGCAGCCCCTTTCTCCGCGAGGCTGGATGGCTGTGGGCAGCACTGGAACTGTGTTTATTGAAGAATAGTTTTTCCAGGCACAGACTGTAAAGCCTCATCTTTTACCCAATGTGGTTTTGGCAGCTGGAGAATCGTGCTCTCTGTCCTGTCCCTGTCTGTCTCTGTGTATATTCAAATGGGTTTCACCCTCGGCCTCCTGTGTGAATGATCTGTTAACTGCATCTAGATGTTTTTCTGAGGTTTCTTTTCCTAGAGATCAAGATTCCCAAGTCTATCTCTTTCCCCTGTACCGATGAAGCCCTCTCTCAGAGAAGCAGCGTGGCTCAGTGGAAAGAGCCCGGGCTTTGGAGTCAGAGGTCATGGGTTCAAATCCCTACTCCGCCAATTGTCAGCTGTGTGACTTTGGGCAGTTACCTCATCTGTAAAATGGGGATTAAGACTGTGAGCCCCCCGTGGGACAACCTGATCACCTTGTAACCTCCCCAGTGCTTAGAACAGTGCTTTCATTCTTTCAATTGTATTTATTGAGCGCTTGCTGTGTGCAGAGCACTGTACTAAGCACTTAATAAATGCCATTAATATTATTATTATTATTACCAGGAAGAAATGGGAGACAGGGAGCTCCTGTCGAGGTACCACAGCAGACCCGAGGAACTCTGACGAGTTGCACCCACTTTTAGGTTGGGGTAAGAGGGCCAGGATCTCATTAGCATCGACACTCTGGCATTCATACCCGGGGGGCAAAGTTATTTATCTCACCCCCCCCCCCCCCCCCCCCCCCCGGCACTGTAGAGAAGCAGTGTGACTCAGTGACTCAGTGGAAAGAACACGGGCTTGGGAGTCAAAGGTCATGGGTTCAAATCCCTACTCCTCCTGTGTGACCTTGGGCAAGCCACTTAACTTCTCTGTGTCTCAGTTACCTCATCTGTAAAATGGGGATTAAGACTGCGAGCCCCACGTGGGACAACCTGATCACCTTGTATCCCCCAGAGCTTAGGACAGTGCTTCACACATAGTAAGCACTTAACACACGCCATCGTTATTATTTAGTGGGCTGGGCTGACAGTCATTTCCAGTCTGGTCTGTCCCTTGGAGACAGTTGGAGCCAGAACGGGAGCCAAAATGGCAGCTCCATCTTTTGTCCTCCTGCCAGCAGGTCACGGTGCCCTGGCCTGGACTCAGAGAAGACACTGTCTCCCTAACCCTTGGCCCAACCAAACAGCTCGTTGGTTTTCTTTGACTTCCATGTGATGGAGGCATGATCATATTTCACAGCATTTGTTAGTAAATACATGACTTAGGGTGAGCTTTGGATAGCAAATTCTCTCTCTTGCCCTCTTAGTTTGTGAGCTCCATATGGGAAAGGAGCTGTATTCGAACAGATGATCCCGAATCTACCTCAGAGCTTAGCACAGTGTTTTGGCATATAATACCCCATGCTGGAGAAGCAGCATGGCATAGTGGATGATCACATGAGCCTGAGAGTCCAGAGGGTCATGGGTTCTAACCCCAGTTCTGCCACTTGTTTGATATGTGACCTTGGGCAAGTTATTTCACTTCTCTGGGCTTCAGTTACCTCATTTTAAAATGGAGATTACGACTGTAAGCTCCAAGTGAGCCAGGGACTGTGTCCAACCTGATTTGCTTGTACCCACCCCAGTACTTTGTACAGTGCCTGGCACATAGTAAATGCTTAACAAATACCACAGTTATCATTATATGATAAGCACTTACTACATTATTATTATTATCATTTCATTATTACTATTCTTCTTGGGTTGGGGGTTGGGCTGGGGGTTCCTATTGCCTGTTGAAGGCCCTGGGGCCCAGGTGAGGAATAACAATGATAATAATAGCAACAAACAATAATGATAATATTTGGGGTATTAGTTATGCACTTTCTATATGCCAAGCACTGTACTAAGCACTGGGGTAGGTACAAGATAATCTACATGGGAGTCGCAGTCTCTCTCCCTAAGGAACATTTCTCTCCTCTCTCCAGGATCAGATAGGAAGCCACCTTTCTGACCACCCCCTATCCTGTCTTTAGCATTTCTGTACCAGCTCTGCATCTGCTATCAAATCTGAACTCCAGATGGAAACGAGTCTTAGATGAAACTTGTTCATGACCCTGTGGCTTCCTATATGCTGCCTGGATTCAATAAACCAACCAATGGTATTTATTAATAATAATAATAATGATAATGGCATTTATTAAGCGCTTACTATGTGCAGAGCACTGTTCTAAGCACTGGGGGGATACACGGTGATCAAGTTGTCCCACGTTGGGGCTCACAGTCTTAATCTCCATTTTACTGATGAGGGAACTGAGACTCAAAGAAGTTAAGTGACTTGCCCAAGGTCACACAGCAGACATGTGGCAGAGTCAGATTTCGAACCCATGACCTCTGACTCCAAAGCCCGTGCTCTTTCCACTGAGCCACGCTGCTTCTCTATTGATCGCCTACTGTATGCAGAGCACTGTACTAAGCACTTGGGAAAGTAATAATAATATTGGTATTTGTTAAGCGCTTACTATGTGCCATGAACTGTTCTAAGCGCTGGGGAAGATCCAAGGTCATCAGGTTGTCCCACATGGGGCTCACAGTCTTAATCCCCATTTTACAGATGAGGTAACTGAGGCCCAGAGAAGTTAAGTGACTTGCCCCAAATCACACAGCTGACAAGCGGTGGAGCCGGGATTAGAACCCATGACCCCTGACTCCCAAACCCTTGCTCTTTCCAGTTCCATGCCCACAACGAGCACAAAATAATAATAATAATAATAATTATTATTATTATTATAGTATTTGTTAAGCACTTACTGTGTGCCAAGCACTGTTCTAAGCGCTGGGGTAGATACAAGATTACCAGGTTGTTCCACGTGGGGCTCACAGTCTTAATCCCCATTTTACACATGAGATAATTGAGGAATAGAGATGTTAAGTGACTTGCCCAAAGTCACACAGCTGACAAGTGGCAGAGCCGGGATTAGAACCCATGACCTCTGACTTCCAAGCCTGTGCTCTTTCCACTAAGCCACAATGCTTCTGAGGGCTTGACTCATGGTTTCGTAGGCACCAGAATTCTTTTCTTTGAGCAGAGCTAGGAATTTTTAATCAAAAGCGCACCCTAACCCATGTATTTACTAACCAATGATGTGAAATATGATAATTCCTCCATTGCACAGAAGTCAAGGAAAACCATCTTTCCACATCCTCCCCTGCCCTGGCTTGAGTGCAAGGAACTGGTGATGATATCAGAGAATAATAATAATAATAATAATGGTATTTGTTAAGCACTTACTATGTGCAAAGCACTGTTCTGGGGAGTTGAGAGGTACAGTGCTCTGCACACAGTAAGCGCTCAATATATATGATTGAATGAATGAATGAATAAATGAAAAGTCACTTTATCTTCAGGTATAAGAAGGGAAAGAGGATGTAAAAGTGGGAAAAGGGAAGAACAAATACTCCAGTGATTATTATTGAGAGAGAAAAAACAGCATGGTCTAGTGAATAGAAAATGGGCTTGGGAGTCAGAAGGAACCGGGTTCTAATCCCAGCTCCGCCACTTAGCTGCTCTGTGACCTTGGGAAAGTCACTTCATTCTCTGGGCCTCAGTTGCCTTACCTGTCAAATGAGGATTAAGACTGTGAGCCCAATGTGGGACAGAGACTGAGTCCAAACCAATAAGCTTGTATCCCCTCCAGTACCTCCCTTCTCTCCTTCTCCAGCCCAGCCCGCACCCTCCGCTCCTCTGCTGCCGCTAACCTCCTCACTGGGCCTCGTTCTCGCCTGTCCCGCCATCGACCCTCGGCCCACGTCCTTCCCCTGGCCTGGAATGCCCTCCCTCCACACATCCGCCAAACTAGCTCTCTTCCTCCCTTCAAAGTCCTACTGAGAGCTCACCTCCTCCAGGAGGCCTTCCCACACTCAGCCCTCTTTTTACTCTCCTCCTCCCTATCCTCCTCGCCCTACCTCCTTCCCCTCCCCACAGCACATATATATATTTGTACAGATTTATTACTCTATCTATTTTACTTGTACATATTTACTATTCTATTTATTTTGTTAATGATGTGCATATAGCTTTAATTCTATTTGTTCTGACAATTTTGACACCCGTCTACATGTTCTGTTTTGTTGTCTGTCTCCCCCTTCTAGACTGTGAGCCCGCTGTTGGGTAGGGACCATCTCTATAATGTTGCCAACTTGTACTTCCCAAGCGCTTAGTACAGTGCTCTGCACACAGTAAGCGCTCAATAAATACAATTGGATGAATGAATGAACAGATCCTTGCACACAGTAAGCACTTAACAAATACCATAAAAAAGAGAGAGGTAAGAGGAGAAGAGAAAAAGGAAGAGGGCAGAGGGAGAGAGAAGGCAGGGAAGAACAGGGAGACAGAGAAAGGGAGATAATAAGGAAAAGGAAGAGGGAGTAGAAAAAAAAGAAAGAGGATGAGAAAAAATAGGAATGAGAGGAAAGAAAGAGGAAAATGATAGGAGGGTGCAGGAAGACAGAAGGAAGAAGCAGTGTGGCCTAGTAGAAAGGGAACAGGCTTGGGAGTCAAAAGGTCTGTGTTCTAATTCCAGCTCCACCACTTGACTGCTCTATGAGCTTAGGCAAGTCAATTAAGTTCTCTGTGCCTCAGTTTCCACATTGGTAAAATGGGGATTTAATGCCTGTTCTTACTCCTACTTGAACTATGAGCCCCATATGGGGCAGTGACTCTGAATCACCTGATTAATTTCTATCTACCCTGGTAGTTAGTACAGTGCTTGCCACATAGTAAGAGCTTAACAAATACCACAATTAAAAAAGATGGAAGGAAGTGAGGAGGAGGAGAGGATGCAGGAAGAAGACAAGGAGGAAGAGGGCCAATAAGGAAAAAGGGTAGAAGGAAGAAGAGGATTGAAAAGGAAGGAAGAAGGGGAAGAGGGAGAAGAAGGAAAAGGGGGAGGAGGAAGAAGAAGGAGGAATAAAGTGAGAAGGAAATGAAGGCAGAAGGGGAGGAAGGAGAAGTTGTTCAGTGCTGTGGGGTTAAGGGTGGGGTAAATATCAACTGTTTACTTGACACTAATTATTACTTCTACTACTGGACTCTGAAGGGAAAAAGAAAAGGGCAAAAAGCAAGCTGGTCCTTGTGTACCCTTCTAAATGCACATGAAAGAAGGTATTGGGAGATGAGGATATGCAGCCCTCAGTTGTATTTACGGACTTAAACGTGGAAGTGAGTTGTGTTTCCTCTGGCTTTCCTATCACGCTAGACTGTCCCCTGGGTTTAATTCACTGGGTTTTAACCAGAAAACGTCTTGATGTTCTCTTGTTCTGAACCCAGATTACAATTTAATGTAAAACAGAAGCAGCATGGCCTAGTGGAAAGAGCCTGGGCCTTGAGTCAGGGGACCTGGGTTCTAATCCTTTCCCCGCCAATTACCTGTGTGTGATCTTCAGCAAATCAATCAATGGAATTTATTGAGCCCTTACTGTGGACAGAGCACTGTGCTAAATGCTTGGGCAAGTACAATACACCACAGTTGGTAAGCATGTTGCCTGCCCATAGTGGGCTTATGATCTAGAGGGAGAGACATAGGTGAATATGTAATCTACAGATATGTACATAAGTACTGTACTCCCCCTTTTAGACTGTGAGCCCACTGTTGGGTAGGGACTGTCTCTATATGTTGCCAACTTGTACTTCCCAAGCGCTTAGTACAGTGCTCTGCACACAGTAAGCATTCAATAAATACGATTGATTGATTGATTGATTACTGTGGGGCTGAGGGTAGGGCGAATACCAAATACCCAAAGGTCACCGATCCAAAGGCAAGTCCCTCAACTTCTCTGTGCCTCAGTTTCTTCAAAAAATAAGATTTCAATACCTGTCTTTCTTCCTGCACTTTGAGCCCCATGTAGAAGAGGTATCTAATTATCTTGTGTCTACCCCAGACACTAGCACAGTGCTTGGCACAGAATAAGCGCTTAACAAATAACACAATTGCTGCTATTATTATTATTCCCTCTAGTCTTTAAGCTTGTTGTGTGCAGGGAATATGTCTGTTTGTTGTACTGAACTCTCTGCTCTACAGTACTCTGCACACTGTAAGCGCTCAATAAATGTGATTGAAAGAATGAATTTTATTATTATGGCTATGAAATAGCTGATGAGAGAACAACAGAGTCAGTTGAAAGGATAAGCAAGGTAGCATCTGACTGAGGGCAGTCTGAATGGAGAAGGTGGGGCTTCCTGTGGTGGAGTTCAGTCAGGGAGAGGGGCAGGACCTCAGTAACTCACTCCACAGACAAAATAATAATAATAATAATAATAATAATATTAGTAATGATATTTGTTAAATGCTTACTATATGCCAAGCACTGTTCTAAGGACTGGGGTAGGTACAAGGTTAACAGGTTGTCCCATAAGGGGCTCAGAGTCTTAATCCCCATTTGACAGATGAGGTAACTGAGGTACAGAGAAGTGAAGTGACTTGCCCAAGGTCACACAGCTGACGAGTGGCGGGGCCAGGATTAGAACCCATGACCTCTGACTCCCAAGTTCTGTGCTCTTTCCACTAAGCCACGCTGCCTCTTTGGCTCCCCACATCTGCTCCCTGCCTGACCTGAGGGCCAAGTCTATAGGGAGAAGTGAGCAGTGAGCAGTAGAATGAATAAAAGCAAGAAGACTTTTTTCCCCTCCAAGAAACCTCCTCCAAGAAGCCTTCCCTGACTAAGCCCTCCTCTCCTCTTCTCCCACTCCCTTCTGTGGCGCTCTTACTTGCTCCTTCATTCATCTTGGCTCAGTGGAAAGAACATGGACTTTGGAGTCAGAGGTCATGGGTTCAAATCCCGGCTCCGCTACTTGTCAGCTGTGTGACTTTGGGCAAGTCAGTTCACTTCTCTGGGCCTCAGTTACCTCATCTGTGAAATGGGCATCATCATCATCAATCGTATTTATTGAGCGCTTACTATGTGCAGAGCACTGTACTAAGCACTTGGGAAGTACAAATTGGCAATATATAGAGACAGTCCCTACCCAACAGTGGGCTCACAGTCTAAAAGGGGAAGACAGAGAACAAAACCAAACATACTAACAAAATAAAATAAATAGAATAGATATGTACAAGTAAAATAAATAAATAAATAAATAGAGTAATAAATATGTACAAACATATATCCATATATACAGGTGCTGTGGGGAAGGGAAGGAGGTAAGATGGGGGGACGGAGAGGGGGACGAGGAGGAGAGGAAGGAAGGGGCTCAGTCTGGGAAGGCCTCCTGGAGGAGGTGAGCTCTCAGCAGGGCCTTGAAGGGAGGAAGAGAGCTAGCTTGGCGGATGGGCAGAGGGAGGGCATCCCAGGCCCGGGGGATGACGTGGGCCAGGGGTCGATGGCGGGACGGGCAAGAACGAGGTACGGTGAGGAGATTAGCGGCAGAGGAGCGGAGGGTGCGGGCTGGGCTGGAGAAGGAGAGAAGGGAGGTGAGGTAGGAGGGGGAGAGGTGATGGACAGCCTTGAAGCCCAGGGTGAGGAGTTTCTGCCTGATGCGCAGATTGACTGGTAGCCACTGGAGATTTCTGAGGAGGGGAGTGATATGCCCAGAGCGTTTCTGGACAAAGATAATCCGGGCAGCAGCATGAAGTATGGATTGAAGTGGAGAGAGACATGAGGATGGGAGATCAGAGAGAAGGCTGATGCAGTAGACCAGACGGGATAGGATGAGAGCTTGAATGAGAAGGGTAGCGGTATGGATGGAGAGGAAAGGGTGGATCTTGGCAATGTTGCGGAGCTGAGACCGGCAGGTTTTGGTGACGGCTTGGATGTGAGGGGTGAATGAGAGAGCGGAGTCAAGGATGACCCCAAGGTTGTGGGCTTGTGAGACGGGAAGGATGGTAGTGCCGTCAACAGAGATGGGAAAGTCAGGGAGAGGGCAAGGTTTGGGAGGGAAGACAAGGAGTTCAGTCTTCGACATGTTGAGCTTTAGGTGGCGGGCGGACATCCAGATGGAGATGTCCTGAAGGCAGGAGGAGATGCGAGCCTGGAGGGAGGGGGGGGAGAGCAGGGGCAGAGATGTAGATCTGGGTGTCATCAGCGTAGAGATGATAGTTGAAGCCGTGGGAGCGAATGAGGTCACCAAGGGAGTGCGTGTAGATCGAGAACAGAAGGGGACCAAGAACTGAACCTTGGGAAACCCCCACAGTAAGAGGATGGGACGGGGAGGAGGAGCCTGCAAAAGAGACTGAGAATGAACGACTGGAGAGGTAACAGGAGAACCAGGAGAGGACGGAGTCAGTGAAGCCAAGGTCAGATAGCGTGTTGAGGAGAAAGGGGTGGTCCACAGTGTCAAAGGCAGCTGAGAGGTCGAGGAGGATTAAGACAGAGTAGGAGCCGTTGGATTTGGCAAGCAGGAGGTCATTGGTGACCTTTGAGAGGGCAGTTTCCGTGGAATGTAGGGGACGGAAGCCAGACTGGAGGGGGTCGAGGAGAGAGTTGTTGTTGAGGAATTCTAGGCAGCAGGTATAGACAACCCGTTCAAGGAGTTTGGAAAGGAATGGTAGGAGGCATATGGGACGATAACTAGAAGGTGAGGTGGGGTCGAGAGAGGGCATGAAGACTGTGAGCCCCATGTGGGACAACCTGATTACCGTGTCTCTCCCCAGTGCTTAGAACAGTGCTTTGCACATAGTAATTGCTTAATAAATGCCATTATTATTATTATTATTATTATCCTCCCTCCCATCCCCACATATGTATATATCTGTATATATCTGTAATTTATTTACGTATCTATTTATTTATTTCTTTGTATTAATGGCTGTCGCCCCCTCGATACCGTGAGCGTGTTGTGGGCAGGAATGTGTCTGTTCGTTGTTGTATTGTACTCTCCCAAGCGCTTAGTACAGTACTTTGTGCATAGTAAACTCTCAATAAATACAATTGAATGACTAAATGAAAGAGCAGAAAGAGCCTGGTGAGAGAGCCATGCTACTGACTGCCCAGCACCACTGAGGGTCGGGAGGCATTATTGCCCGAATAGAACCCAGGGCACCACTCCCTAATCTAGAAACCAGGGTCGGTAATCCCATGGCAACCTGATCATTTTCAAGGAGAAAGAACTTTTGTGACATAGCTTTACAGCCTGTCTTCTTTCCACATTCACCCCATTTGGAATGCAAGAAAGCACATAGGAAAAGCTAGCACTTCTGCTTTGTTAAGGGGGAGAATGATTAACTGAAGGGCTAGATTTCTGCTGTCATAGCTCTGCACTATCCCTGTTCGCTTCAGTCATTTCTGTTCTGACACTCCTATTCAATGCTTTCCTAGTGGGAAGATACAATTTTACTTTTTTATGGTATTTATGAAGTGCTATTAGCCAGACACTCTTTTAAGAGCTGGGGTACATGCAAGTTTATCAGGTTGGACACAATCCCCTTCCCACATGAGGCTAGAGTTTTAATCCCCAGTTTACAGATGAGATAATTTAAGCCTAGAGAAGTGAAGTGACTTGCCC